>NC_044328.1:83004156-83310381 GCF_007399415.2 Gopherus evgoodei
CCTCAACTGGATTCTCAGCCATTTCCCCCCCACCCCCCCACTGGATGGCTACATATCCTAAGAGCAGTGGGTTTGAGGATGGTCTAGAGGTTTGTGCTTTGGACTGGCTATCAGAAAGTCTAGGATCTGTTCCCAGCTCTGTCACTGGCCTCTTGGCTGAGTCATCTAATCTTTTTGTCCCTCCATTTGCTCATTTGTATAGTGGGGACAGTACTGTATGGGCCTCAGGCTCCATTCATGCAGCCTGTGAAGGGCTTTGAGATGGAGCCTGGGATGGAAATGCAAAGGACTCTGACATCTTGTTTATCTGGATGAAACTGGATGGGGGGGCGGGGGAGAAAGAAATTAATGCAGATAAAATAGGATTTTGGTTAAGACACTAGACTTCTGTGTATACAATCTATGCTGGGTACAACGCTGTTTGGAGTATATCATTATTAATATTAATTTTATTATTAAGAGCTCATCTTGACTCTGCTTACATTTGTTTTATTATTACAACCAGGAATAGAAAACTGTAGGCCACTGAAGTGCTCTTGCTTGTGTTGTACTGGGGAAAATTACTAAACCCAAGTTACAGTAGATAACATAGGGTAGAATTTGTAAGCTTTTTGGGGGCAGGTACCAGCTTCTTGATCTGTGTTTGTACAGCACCTGGCACAACGGGGTCCTGGTAATACAAAAATAATACTAAGATACTTCACTAGGACACCCCACTCAGAGCTAGAGTAAGCAGTCATTCCATAAAAGCCAAACTCTGTAATCTAGTTATCAATACTGTCTATTTGAGGCTGGTTGTCCAGTGGATGCTCAAGGCAGAGCAGCAGATACTGTGTGTGAGATCTTTACATGCTACTGTAGATTGATGCAGATTGCTTTCACCCTTTGCCATTCATTCCACACATCACTAGCCTATGCTGGAGTTGCCCGAATGAGAGAACTTGGAAGCTATCTTGAATAATGAATGTGTAGAAAACAGTCAAAGGATGTTACGGTTCAGGTGAGGTCATAGGCTCTTCAGAGCAGCAACTGTGTCATCTTGTGTGTTTGTATAGTGCCTAGCATGATGAGGCCTTATCTTGAATGAGGCCTCCATGCACTACCGCAATACATACAATAAGGTGGAAGGGCTGAGTACAGTAGTTTCCCCCCCACTCCCCATGTAGTCCATCCATGGAGTCCAGATGAATTTGAATTCAAAGTCTCGTTGACACTGGCCCTTTAAGAGGGAAGAGGCTAGTGCATCTGTGACTGGTCAGCTGACCCCAGTTGCACTTAAAAGAGGGCACCCGGGCCTTAGATGGAGAGATCAGCAGGTGAGAGCTGCCTGGGAGAGACAGGGAAGCTGCAGAGAGAGGAAAGCTCTGCAAGCCCGACCTGGGGATAGGGAGGAATTAACAGACCAGCAGAGGGGCTAGCCCACCAACTTCCCTTAGCTAGAGAGCCAGTGGCAGGAAGCTAACAAGGGCTGAGCCCATGGACTGTGTTGGGTAGAAGAGTCATGAGACTGGCTGCTGTCAGGTGCATGGCCTGGAGAATGGGACCCTGGCACCGGAGCAGAAAGGAACTGGGAACTGAGTGACCCTTTCTGTTTTTTACCGTGGGAGATGGGAGAACCATTTTGCCATGAGGCTCTATGGACTATTGCACATGTCTGTCAACAAATTATGCCCAGACGTGGGACTTCGTATCAGACATTGAGAGAGACTGGGCTCCTTTTATAGCTAGACCAAGGAGAAATTGAGGCAGGTGCACCTGTTGTGTCAGAGCCAGCCCCAGGAGGGTGCTATGACACTTATCTTTCCCCCTCATTTGACAGGTAGCTTTCTGCAGTGGAAGAATACTCTGCAAGCCCAGGCTTTAACCATCCTGGCAGCATGGTGGTGGAGTGCGGTGAGGGGGGTTGTTTAGCTCCAGAATTGTCCTGCTGCTATTTGATCTGTATCCACATCCCACCACTGCTCATGCTCTTTCAAATGCAACACACACACCCTGAGCTACCTGTAGCCTTTTACAATCATCCTCTTGCTCCCAGAAATGGAGACATGGATGCTGTCAATCCTGACGTGGTTAGGGCCGCATCAATGCAAGTCCACCTACCCTGCCGTCTCTGCATGAACAGCCCGGCTAGGTAAAGGCTGGCCCTGGATTTGGGGCGAATATTCTGCAGCTCAAACAGCTTCCTTCACAAACAGGGAGAGGTAGCGAAGGGGAAAATAATGTGAAAGAAATGGAAGCAGAAAGCCTCCTGGATGGAAAGAAGCAAAACACACCAGCTGGGGCATCCCACAGGCTAAGGGTAATGGAGCACACATAGCCTGCATTGGGGAATGGCCAGGAGCTACGTGAACCTCCTAAGAGCTGGTTTCCATCAGAAACCCTCCTGCAGTCAGGGCAGGCATTGTAGTCACCCGTCAGCAGGTTACTGTCACTCTCACCTGGGCTTGGCCAGCACAGGAACAGTAGCAGGAATTGGTAGGGCTTGGACTGAGAGGGGCTTTGGGATAAAGGAAGAAGCAGATCAGTTCCCCCATCTTAAGTACAAATCGGCAGCCATAGATGAGCCTGAACCATACCAGCCTGTGGGTATGGTCAAAGCTGGATTTTGCACATGGCGGTGACGTGCCAGGTCTTGAATCCAGGCCTGGGAGTCCCCAGAGAGCCACTGCATCCTGACCGCTACCCAATGTGTATTGAAACCTAGATTATGTCTACACAGCAAAGACAAACCTGCAGCTGGCCCATGCCAGCCGACTTGGACTCAGGCTGCAGGGCTGTTTCATTGCTGTGTAGACTTCTGGGCTTGGGCTAGGGCCCGGGCTCTAGGATCTGGTGGAGTGGGACGGTCCTGGAAGTCTACACAGCAATGAAACAGCCCCACAGCCCAAGTCAGCTGGAACGGGCCAGCCATGGGTTTGTCTTTGCTGTGTAGACATACCACTGGTGGGCGAGAAGCTACCAGGACTATAGCCCCAGCCAAGGCACCACCCACGGGAGCCCTGATCACCTGGCTCCACTGATTGGTCCAGCTAAGCTATTTAAGCCAGAAGGAGGGACAGGAAGTTTGTCTGAGCAACAAGGTGGTTTCCTGTTGCGGCTGCACTGGACCTGCTTGTGTCTGCCTCCTGCACCTAACCCTGTTCTGATTCCTGCTCTGCTCCTGGCTCCTGCCTTACCCCTGCCTTTGCTCCTGTTCCCACCATGCTCCATGCTTGATCCTTGCCTCTCCTCCAGTTTCTGCCCTTCCACCTTGCCTCCAGCCCCAGTGACCAGTCCTGGCTCTGACCCTGACTTCTGACTCTGACTCCGGCTCGACCCTTGGTCTGGTATTTGGCATCTCACCTCAGGCTCTGACCCTCAGCTCTGATTTCCTGGTTCTGACTCTGGCTTGCCCCCTGGCTCTGGTAACTGGCAGCCGATCCTTAGCTTCGTTCCCCAACCTGGATGCCTGCTGTGCCCTCTAGACCTGACTCCTGCTCTGACCACTAGACAAGACCACCTACATCCCGGTCCATAACAGTGGCCCTGTATCTCGGTGATCCCATAGGTGTGTTCCTCCTGGGAACATGCTCCCATCACGGGCAGCCAGCCTGCCCCACCCAGGTAGGGCAGAGGCATGGACGTGCTTCTCCAGCTATCCAGCTCACTCAGTGAAATGACAACCACCGACCTCAATGAGGATGCCTGCCCAAAATGTGCTGTCACCATAGCAACCAAGCAGCCAGACTGTGTGACTTTGACACTGGAGTCATAGGGGACTGGTATGTCTCCTGAGCCAGTATAGGCAGGAGTGATCAGATGCTTGGGGATGACGTGAAAAAGGCCAAGATACAGCTATCTGCAGTGAAATGATCAAACAAAATAGGGTCTGAAGAGACAATTTCCAAATTAGCAGTAGCCAGCACCAAGGACACACTAAGTGCAGGGGAATCTACGTTCAGATCTACAGACACAAAGCACCACTGCTATGTGTCAGTACACGTTAGGGAGAAAAGACCCAAATCCAAGTTTACCTTGGTGCCTTTAAGTGAGATGACTCTGTGTACCCAGGTCCCTGCACCTAAATGCTACGATTCATACACACTGAATACAGGCAAAGATGAGGATAAAATGGGAGTACCATCAAGTTTTGTTAGTTAATTACAGTTTTTTTAATTAGGTGCCTGAGCAGTTCTTTTAAAATGTGAAGTGCTAGGTAGTGATTGTTTAATTAATTAATTGCCTACTATTTAAATACAAAATGCTAACGAGATGGCAGCCATAGGGTCGCATTCCCTCTCCAATCCCTCAAATAGAGGAACTGCTGTAGACATGTCCCACAGGTAATTTCAGCATTGAGAATCCCAAAGGCCTGCTCTTAATTCAGGGACCTCGGGGAGATGGGGACATACCCCGCTGGGAATATTCATTCACCAACTCATCACTGCAATGGTCTGAAGACCGTCACTTCTGAAGTAAAGGACAGTCCTTAAGTCTCATCTATTATCTGGCTACAAATAGTACCAGAGGGGTGGAGGAGAGATGGGAGGTTTGGGAGAGATTAATTTAGGGCTTAGACCTAGCACTGAAAATTGAGACATATCCCTCAGTGGGCTTAACTATTCAAAGTTGCATTCAGTTCCCACACTAGAAATTCTGGAGGCAGGCACTCAGAATGCACTAGCAGCAAAGAATCCTGTGGCACCTTATAGACTAACAGACGTTTTGGAGCATGAGCTTTCGTGGGTGAATACCCACTTTGTCAGAATGCACTGTGATCTGAAGGAGACTAGAGAGAGTGACAACAGGGTTTCTGTCTAAGGTCCCATTGGTCACAACAAGGTGCGCCTGTCTCTGGACGTGTGCTGGGAGCCAGAGCTGGATGTGCCATGCCTTGGCACGGTGTGCTTTCTGCACATCACAGCATATGGAGAGTAGATGAACAGCAATGAACTGCCTCTAAATTGCACGTTATTGCTGTCTTCATTGTCACATGTCAGTGGGGAGCTGTCTCAGCTGTGGGCCAGAAGATCTGCAGCACTTTAGGCCAAACCCAGAGGTGACACTGCAATGCCCAATTAAGGTTGATGCATGCTTTTGAGGGTTTTCTGCCTTGCTCCCTTCTGGTGGAGGGTGCACATGGCGCTTCACAAAAGGAGTTTGATACAAGCTGGGTGTCTCAGCCAATGTTCTCTCTCAGAGGTAAACAGGTGGCTAAGGATTATGGCTAGGTGGAAGTTTCTGCTGAGTACATACGTTGACTACCACATGTGCCTGCATGAGGAGTGCCTATGCTGCATAGGGAATGGACCCAATTCAGGAGATGGTCAGCGAGAGAGACTGGACGTACAGAGCACTTGTCAATATGGGGACTGGACGAGGATCAGTTGTCACTTAGGGTGAATGGATACAGAAATCAGGTGATGCAATGTCATCTGGGGAGAATCAACCCAGAAATTGGGGGAGGAACTTTATTTTATGAGTGAATAGGCATTTCTGTAACATTCCTCACTAGAGTATTGGTGTCCTACAGAATTGGAGTGACCCCTAGAAGTCTGAGCTTGCCTCCATTCACTCTCTAGCCCAGCTTCTTAGATTGAGAGAGGCTTATTCTATCTGCCCAAGATGCTTTATGACAGTTGTTTGAGGAACTACTAGCGTATGCAGGTGCATCTTGCAGCATCTGGGCTCAGTGCGATCTCCTGCAGTTTTAGCCAGAGCTCTGGGCCCTTCCCTGAGACCACTCAGCACTTGACTGTCCTGAGATGAGAGCTGCACTTCACCAGCTAGTACTTCCTGGCTCAGAATGCAGGTACAGTGGGGAGTGGAGAGAGAAGCTGTCACCATTTGGGGCTTTGACATGTAGATGAGGAACCCGAACCAGACAAGGAATTTCACTGGGACACAGAACAGAGAGCTTCTGGGATGTGATCATGTGGCTTAGCTATACTTAGAACCTCACGCAGCACTTGCTGTACCATTTTCTATCTGCACTGGGTAAGCCGGCTGAGATGCAGTAGCCCAGTCTGGAGGCAGTGAATTGTTGTCACTGTGCCTGTACTGGCATGGAATGGGCATAATCATTTCCCCAAAGGTAGCAGAAGATATCTCCCGCCCACCCATTGCTACTCTCTGAGTGTCTAGGTCCAGTGAAGAGTCAAATAGGATCTGGAGACCACTTTGATCACTGGGGTGGGATGAGCAAACATCTTCATGGTGGGAGGAGACCACCCTTACATCAGGGGGGTGAGACAAAGATGGGGGTTAGGAAACACCACTTGATGCTCTGGACACAAGGATGAGGTGAGGGAATATCCCCCGTTTGGGGTGGCCACAGGCAAAGTGGTGGGAGGGAAGAGTGCAGGGGATGTCACCTGAACCTGGACACATTCTATTATCCAGCCTTAAGGAAGTTTGACTCTACATTGTTACTGAAAAGAACTGGGAAATGATATTTCCTGTATTCTTTTCAAGAGACGGCCTGGCACAGAAGGCCACCCCACATGGTGACCAGGGAACCGCTTCCAGCAAAGCTGCCCTTTTGAAATGAAGAGGAGAGTGTTCACCCTATAGAATCAGCCTTCAAAGTGCCTCAAACCCTCTTTTTTTTTAAATGTCCTGTGAATATGAAGACTGAATGTGCTCACAGGATGGCCTGGTTGTGTGAAGGATGTTAAAACACCCTGGGGACCCAGGGGAGGATTTCAGGAGCGGCTTGTGAGCTGACAAGTTCGGTTACTGGAAGGGAAAGAAAAGAGCACTCAGATGCCTCTCTCCAGCAACACCTCTTCCATGAGCAAGCTCACTAAGGGCTTCCTTTGCACACAACAGAAAAATAAAGGCCAAGGTAGTCTATCCGTCCTCCTCTTTCTCTCCAGTATAATAGCAACTCAAGCACAATATACAACATGCTAGGGTTTTATAGCTTTTATGAGAAGGTTTCTATTGTATACTGATAAAGAGGAGTGAAGGTAGCAGAAAGAGGTAAGGTAGAGACATATACTACAAAGTCACTCTATTAACTTTGTCACTCAACATAAATTGCACTACCTATGTAGGTAGTTAGGGCCTCTGAGAGGCCAAAGGAGAGAGAAACAAGTAATAGGCAGGTGAGGCTAAGGCAGAGACAGTTGGGTGAAAAGCTGGGTGACCGCTGCATAAAATTCCCACCAGTCTTTATTCTCATCTTTAGTTAACTCATGTAGGCTGTGTTCATGGCCCCTGTTTTGTTTGTTTTTCCATGAATGACACTGAGCATTATTAGCGCGAATGCTCATGGAAAGTGGATTTGAAGCCTTGTCCATTTACCTGGAGTGAATTGTGAGTTGTGAATTTTTGTACTTGGATTTCCAATTTTGCACCATTGTTGATTCTGATAGTTACACAATTTATCCAACTGGGGAATAGAAAGAAAACCATGTGTCTTATATAGCTAACCAACACAGTAAGAACTGTGATTCTAGAATATTCACAATGAACTGTTTGCAAACAATCTACAGCCCAAGAATTACTAGCTGAAGAAATGAGTGTGTAATTTCAAATAGCAAGAAGGTAAAAAATTTTCATCAAAATTTCAATTTGATTGAAATTTCCCAGCCAGCTATACAAATAAATATGAGAATTTCATGCCCTTCTGGTGGACAGGAAAAGGTGAAATTCATCAGATACTGTTTGTTACATATAACTCGTGTTAATCTAGTTGGGGTGAATGGCTCAGAGGGGGGGGAAAATACACCCCAGTACTGTTCAGATTTACTACACTGAATCTGAGCATCAGGGATCTGAATTTGATAGTTCTGATATGTCAATGTATGGGTCACATGCCATCTCATTATCCCAGTGCACTTCTGGTCTCCCATGCTTAAGAAGGTTGAATTCAAACCGGAACAGGTACAGAGAAGGGCTAGTAGGATGATCCAAGGAATGGAAAACCTGTCATATGAAAGGCGACTCAAAGAGCTTGGCTTGTTTAGCCTAACCAAAAGAAGGCTGAAGGGAGATATGATTGCTCTCTATAAATATATCTGAGGAATAAATATCAGGGAGGGAGAGGAATTATTTAAGCTCCGTACCAATGTGGACACAAGAACAAATGGATAATAAACTGGCTATCAGGAAGTTTAGACTTGAAATTAGATTAAGGTTTCTATCCATAAGAGGAGTGAAGTTCTGGAACAGCCTTCCAAGGGGAGTACTGGGGGCAAAAGACATATCTGGCTTCAAGACTAAGCTTGATAAGTTTATGGAGGGGATGATATAATGGGATAGCCTAATTTTGGCAATTAATTCGTCTTTGACTACTAGCGGTAAATATGCCTAATGGCTTGTGAAGGGATGTTAGATGGGGTGGGATCTGAGTTACTACAGAGAATTCTTTCCTGGGTGTCTGGCTGGTGAGTCTTGCCCACATGCTCAGGGTTTAGCTGATCGCCATATTTAGGATCGGGAAGGAATTTTCCTCCACGGCAGATTGGCAGACGCCCTGGAGGTTTTTCGCCTTCCTCTGCAGCATGGGGCACGGGTCACTAGCTGGAAGGTTCTCTGCACCTTGAAGTCTTTAAACCATGATTTGAGGACTTCAATGGCTCAGACACAGATTTGATACAGGAGTGGGTGGGTGAGATTCTGTGGCCTGCGTTGTGCAGGAGGTCAGACTAGATTATCATAACGGTCCCTTCTGACCAGAAAGTCTATGATTCTATGATCCCAGAAGAACCTATGACTGATGAGAATCCAAGGAGAAATTCCTTCCACATCTTCATGTGACTGTCCCTATATTGTCTCTGACTATGTCATCCCAGTCTCAACTGGATCATCATCCTGATGTGATGACATTGCTGTTAAATTGGTGTCAGCATAACAGGATCAGAACTGGCAAACCCCAGCCTGTCTGAATTTGCCTTGCCCTTAAGCTAAGATGAGAAATATAACAACAGAAAGGAAAGTGGCAGAGTAGACAGAAAAAACTGAGATGGGGAGAGGGATTAAATTAACAAATGGGAGAAGATAAGGCTATCTGAAGAGCAGCCTGGCTCCAGAGGAAAGGGAAGTGGGGTGCGGCAATTCTCCTTGTTCAAGTGAATAAATGAGTTTAACACAAGGCTGAAAGGAAATGGGAGGTTGCTTTGTTAAAAGTCTTCCATTCAGGCCCAGGTACTGAAGCGAAGAGGATTGATCTATGCAGGAAGCAGCAAGGAGGTGAACTTTATGCGCTATTGAGCCTCACAGTCAAGATGAATTCTGAGGTGCTGTTGTGCAGAAGTGAAAAATCAACTGGCATTGTCTGGTAAAATGAGCAGCCCAGAGAGCAGGGAAGAAAGAATGGGACTCGTTCAGGGCTCGGAGGAATGAAGTGTTGGCAGAAATACTGATTAAACAGGTGGAAAGCTCAGAAGCAATCAGGCCATCACTTAGCTTAGCAAAGAGGTTGCAGCAGCAAATGGAGGAATATTGAGGAGGAGGGAGAAGAGGGTCCGGAGCTAGTTTATTTTGTATTACAGCTACTGCCATTCACAGTGTAGGGGAGCCAGGGCACCAAAGAAGCATGATTCGGTGTCTCTCTGGTGGGGAGCACAGGACTCCCAGACAGGTCAAATGGAACAAATAAATCCAGTAATTAAAAATGAGACACAATACGGTTGATGGTATGAAGAAGGTGTGCTCTAATGTTAGTGTCTTCCAAAACACTTCAGAAACATTAATTCTCACAGCATCTCTGCAAGGCATGGCAAAGAACGTCACTGATTATTTCCTGTCTAGAGAGGAACAAGGGTCCTGTGGTTAAGTCTGCCACAGACTCCTCCTGTAACCTTGCGCTAGTCACTTAATCTTTCTGTGCCTCACTTTCCCATCTGTAACATGAGATGATAATATTTCCGTTGTCTGGTTAGATTATATTTTCTTTGGGGCAGGAACACTTCTTACCTAGCATAACGTGCAACTATGTTAATCACTATTATATAGAGGTGATGATCAACTGTTCTCCATGTTCACTGAAGATAGGATGAGAAGCAATGGGCTTAATCTGCAGCAAGGGAGATTTAAGTTAAATATTAGGAAATATTAGGATGTGGAATCCCCATCACTGGAAGTTTTTAAGAACTGGTCGGACAAAGCCCCGTGCAGGGTGATCTAGGTATATTTGGTGCTGCCTCAGCATAGGAGGCTGGACTTGATAACTTCTCATGGTCCCTTCCAGCTGTATATTTCTAGGAGTCTATAATAGGGACCTGATCTCATTGGGGCCTTTAAGTGTCCCTATAATCCAAATAAATAAAACAAATGGGGAAGATGCAACACCGAGAAGCAAAGTGACTACATAGCAAGTCTAATGCCAAAAGCAGGAGTAGAACTTCCAAGTTCCTGGATATTGCAATAGTTGTGCGTAGTCTGCTAGGCACAGATCCCAAGGACACAGAGGAATATGTGGAGTTTGTGGGTGCATCCAAACCATAATGGCCACATCCTATTTAGGTAGTTAGGGCCAAAGGGGAAAGAAACAAGAATGTTGAATTTCATCTGAACAGATGTTGAGGGAACCTGAATGGGATAAAGAGCAGTGGAGGAAAAGCACATAAAGGAGAAAGGGAAATTGCTCTACGATAAAATTTTCTACTGCATAAATGTCTGCAATAACCATCACATAAACAGCAGCCATCCATTTCACAAGCCCTGCTGTGTATTGCCAACCATTAAACACTGACTTTATTCTGCAGTTGTGGACATTGCTAAACCCCACCCCTATGAATGACATCATTGTTTCCATAGTGACTAATGCACTTACAAGGGGGAAAGCAGTAAGAGGGGGGACGAAAAGTGAAGAGAATTTAACAAAATCTTAGATGGAACATGGGCCATGTAAACAACATGCATGATGCTGTGTGTGTAGGGGGTGCACGTGTGTGTAATTCATTGGCATAGTATGTGTAATCCCGTCTCTCTCTAAGTGCTGGCCCCACCAAATTTAGTAGTCTGCTAGTCGCTCTCAGTTCATGTAATAAGTTTGAATTTGATCCCTATTGATGACCATGATGTCTGTCCATACAGTGTGCCCCCATCGTCCATTACATGTATGTATATGTGGTTTAAGACTTCTATAGTTTCTTGTTGGGGAAGAACAGGATTGGGTCAGGATCCTTGGAGGATCACAGTGGTTCTAATGGCTCTGGAGCTGGAGAAACAGCAAAGAATTGCTGACTAACTAAGGCCAACATTTTCACTTGTCCATTAATTCGGGGGTTCCTGTTTTTTGGGTGCCTAATCTGATACATCTGGGGTCTGATTATCAGGGAGCTGAGCACCTACGGCTCTACATCAGTGTGATATCCCATACAGCTCCAGTTGGGCCCCCCAAAATTGATGGACAATTTTGGAAACTTTGGCCCAAATGTCTGTGTGGAAAGGCTGGGAGGGGAAGATGGAGTCGATGTACATGTGAAGGTGGTGAGGAGAAGAAGAGGAGGAAGAAACTGGGAATGGAAAGGGATGAACTAAATGACCTCTTGAGGTTCTGTCCTGCCCTACTTTTATCCATGGAGATAGGGATTAGGAAGAAGTGTCCATTTCATGATGGGGCTGGTCAAGGAGTCTGGATAGGTAGGGCTCAGGGGAAAATTGTGATTTTTCAACTGGGTTTTTTTTTTTATTTTCTGGATCTAGCTGCCATTTGTCTGAATCCCTCCCCTGTTCGTGAGGAGGACAGTCATCTTAAACTCATGGCAATAAAACCTTTATTGCCTCTCAGGCCATCTTATATTCTCCATGACTAGGGTCACCTCAGGTTCCCAGAGTCACTGCACAATAAACAGACTAGAACAATGAAAGGAAAATGAATATGCAGGGACATGAGGCTGTAATCAGCCAAAGGACAGCAGCACCAGGGAGGAGGACTGCAAAGCCAGGCAGAAATAACTGAGAATTGTAGTCTGGGAGGGACACAAAGTACTAGGTGAGAGTCCTGTGTGAGGTAACCTGAGTCAACTTTGTGCTGTTTTCCACCCTCTCCGGCCTAGGTATGGACATGGGGGGCTACTGCTGGGAGATGGGTTTGGTCTGAGAGCCACCCTGGGCAGGGGGTGTGAGGGAAGGGCCTCAGTACAGGAACTGGTGCTGGAGCACTCTTGGTGCCAAACCATAAGGGGGGATTGCAATCCATAGGTGGAAGGAGCACGGCGTGTGTGTAGGGCCCACTATGCATGTGTTACAAGGGGTGACTGTAATTAGGGCAGGACAGGGTTGAAGGTCTTGTTTCAGGGAGAGTGACTGAGCAGAGGGAAAGTGGGAGCTCAGGGAGAAGGATCTGAGTGTTTTATTAGATGGTGGATTAGAATGTCATAGGCCAGTGGAGTGACTGGGCCTTGGGAGAGGAGGTGAAGGAGATTACATAGGCCTCTCAGATGTTGGGGGCAGCATAGGAGATTGAACTGCTGGAAAGACCGAGAACTTGCACAGAGAGAAGTGTATGGAAGAGGCTGAATAGCAGGAAGAGACAAAGTTAGTCTGTGGAAGGTCTTGGAGACTAGGAGGGAGATGGCTCTCCAGTGGATGAAATTTGCACAGACAAGGTAGTCTGCAGCTTGTGATGGTGTGTTCTGGGCAACCAGGGTAGTGACTGGTTCCATGGGTAATTGCTGCCTCCCCCATCCTCTCACGTCTACATCTCAGCCCACTGTTGGGTCAGGAATGGTTTGAGAAATAGAGAGGTGCAAATCCTGCCCATGCAGGCAATGAGTGGCATGACTGGAGATGATCTCCTCCAGCACTACCCACCAGGAGAGGCATGTAGCCAGGTTGGCAGCTTCCAGCAGTGGCAGTGAATACATTGGGACGCTGATGTGGGGTGGATTGGGTCAGTCCCTGGTGTGTGTGTGGGATGGGTAAGTAGCAGAGATGCAGGCAGAATGCCAGACACAATTAAGGTACCAAATGGTTTTGTGAGCATCCCCAGGCTCCAGTGCCCACTAGTCAGCTGCTCCCTTTGTCACCTCCGTGCCCTTTCCTACACTTATGGTTCATCTCTGCTGTCATGCCTGAGGAAGCCAGTCTGCTAGGCGGGGGACAAGCTGTGCTTTTTTCCTCTCCCCCTTCTTTCCTTCCTCTGCTCCCTTCCTCCCAAACTCCAAAAATCCTCCCCAACCCAAACAAAACCAAAACCAACCTCTTTTCTCCTCCCCCACAATCCATGTAACTAAAAAAGTCGGGCCAATTCTTCACCAGGTTCATCGGCTTGCATATTCTATCAGCATCCACCACTCTCCATCTGTTTGTGTTTTTAGATGTGAACCCACCTGCCAAGGGATTTTCCCTAGCTATGTTGGAGCTCAGTTGGGACCTTTGAGCACAATAATCATAATTATCATCATCATCCATTGTTGTCTACATGGGCTTAGCACTGATTAGACTTTAAGGCCAGAGCAATTACTCTACCAACTATTGCCAATGATAATGGGGCTAGGTCAAGGCTCACAAGGCAAGTGAAAATAACAGTAACCCAGAGCTTTGCTAAACAGAAAACATAAACTCCATCCAAACAAACCTTCTTGCCAAAATGCCAGTTCCCAGCCCCTGCTCTAACTCACTGCAGTGTCCACCCTGGTACTGAAGTTACAGCACAATAAAGAACACAGCATGATATCTCCTATAGCAGGGTTTGGCAGGAGTTCTTTATGGAGAAGGAGGAAAGGGAGGAGGAGGCTGGGAAAGGGGCATCGGTTACTGGATACCACTAGGGATGTCCGCTTGAATGCCATATTCTTATTCTGACTGGCACAGTTGCAACAAATTGCTGAGAGTGCGATTGGTTTCTTGGCTTTAATCCATCTATCCAGTCATGCAATCCCCATCATCATTTCTTTCTCTCTGCCTGTCTATCTGAATGTGTAGAGTATCAATTACTCTGGTTCTAAGCACTGATACTACCCTGTTTCTATTCACATTCTCTCTATTGATAGTTCACAGCTTTCTCAGTCCATTCCCTTTGTGTTCGTTTGATGAAATGGAGCTCCAGTCTCTTGGGGCTCTGTTCATCGCCCAACTCGTCCTCCACCCGACTACAACCTATATTTATTTAGTTTGATTTTAAAACCTGTGAAGCCACCAGAAGCAACCCAAAACTTGCATGTGCTTGCACATATATCTGTATCTATTTATCTATCCATACACGCAGACACTGATACATATAAGTATGCCCACACTCATACGTTCATATATACATACACACAAACATATTCACATAAACCCATGCACACACCTCTTCTCTCTCTCCAATGTAATCTAATCTACACACAGTCTTTATAATGCTCTGAAGAAGGAATGTGGCCACAGGAAATTCTGAGCTCTGTACACTCCTTGATCAGTTCTCCTCTAATTTTCCTTATTTTATTTCTTTCAGAGCCATCCATGAGTGTAAAAGAGAGAGACAGAAAGACCTAGACCGAAGGAGGAAGACGCCAGGTATTAACTGCCTCAGACAATGAAACAATGTCTTATAGAAGGCTCCTCGCAGCAGGTACAGTCCAGCACCCACACTCACTTCACATACCTATTTCGAGCCTGAGAGCCATCTGTAGTAGAATCTGACCCAAGCAGATCCTGACCTATTGGTACCCTCATATACTAGATGTGGATTCCTCCCAGGTTCTAAACTGTGTCGGGGAGAAGCTAGCAGAGTTACTGAAGACCCTCAATGGGGACATACAGCAGCAGCTTCTGCCCTTCAGGGATGGGTATGGCTAGCTCTACGGAGGACGTCCGAGACAGACAAGGCTAGGGGATCACCCTTTCCACCCAGGCTATTGAACTAGCATCTAAGCTGTAATGCTAGCAAACTCTGTCTCGTTGTGATGGCATGAAATTCACAATGACTTATTGAAATTCCAGATCCAACTCCCTTAACACATGAAAGGTAATGACAAACCTACTCATTCCCTTCTCCAACTATAGCCAAATGGCCAGATTCTGCTCTCAAAATTCAATGGGGTTGCATCCCACTGGCTTGTCCAAAGTCAACAGGTTTTGGCCCCCAAAAAGAATTCCTTAAAAACCATAAGAATACGCATACTAAATTCAGCCTGTGATAGAGACACAGAAAGTACTAATCAGTTCATGCAATACATTTTCTTCTTTTAGCTGGGGATGTGTTTTAGTCTGAAAGACTCCTGAGAAGACATCCAAAGCAATGGCAGAGGCCAAACATCTCTCCACCAAAGTTCACTGGGAATTCCTCCTGAACACACACCATCAATGTCAAAGACATACATACAAAACCTAAGATGTACAGACACACACAAACCTGGACATGGAGATAGATTGCAATACACATCAACCCACCAAGCCACCAGCGTGCCAAGACATTGATAAATACATGCCAAGCCGCTGCAGCTAATCATGCCAAGCCACGGCAACCAGCCACGCTGAACCACTGAGCCACCACAATCAAACACCCAGAGATGCATTAAGACACTGCAGCCGACACACTGAGACACAGAACCAATGCAACAAACTCACTGAGTGGCTGCAACCAAACACCGCAACAGACATACCAAGCCACTGCAATCAAACACATTGAGACACTGCAACCGAACACCTTGAGAGGTGATGGCAGCCATGCCGAGACACTGAGACGTGGCAACCAGACATTCCAAGACACCCAGATGCTGCTACAAACAGGTGGATGCTGCAACCCAAACCACCAAGAGACTGAGACACTTCAACAGCCACATGGAGACACTGCACCGAAACATGCCTTACAATCAGTACTAATGCACTGACCCAACAAAACAAGCACATGGAAAGAATAAATACACATTGAGACCTCAGTGCAAACACCCCAAGACACTGATACAATCGTACTGAGATGGGCACACACACACACACACTGACAGAGCAGTACGAACACCCAGCATATCCTGCAAAAAAAAAAAACTACCAAAGAGAGAGACAAATAGCTAAACACACACTGAAACACCAGTACAACTCTGACTCCAGCACAGTGAAGCACTGATAACCACAGCAACACACACGACTGTACCACAGATACACAATAAAATCATGTACAGAAATGTACCTGTGCACTTCGTTCATGCTGCATCTTTGCTAAGCCAAATAGCTCTTACGGATGCTTCTAAACTGCTTCATCTGTGACCCATAAATCTAAACGAAGTCTTCTCTCCACTGGCTTCTGCCATCCCTGGAAAGGGACAGGTATTTATTGGGAAGAGCCCACTGTTACTCCTAGGTAAGGAATTCAGACTGGAGGGAAAGAGAAGGTTTGTCATTGGTTCCTGCGCTAACCTTTGCAGGATTGTTCTCCAGAGGATTGATTTGCCAGGGCAACTGTCAGGGTGAACTTTAAAAGGGAAGCAATTTTTCAGCTGAAACAAAGAAGTAGGTTAGAAAGAAAGACAGACTGTTCATGGGAGAGAGAGAGAAGAAGAACATGAAGCAACACAGAGAGAGAGAGTCTGAAAAAATTGGCACCAAGACAAGGAGTGAAAAAGACAGGGGCTGAAAAGGGAAAGAGACACAGAGACAAAAGACAAAGAGGAACAGAAAGAAAAAGAGACCAGGAGTGAACAGGCAGAACTAGCACCTGTTATACTGAAAGGCAAATGCTTTGAGGGATGTATGGCTTACCCTCTGTGAGCCTGATCCAAAGCCAATAGGTGCCTGTCCTTTGACTTCAGTGGCTTTGGATCAGGCTCTAATTGCATTTTCTGTGGGGTGGGAGGTCGGAAGACCAGCTATGCTTCTCCATTAGGAGCAGGTTTCAGAGTAGCAGCCGTGTTAGTCTGTATCTGCAAAAAGAACAGGAGTACTTGTGACACCTTAGAGACTAACAAATTTATTTGAGCATAAGCTTTCGTGGGCTACAGCCCACTTCATCGGATGCATGCAGTGGAAAATACAGTAGGAAGATATATATATTCACAGAGAACATTGGAAAATACAGTAGGAAGATTTATATATTCACAGAGAACATTGTTTCGTGTTCTCTGTGTATATATATATATCTTCCTACTGTATTTTCCACTGCATGCATCCAATGAAGTGGGCTGTAGCCCACGAAAGCTTATGCTCAAATAAATTTGTTAGTCTCTAAGGTGCCACAAGTACTTCTGTTCTCTTTTCATTAGGAGCAGTGCCTCTGGAGCCAGCACTCTCATGGATATGCAGAAAATCAGATTCCTCAGAGCTGCGAAGGGGCTTGGGTTCTTGGAGGAAAATAGCAGTTCAGGACTAGGATTGGAATTTTAGCAGAATTCCTCCCGCATCTCTCCAGTACACTGTAGTCCCTGTTCTGCTGTATTCTATTGAGAGGTTCCCAGTCTGACATGGGAGTCAACTGCAGCGCTAGGGGTAGAGTGGGGTGAACTGGTATCTTCTCCCCTCTCTGTACCTGTACAGCTCTCATTAGTGTCAATGGGAATTAGCCATGCACACTGACGGAACGGTGTATCCCAGAGGAGACTGCCCCCAGGTCTGAACACTCCTTGGGGCATTGGGGATCTGGGTCCAGTTCTGAAGTCAGCAGCTTGATCTCCTCCCTATCAGGCTTGTAAGAGAAGCAGTACCGTCCCCAAGCATCCAGCCCTGTGTCTCAGTAGGAGCCCTTAAGCAGACAGAGTAAACAGAAAGATGGCAAAACCATGGACAATGAAAAAAGGACCCTCGAGAGCAGAGACAAAACTAAGAGGACATACTTAAGACTGATTTTATGAAGAAATGGTTAAGAGCACACATACAGCTTAGGCTAAAGCTGCTTTGAGGGGCTGCCCCTCTGTTCTCAAAATCCCATTCTGGAGATAAAGCGGAAGTTTTCCTTGCTTCGCTGGCTAATGAGTATGGGCCGTGTACCCAGCTGGTATAAATCGGCGTAGCTCCATGGAAGTCAATAAGCTACTCTGGTTTACACTAGCTACAATATAGCCTATAGTCACCTAGGCTGTAGGTTTCCTTGCCCCCAAATTCAACACCCACATTTTTCCTGCCCCCAAACTCAGACTTGCACCAGCAGCTTGGGTAGTTGAACATCCAACTGTCCAGCTGCACTGAAACAAATATAGGCTCAAAGCCCCATTCCCCTGCGACCCAAGAGCATCTTAGCCATGACTTCCGTGGGCCCAGGACCTTGAGCTCCAGTTGTGGACCCGGCACTGAGTCACAAAAGCACATGCCCATGAGCTATCTTGTATGGTATATAGTGACGGTGGGGATAATCCTGCTAATGCGCGTGGTAATTTTGTTGACTTCAGTGGGAGTCCACAGGTGGACCCCTTCAGGATCTACAGTAATGACTTATCCCCTGACACAACAGAGGAGAATGCTGGAGTCTGGTGAACTCTCTGCCCATTGACTCCTTTGGGCCTTGACGTTACACCATACATAGTGGTCAGTCTGACAATCGATTGACGGGACACCCTTGTGCCATAAACTGGGTGAATCAATGGCAGGGTGGCAGCCTCAGGATCTCACTGTGACCTCCAAAGGATCTCTGAATAATACTCACAAACTTCCTAATGCCTTCATGGGAGCCCAGCCAGGGAGCCCAAGGGAAGGTTGGCGAGGAAGCCCCAGCACTTGAATCATAAAAAACAATACTGAATCAAGTACTGATTGAGAATGTACCGGGTGGGATTGATCCTGTACTAGCATCCTTGGCATGGACAGGTCTTTTCCATCTCTGTCATCTGTGGTTTTAGAAGCCCTTCACTAGTCATTTCTGTGAAGGGAGCATTGTTCCCTACATTCCCCCATCCTGCAATTTAATATCACTAGAACATAGGTTCTCAAACTGTGGTCCATGGACAGTCCATGAGCTCCATTCAAGTAGCCCACAGATAGTTCCCTCTAAGGTGCGCACCTGGGCGGCTGCACACAAGAGAATGAAGGGCCACCCTCCTAATTAGTGGAGCCACACAGACGTGGCTCCACAAATTAGGTGTCTAGACCCTGGAGAAGACGCACATGTAAGGTGAGGTGGTGGCTTTGGGGGGAATAGAAGGTAGATGAGAGGGGGCAGTGGGGTGAGAAGAGGAGGTGGGGGGAATTTGGGATGTGCAGGGCTGGGGCGCCCAGAGGAAGAGGTGACTTTCCCCAGCTCCACGGCTGTGGCTGCTGGGGAGAGACAGCCCTCCTTCCTAGCCTCAGCTCTGTGGCTGCTGTGGTGGGGGAGACACCCCCCTTTTTACCAGTCCCAGGTTGGGGGCTGCCAGGGTGGGGGAGAGAGGACACATCCATTGCATCAGAAAGGTAAGACTAGTGATATTAAAATATGAGTTGTGTGCTTTTGTTTGTAGAACAAAAAAAGTTAATTATTAAGATTTTTTTTTTATGTAGCGCTTTTATCCAAAGTGCTTTACAATAGTTAGCTAACGGTACAAACAACATTTGGAAAGATCATTAAGTGGTCCACCGAGACCCTCAGCAATTTTCAAGTGGTCCACAAAAAAAAAGTTTGAGAACCACTGCCCTGGAAGTTCTCATTGTGTCAGTGACTGGACAGCTGCTAGCACAGTCCCCATGCACTAAGGCCTTTTATCTTAGTAGCAGAGATGTCATTTGCTATGGGACATGGTGTCCAGACCCCTCCCCTGACTGCAGGATATGATGCAATCACATATAATGTCCTTTATGCTGACACAAATTCCCCCTCATCCCTGAATTTTTCTGAACTGACATGCCACAGGTCTAGGTTTCAGTCCAGGTTTATGGGACAAGTGACAGTGAGGTGAACAGTCTCAGCCTTGTCACTTGTGGTTATTTATTAATTTGCCAAAGTTTGATGCAGCTGGTTGTCCCAGCAGTAGAATAGGTGCAGGTCAGGACTGAGGGGCTTTGGCAGGGCTGTGTGGGGCTCAGGTCTGGAAGAGCAGGGCAGCTGCAATCAGGACTGAGGGGCATTGGCAGGGCTGTGTGTGGGAGCCAAGGCTGGAATAGCAGGGGCTGCAGATCAGGATTGAGGGGCATTGGCAGTGCCAGCGGAAGCGATGTATGCCTGGTGCTTCTCTGCGCTATGCCTGACACAAACCAATGTTATTCCCCTAGTTTTAATGAGTGTAAAATCCTAGCACTGTTTTTAAGGTGGATCATTGATCCCATATACACCTTGGATTTACTATGGGAGATATTGGGGGGAAATGTAATTGAAAATGCAGATCTCACCAGATATAAAATATACCCAGTTAAATGGTGTATTCTTGTTAGAGTATGTTGTGTACATCACTAACCAGTGGTATCAGCGCATAGTATCACTCCAGCCCTGTGTTAATCTAGATATGCAGATTGAATAACGCAATGGAAGCTGTGATTGCGCATGCACAAACCCCAACACTACTGCTCCTTTTATTGTATTTATTATTACAAATCCAGTCCCTATTCAGAGCTATAGCCATTCAGCTTTTCCTCCTGCTCTCAGAAATGTAGAGGAAACCAAATACTTTGTCTTTGTTTAAGAAATACTCATATAATTTTAAAATGTCCAAAGTTTTTCCCCACCTGTAAAACAAACAGATACATTTCAGGCTAGAACTTCGTGCACCAAATATCCCAGCCCACTGTAGATTTTAACAGCTGAGTTATAAACCTAGTGAAAAGAACTATTACTAAAGAAAACTCTGACAGATCTTAAGTTGTGGAGCTATGAGAGATGTTACAATAAAGGAAAGTGTGTGTATGTGTGTGTGTGTGCATGTGTGTGTGTGTGTATTCTTCACTGACAATGTGCTTTCTCCATGTATTTATGTATCCCGCATGAACAAACAGAGAGACGTGAACACAAAGATGGAGAAAGAGAAGAATATGAGTATCAGGGAATATTCACAAAGGTGCAGATAGCAGATCAAAAGTCTGAACACTAAGGAGGAGGAGGAGGAAATGGGATATTTAAGACACCAGGTCAGATTCTGATCTCAGTTGCACAGATGAAAATTGAAATGTTTCTGTTGATTCTGTTGAAATCGACGGGTTTACTCCACATTCACCCTGGTGTAAATGAGACCAGAATCTGGTCTCTGGACACAAAGCAATCAGAAGAACTGTTGATGAGTGTGGAAGGAACGGGGGAGATAGAGAATGTGTTTTTTCAGGTCTGAAATGCAGGAGGAGTTAAGTTTTCAGTACAATGCAATTAGGATTCTGTTTCCAGATGACTGCTCTAGGAAGACGAGAAACTGGAGACGAAATCAAAGGGAAGCATAATCTACAAACCCAGGCAGTAACCTCCCCTCACCCAGCTGCTTCTATCCCCCTCCCACTCCAAGATTTAAGACACCCACTGCTCTCCCTTACCCCAATATCCAGGAGCAGATGCACCCCAAGACCGGGTGCCTCCGCACTCCAAGCACTAAGGAAGCACTCACCCATTTGGGTAGAGTGACCATGTTCCCATATTATCGGCACCTTCCTGTTGTTAGGGGCTTTGTTTTATGTCAACTAACCCCCCTCCCAAAAAAAGTGTCCCAATTTTTCACACTTGCTATCTGATCACCCTACACCTAAGTAAAGTTTTAAATTGTCCCCCTTTGCCAAGACATCTTAGAGTCAGAGCAAAATCAGTGAGCTGAACACAATGGAAATAAACTTTTCCTGGAGCTCTGAAGAGAAATCTGCGAGACTGCTCTCAGTTTTCACACTAACATTTCCTCTCATCCTATCCAGCTGCATGTTCTCTCAACAGCTTCCAGCCAAGCACCGGCTGCTCCGAAATGCTGTCCGTATTTCATTCTAAGCGGAGCATTTGAGTCCCACTGCTCTGCATACACCTAGCCCTAGCTCAGGGGTTCTCAAATTGGGGGTCGAGACCTCTCAGGGGATCACAAGGTTATTTTAGGGGGAGTTGTGAGCCGTCAGCCTCCACCTCAAACTCTGCTTTGCCTCCAGCATTTATAATGGTGTTAAATATATAAAAAAAGTGTTTTTAATGTATAAGGGGTTCGCACTCAGAGGCTTGCTATGTGAAAGGGGTCACCAGTACAAAAGTTTGAGAACCACTGGTCTAGCTAAAGGTTCCCAAGGCAGCTCTGAGCCCCCGCTCCTCTCCCCTGCCCCTTTATTTTCACTTGCAACCCCAATGCTGTTCAGAGCTCCTGCTTAGCACGCTCATATTTTAGCCAAACAGCCCCATTCCACCCGCACCTCCCAAAAATCTCCCAATCTGTTTCAATGCAGCTTGAAGGGGGAGGTTTTTTTTTTCTGCAAATGTCTCTATTTATAGCTTGGCAAGTAGGACTTTGAAAAACCCGAAAAACTCACAGTTCCTTTAGGGAAGCTGTTATCTACTCCCCCCTCCTCCCCTGGCCGCATGCACGCAGCCTTCTGCGCTGGATCTACCTCAGGATGCGACAACTGTAAGCCAGGGCAGCTGGAGGAAGCCAGCAAACCCCAGGTCCTACCTGAGCCAGCCAGCCTCATCCTCTTCTCCTGCTCGCCGCTGAGGTGAAGGCGATCAGATGGCACCTGCCTCCGCTGCACTTGCCATAGTGAGCTGCTTCTGGCTTTGCTTTCCTCCGCTCGATCGCCCCCCTGCCCTGCTGAGGGGAAGGGAGGAGTGAGAGGGGGGCTCCTAGTGCACAGCTATCCTCTCTTTGCTTTACATCAGCAGGCTGCAGTGCCTCCCCCCTAACTCCGCACATGCTCATCCGCTCTAAGCCTGCCACGCGCTCGTGGAGGGCTGCAACTGCAGAGCCGCGGCCTGCGCGACGTTCCCTGCCAAGAACAAAGCCCCTGTGCGGCCAGCCAATGGGGCGCTCCTGTGCGGGAGCTGCACCTGGCCTCCATCCCTTTTCCCTGCCACCGCCCCAAGAGGCATTGCCAGGTCGAACTAATATGTAGGTATAGATCAGGCCTCAGAAAAGACAGAGTGTCTGAGCCGTGCAATGGGGCGGGGGAGATGGCTGGGAAGATCCCCTCCCTTTCAGCGCTTGGGAGCCCAGCACTCCTGTCCCTGTGTGGCAGGGGAGGGCGAGCTGAGAACCAAGCAAGCTAGGCCGTGCTGGCTCATTGCTGTGGCAACCCGCCGGGCGGGAGAGGAAGGCTGCACAAAAGTGGGAAGTGAGCCCAGGACAAAGGCAGCCAGGAGGGGAACAAAACTGAGGGCTTGCCCTGGAATCCGACCCCCACTCACCACTCCCAGCACCCTGCTTAGATTGATTTGGAAGTGCCAGGCCTGCTCAGGCTGGGGGAAGAAAGTGCGGGGGTTGGGGAGAGGGTCTCTTTAACTGAAAGCTCAGCAGTCTCTGAAATTGGGGGCAGATGTCAAAAGGGTCTGTAGGGAAAGCCCCCCCCCCCAGCTTTTTGTGCAGGAAGAGGTAAGGGGAAGGAGGTAATTTGCTTCCTGGTTTAGCAGGGGTGGGAAGCTGCCCTCCCCCCCAAGTCCCCAATTAGATCTCCATGCTGGAAAATGGCTGCAGGTGAAATTCAAGCTGTCCCTGCCCCTCAGGGACTGGGTCCCAGTTCATGGAGGTACCAAAGCAGCTGGGGGGTGGGGTGGGGAGGACACGTCTGGCCAGACCATGCATGGTGCAGTGTGTCCTTCTCTAGGTCCAGCCAGCAGCATCCGCACCAAACACCTGTCTCCTGGCCAGCAGGGCCTTTTGTGGTGGGTGAAGATTCCCTCCCTCCAGCTCTGACAGAACAACACTGGTTTATTCCTTTCCCTTGATCTCTGAGCCTCAGGTGCAGACCAGCTTGCGAGCAATCAATGAGCCCTGAGTGCAGATGGCAGCCAGGCCTGGACAACAGGCCCAGATGGCTACTACTGCTCATGACTCCTCTAGCAAGTAAGTGAATAGATAGGTGTCCACGTGGCAGTGATGGCATCTGATTCTCTGGCAGCCCAAGGATTGAGAGGGGTTGGCCAGTGGATTTTCTTCCCTGCCATTATAAAGAGAGGGGCTGTGGCCTAGGATGGAGAGGAATGATGTCCCTGTGGTTAGGACCCTGAATTGGGGGACCTGAGTTCAGTACCCCACTTGGCCACAGACTGCTTGCATGACCTTGGGCAAATCACTTCGGCCCACATCCAGAAAGGCATTTTGGTGCCTAGCGCTCACTGAAGTCAATTGATCAGATTCTTGGGAGCAGCTGGCCCTTAGTCTGTCAGTGCCTTGGTTCCCCACACTTAAAAAGGGGATAATGCTGCACAGGGATGTGAGAGGATAATTGCAATGGAGATCGTGAGGGGCTCCAATACTCCCATGATGAAGGCCGCACAAGTACCTTAAATATAGGGTTTGCTTTCAACAGAAGGTGTCATGGCTATTCTGCAGACTCGCCTTATTAGCAAGCATTGGAGCCCTGCAAGGAGGGGCTGGCCAGTTCTTGCTGGCTCATTACGTGCAGCTTGTTAAGGCTCTTTGGGCGGAGAGGTCTGGAAGAGGCAGGCTCAGGGAGAAAACAGAGGCCAAGTGTGTTCACCGTAGTGGTGTAATGCCCAGTAAAGTCATTCTCCCCTGCCAGGCATCTAATCTGGTCATTTACATCTGGCTATAAAAATGGTGTCCAATCAGAATGGTGATCTGGTGCGAAGGACTCAAGAAGGGGCAGGGCGTCTGTCTCAGTGTGGACTGATTCCACCCGCTGACACTCCACTTTCCCAGCCACCGACAGCTGAAGGATGGTTGTTTCGGGGGTTCGGCTCCCCGTATAAAATGAAGTAGCAAATGGTAATGAAGCCAGGACACACTCCTTCTAACTAAGCCACAAGACTTTAAGGAGGGCTGAGTAATGCCTGAGTCCCTATTAATTTGATCCTCAATCCCTCTCAAATGCCCTAATCGCAGGAACACTGCAGATCAGTAGAGCCTTTGAAGGAAAGAGAAACCGGCAGCTGTCCATGAGCCCTTGGGGTGAATCACACAGCTGCTGCAAACCTGAGCTCTGGGGCCCTGTGTAGCGTGTCCTAATGGAGGCTGACAGGGTGAGGATGCTAACCCAGCAGGCAAAGGTAACTAAGACAGCTGGGTGACTCCTCCCTCGAAGGAGGGAGCCAGGTATGTGCTGAAAGGCAAGGGATGCATTAGGCATGTGTGGGGGTGTCACTGTCATGCCTAGCCTCAGGGCACCTTCTGCAGCCCTTCTGTTGATTTCATGGCTGCAGAGCTCTGTTGCTGTTCACCAGCACTTCTTCAGCCCAGCAGCCAGTTCTGACCTAGTTCTTGGGTTCGTGAGGTGCCAGCTTAAAGTCATCGCCTTCTCTCCAGGAGACAAAGCCAAATGCTCTCACCTTCCCCCCCATGCCCTAGCTCCAGTCGCGCTGATGGCTCAGTCTCCACAGTCTCCGTCACCACTGTGTCACTGCCCATTCATTAACACCCTAGTGAGCTGTGGACGGTGCCATTGAGGATCTGGAGTTCTTCTTCGAGTGATTGCTCATATCCATTCCAGTTAGGTGTACGCGCCGCGCGTGCACATTCGTCGGAAAACTTTTACCCTAGCAACTCAGTGGGCCGGCAGGTCGCCCCCTAGAGTGGCGCCACCATGGCGCTCCATATATACTCCTGCCGGCCCACCCGCTCCTCAGTTCCTTCTTACCGCCCGTGTCGGTCGTTGGAACAGTGGAGCGCGGCTTAGCTGACCTCCACTTCCCTAGCTACTCGTTTTCTCGTATATAATTATGCAGTTATAACCCTTTTATATATATATTTGTATGGTTATACGTGTTTTCTTTGCTAACATGGTTAGTTTAGTTAGCGGGATTCAGGAAGTAGCCCCTTCCATGAGCCCAGTGCCGGAGCCATGCATGGCTCACCGGGTTTTAAAAGGGGCCCGGCCTGCCAGAAGCTGCGGCCGAAGAGAGATCTACATGACTCCTGTTTGAAGTGCCTCAGGGAATCACACTTGACAGATAAGTGCCCCATTTGCAAGGCTTTTAAGCCGAGAACAAAAAGGTGCGGGACTTTCACTTACCCCTCCACCTTGGGCGCCGAGCGATGTTCAAGCGGCGGGCAGAAGCGCCTCCTCGGCACCGGACCCCGCCGGTACTACCAAGGCCTTTCGGCACCGACCGTCGCCGGCACCGATGTCGACTCGGCACCGCTCCCTTCTTCCGAGGTCGAGAGAGCCTACGATTCCTGCTGGTGCCTGGCGGCTCCCCGGCACGCGCCGTGGTTGAGCCCCCTGCTCCCGCTGCTTCCGTGCCACCTGCATCGCAGCCAGAGAGCTCGCCTAAGTTGCGTTACCCGGCACCGACACCTGCAGAGGCACCGATGACTTCGGCTCCGTCGATTCCAGTCCCCCAGGACCACGGAATCCGGTGCCTGGCAGCTCCCCGGCTCGCGCCGTGGTAGAGCTTACTGCTCCTGCTGCTTCTGTGCCAACTGCACCACAGCTAGAGAGCTCGTCTAAGATGGCTCGCCCGGCACCGACGACGTCGGCACCGTCGATCCCGGTCCCACGAGGGCCGTAGAATCCGGTGCCTGACGGCTCCCCGGCGCGCGCCGTGGTTGAGCTACTGCTCCTGCTGCTTCCGTGCCAGCGGCACCGCAGCCAGAGAGCTCGTCTAAGTCGGATCGCCCGGCGCCGACACCTGCTACGGCACCGATGACGTCGTCACCGTCGATCCCGGTCCCACAAGGGCCGTAGAATCCGGTGCCTGACGGCTCCCCGGCACGCGCCGTGGTTGAGCGTATTGCTCCTGCTGCTTCCGTGCCAGCGGCACCGCAGCCAGAGGGCTCGTCTAAGTCGGATTGCCCGGCACCGGCACCTGCTGCGGCACCAATGACGTCGGCACCGTCGATCCCGGTCCCACAAGGGCCGTAGAATCCGGTGCCTGACAGCTCCCCGGCACGCGCCGTGGTTGAGCTACTGCTCCTGCTGCTTCCATGCCAACGGCACCGCAGCCAGAGAGCTCGTCTACGTCGGATCGCCCAGCACCGACACCTGCTGCGGCACCGATGACATCGGCACCGTCGATCCCCGGTCCCGCAAGGGCCGTAGAATCCGGTGCCTGACGGCTCCCCGGCACGCGCCGTGGTAGAGCTAATGCTCTGGCTGCTTCCGTGCCAACGGCACCGCAGCCAGAGGGCTAGTCTAAGTCGGATCGCCCGGCACCGACACCTGCTGTGGCACCGATGACGTCGGCACCGTCGATCCCGGTCCCGCAAGGGCCGTAGAATCCGGTGCCTGACGGCTCCCCGGCACGCGCCGTGGTTGAGCTCCTGCTCCGGCTGCTTCCATGCCAACGGCACCGCAGCCAGAGGGCTAGTCTAAGTCGGATTGCCCGGCACCGACGCCTCTGAGGCACCGACAACATCGGCACCGTCGATTCCAGTCCCACAAGGGCTATCGAATCCGGTGCCCGACGGCTCCCCGGCACGCGCCGTGGTTGAGCGTATTACTCCCGCTGCTTCAGTGCTGACGGCACCGCGGCCAGACAGCTTATCTAACTCAGATCGCCCGGCACCGACACCTACCGAAGCTCTGATGACCTCGGTACCGTGGATCCCGGTCCCACGAGGGCCGTCGAATCCGGTGCCTGACAGCTCCCCAGTACGCACTGTGGTTGAGCCTGCTGTTCCCTTCACGCCGGAGATGTTACCAACGGCGAGGGCTCTCAGCGCCATGACAGAGTCAGTGCTGCCTGACCCGGGCACCGCCGGTACGGGTAATACAGACTCTTCAGGGGACTGTCCCCTGTCAGCACAGCAGAGCGGCACCGTTCATGATCACGGTCCCGCAGACACTCCAAGTCCTGTCGGCACGCCGGACACCACTGGCAGTCCCGGTGCTGTTTTCCTCGGTACTGGTCACACTTGCTGCACCGGTCGGTATCCCGTTCGCCGACCCGCTATCGGCACCGTTCCGACCTCTGGCACCGGGGCAGGTACCTTGACTCCTGTAGCCCTTCTCCGAGCCTCGAGATCTCGGTCGACCTCCCGACACCGTTCTGGTTGCGGGTCTGGATCTCGTTCCAGGTACCGATACGCCTCCCGATGCCAGTCCCCGGTGCCGAGTTGGGCAAGGTCCGAGTGAGTCAGAGACTCTGCCTGTGCCTTCTTTTAGTACCTCCATGGCCGTCCGGACACGCATCCGTGTCATCCCATATGCGCAGATTTTATGCTCAGGACCACGATCCTGATATGATGGCCAGCGGGCGCCAGCCCCGAAGCAGAAAGAGGCTTGGCGAATGAACAGGCTTGGCCGCCAGGTGTACTCTGCAGGGGCCCTGCAGCTCGGGGTAGCAAAGCAACAAGCCTTGCTTAGCTGCGATAATTATAGCACCTGAGTGAAGGAGTTTCTCCCTCAAAACTTCCACCTGGAGTTCGCTGCCGTCTTGGAGGACGGGGGGAAAGAAGGTTCCCAGAGCGTCCCTCCAGGCCTCGTTGGACGCAGCAGACTCTGCGGCCAGCACTCTGGCCTTGAGTGTCGCCGTGAGGTGCATTTCATGGCTTCAGGTTTTAAACCTCCGGCCGGAGCTGCGGTATGCCATTCAGGATTTACCCCTTGTTGGTAAAGGCATCTTCGCGGCAGAGACAGCCCCAGACTGCGAAGTCTGGTGGGCAATAGGGTCCTAATGCGTCTCAGCATGTATACGCCAGCGACCAAACGCAGGCCTTTCTGGCCCCAGCCGCCATACTCTGTGCCTAGCCAGAGGCAGAACTCTGGCAAACGGCAGGGCCAAGGTGGTCACAGACGAACGTCAAGACCCCTAAAGAGCCAAAGTCAAGGTCCCTCGCAATTACCACTGGGACCAAAGTCGGACCTTCCAAGGTTCACCTGAGGGCGGTGTACCAGTCGCAGGACGGGATCCCGATCCCGCTTTCTCCTGGCATGGCCCCAGTTACTTTCAGATCGCTGGGTCCTGCGCACGATGGAGCATAGGTACCACCTTTAATTTGCTCCAGCCCTGTCCCACTTCAGCGGACGAAAGGGGTAAGGGGTTTTACCCCCGTTATGCCCTAGTCCCCCACTCGAACACAGGTCTCAGACCTTCTTGGTCCTGCACGGACTCAACCGGGTTAGGATAAGGTTGGAGTTCTGCATGGTATCCCTGGGAACCATTATTCCATCCTTGCCTCCTGGGGGCTACTGTGCCTCCCTGGATATGAAGGACGCGTACTTTCGCAATGCCATCTTCCCTCCGCACGGGAGATGCCTCCGCTCTATAGCCGACTGTCAATACTCCCGGTTTACGGCCATAGTCGCCGCCTACCGTCGCTGATGTCGGATATGCGTTTTTCCGTATCTGGACGATTCGCTTATCCACGGAGACTCTGAGACACAAACCACTCAGCGCGTGGGCATCGCCACGGTCTTATTCACAGGTCAAGGCCTGCTGTTTATTATAGAGCAATCCACTCTGGTCCCCACGCAGAGGTTGGGCTCCCTAGGGGCTATCCTGGTCTCCTACCTAGCCGGAGCCTGCTTATCGCAACTGAGATTTTAGGCGATGGCAACAATCATCTGAGGTCTGAAGGCTTTCCCAACGACCTCAGCTCGTTCTTGTCTCAGTCTCCTGGGTCCATGGTTGCCCGCAAATTTGTAACCAAACACGCCAAGCTCCGCCTCCGTCCTCTCCAAGTCCGGCTCACTGCCCCTGACGGCGGACGCCTCATCTCTCTGCTCGAGTGTTCATAGTCACCTCTGGGCTTAAGGCCTTTGGTCTTCTAGGGAGCTGGCATTCCTCATCAATGCCCCAAAAATTGAGAGTAGTCCGCCTGGCATGCCAGGGGTTCCAGCGGCAGCTGCGAGGCCGTTGTATCTCGGTGTTTACAGCCAACACAACGACCAGGTGCTTCATAAGTGTTCAGGGGGGACATAGTCCTCCCCCCCCTTTTTTATCAGGAGGCCATCCATTTCCGGGTCTTTGGCATGGCCCACTCGATGGAGCTGGCGACGTCCTTTCTCCCAGGCGTTTGGAACGTCCTAACTCTTTGCCTCAGCAGGTCTTTCCTGCCTTACGAGTGATCACTCTGCCCCATGTGAGGCGTCCCGCTTTCCGGAAGTGGAGATGTTTCCTCACACAGACCTGTTCGCTCACCGCGAGAGCAGGAAATGCCAGGTGTTCTGCTCCTTCCAAGATCTCTCCTCGGAATCGATCTTGGACGCATTCCTGATGCCGTGGAAAGGCCAACTGCATTATGCCTTCCCACTGTTCCCACTGGTTCATTAGGTCCTGCTCAAACTCCGCAGGGGCAGAGCGTGCATCATCATGATCACTCCAGAATGGTCCAGGCAGCGCTGACATACCACGTTACTCGGCCTGTCAGCCCAGACCTCATCACTCAGGGCAACGACAGGCTTCGTCACTCGGACCTGCAGCCTCTTCGCCTCACGGTGGCTGCTGCGTACCTGAGTCGGGGTGACAGGCAGCCTTCCACCTGGTCAACGTACCGGGCCAGGTGGAAGCGTTTCTTTTACAGCTGCAATACGCTCGATCTTGCTCCTGCTGAGGTCTCGATCCCCTCTGTTTGGCCTGCCTCTGGCCTTCAGCGGCAGGACCTGGCGGTATCAGCGCTGAGGATACACTCAGCAGCCATCTCTACCTTCCAGCAGGCTGAGATGGACGTTCAGTGTTCTCACGCTCTATGGGTTCGAGGTCCCTCAAGGGCTTGGAGCGCTTGCACCCTCGGGTGCGCCGCCCAGCCCCGACCTGGGACCTCAACCTAGTCTTGGCCAGACGGGTCTCTGAGATCAGAGCTCTTACGGGGGTTCCGCCGTACACTAGGTTTCACAATGACAAGGTGCAGTTATGACCGCACCCGGCTTTCCTCCCTAAGGTGGTTTTGGCTTTTCATGTTACCCACAGTTCAACGCAATGGGCACAACCGTTGCACTCCTTGGACATCTGTGGAGTGCTCGCATTATATTGTGCTGACAGAACCATTTCCTAAGGTGCCCCAGCTCTATCCCGGTAGCGGGCCAAAGGGAGGGCTTGCTTGTTCTCCTCTCAGAGGATCTCATCTGGGGTGATGGCGGACATCCCCACTTGTTATGATTTGGCTCATATTTCCCCAAGCCACATCAACGTGCATTCTACCAGGGCTCAGGCTTCATCTGCCGCCTTGCTGGCTCATGTTTCTACCCACGAGATCTGTCGTGAAGCTCCATTGGTCCTCGGTCCATACCTTTGCTTCGCAGTAGGCCCTGGTTCAGCAGTCAAGAGAGGCTGTAGCCTCTGGCTCAGCAGTTTTATTCTGCCACATTTCACTCTGACCCCACCGCCTTTGTAAGGCTTGGGATTCACCTAACTGGAATGGATATGAGCAATCACTCGAAGAAGAAAAGACGGTTACTCACCTTTGTAACTGTTGTTCTTCGAGATGTGTTGCTCATATCCATTCCACACCCGCCCTCCTTCCCCACTGTCGGAGTAGCCGGCAAGAAGGAACTGAGGAGCGGGTGGGCCGGCAGGAGTATATATGGAGCGCCATGGTGGCGCCACTCTAGGGGGCGACCTGCCGGCCCACTGAGTTGCTAGGGTAAAAGTTTTCCGACGAATGTGCACGCGCGGCGCGTACACCTAACTGGAATGGATATGAGCAACACATCTCGAAGAACAACAGTTACAAAGGTGAGTAACCGTCTTTTCCTGAAATGCTTCATTCCCCTCCATGTTTAACTTGAGGCTGTAGCTAACAGACAAGAGCCAGGGCTAATGGAGCCTGCCATACTGTGGCAGCAGAGCCATCAATGCCATGGATTGGCAAGCTAAGGATGCCAGGACTAAGGCAAAGTTTATAGAGCCAAGGCAGAGTTCTGGTACCAGCCAGTGATGCTAGTGTTGATAGAGCCAGGGGCTAGGCCAAAGAAACCAGTGATGAGAGGGCAAATGGAGCTAATGCTGATAGAGGTTGTCTGACCTCCTGAGAAATGCTGCTTTCCTGTCTCATTATCCCAGGGGATGACATGTGTTGATCTGGCCCAGTTCCACACTTGTGTCCGAACTGCTTTTCAGAGTGAAATCCTCTTTAAACTACCCACTGGCACATTAGAGCTAATGAACAGTGAGGCAGCCTGATTTATGTGGACTCTTGCACTGACTTATCTGGTCAGCTGGGAATTATTCAGCTATCAGTAGGAACAGGAATTTGCCCCTTGGGGCTTAGGTGCTCTGGGCAGAAGCTGCATCCATCCACAAGCTTTTCCCTGTATCCTCTTCTGCATCTGATTGTCTTTCCTTTCCCCTGTTGCTTCCTCCAGACAGCCACACAGTCTCCCTTCCTGCAGAAATCCTAAGGTCCGGGGGAAGGAGAACTTCATAGAGACTGCAGTGTCCCTCCCTACCCACAGCCAAGATGGCAAAGTTCAACAGAGAACACCCTACACCTCTGATACATGATCTCAGTGGGTGCAGCCTCGCTTGGCCTTTCCACTGCCCCCAGTCTGGAAGGATCTCCCTCACTGCCTTCTGCTCTGTCCTTTCAAAGGGCAACAGTATTGGAGCAGGAGCAGGAAGTCCACTGAATTGCCCCAAGTGGGGAAACCACTCAATGGAGTTAAGTGGGACAGGTGAAGACAAAATGGGGCAAGAGAAGCACAGGAGCAGGAGGAGGACACTTTTATGTAGAAACTTGGCAAGAAGGTAAATTATGCAGTTATTTCCATGCCCACATAATTGCATAATCCACAAAACAGAACCTTTCTCTTAGCCTAGTTAATAGCATAACAAGTAGTGTTAACAACCTTCACCCAACTCCCCTGTGTGAACAATCAGCATCCATTCCTACGTGTTAGCTTTCACTCATTCCTATGTGTAAATAATGTGCACCCATTCCCTGGTATATTTCCAAGATGCCCTTTTTCTAGCTAAGTCACACTTCCAAGGCACAAAAGTTGCTTTGCAAGGAGCATTGCTGTCACTAGGGGACACCATCCATGGTCAGTAGATGCAGTCAATAAATGTTCCTGTCTGAAAACTCAGAATGAAGCAATCAGAATCTAGTCAGCCTAGCGAGCATCCCCTTTTGGGGAAGATGAGCCATGTGTAATTCCGTTGACGTGTGGTTGATAGAGGAGGTAATCAGCTTCTTATTCTCCATACTGAATTTTCTCACAATAGGACTACTATTATTCTGTATCAGAGCACCTCTGTAATAACCCAACGGAAATGTGTGGCTCCAGATTCTTGGCTGGTGTAAACTGGCATAGCCCCAGTAAAGCAATGCTGATTTACAATGCCTGATGATCCGGCCCAGTTGTAAAAGCGTAGTAGCAGAGATGTCTATTGTTGGCACACTGGGATATGCCAGAGGACAGCTGAAAGCCATGGTGCCGGCCAGACAATCTTGCCAAAGATGTTAGCACATAAGGAGCCAAAGTCCCCTATCCATAGTGTAAAAAAAAATATGGTGAGAGCGTAGACAATTGGCCAAATTCATCTCTGTAATAACTCCATTGACTTAAGTGGAGCTGCCTCACGGATGTGTTTGCCTCTGTCCTTGACTGATCTTCCAATGCCTGTAACAAAAGAAGCAGTGGGGTGTAAGCGTTCATATTTCTGAAAAATCTTTAAAGTGATGCTATAGCAAAACTCCAGTGTGAAGAGATGCCATTTACAAGGGACCTAGAGATACCAGGTATACAGAACTGTTGCTTTAAAATTCCACCTCTTAAAAAAGGTCTTTGTTTCTTTTGGGGTGAATTTCTCTGAATGACATGTATCAGAGGGGTACCTGTGTTAGTCTGGATCTGTAAAAGCGACAAAGAGTCCTGTAGCACCTTATAGACTAACAGACATATTGGAGCATAAGCTTTTGTGGATGAATACCCACTTCATCAGACGCATGTCTGAATGACACGGAGTTCATGTATATAAGACATTCCTTTCCTACAGAACAGGTAGAATATTAAGGCTTCAGGGTAAAACAAATTTTAAAATATATACATTTCCCTACTGTAGCTGTTGTCAGTTGGCATAGTGTCAATAAATTTATACCACACCGATTTATACCAGCTGAGGATCCAGGCCCATATTTCCAGTTTGGTTACTATTCTTTTTTTCAAGGCTACATGCTCATGTACTATCAGGAAACTATCTTCCACTGCTTTTAACTTAATGATCATTTAATGATAATCCGGAGAGCGTCAAAGGGAAACACAGAAATATCAAACTATTTTTCAACCGCTTTCTCTTGGTCAGCTTAAATAAATTGTCAGGCATATTTCAAGATTGTGGGCCTGGATCCTGAATGGGGGCCTTTGGGTACTACTAACACTAGGAATAATAATTAATTAGTTAATTAATAGTATGGACATTGAAACACGGTTGCTCAGAATTAAGCCTTGCAAGAGAGCTGGAAGCATTTGAATTTGGCTAATCTAAACGATACAAGAACTCAAGGAAGCAGAAGACACTTCAGACACTTAAGACCCCAAATCCCTCTCTTGATTGTCCACAAACGGAGCCCAGAGCCCAGCACCAGGAAAGAAAAAGCAGGAGCTTAGTTGGGTTTCCCAGAAGAAAGGCTCACAGGGAGTAACCTGCTGGGAAAAGCACTGGCCATGGCAGGTCTGCCTTTCACTACAAAAGGCATGGGAGGAACATGGATCAGTCAGTCATTCTGACATTATGCAAGAAGAATGTTCGTGCTGGTGCAACAACAAAGGCTGCAGCAAGTTAAATTTACCTAGGTAAGAAGCTTTGGAGGTTAGCGGTTAATTCACAGGGCACAATGTTTCTGTAAGCTGGGCATTTGGACAGGCATAACCATTGACCAGCGTTCCCCCTCCTCTGGCTAGATTCACATTGTAACTGCAGCTAGGACTCAAACAAGTAACCCTGAGTATCACAGGCAGCGGCTCTGCCTGGGCAAAGCAAGTTGGAGCAGAGCTAAACTCAGTTCAGCTGGGAGTTGCTCTTAAAGAGACCAGAGTGGATAACAACCTGGAGATTAGCAGCTTCCAACCAAACTCCAGAATACTATGTCTGTTCCCAGAGGAGGCTGAAGAGATCTTGCCCCAGCTGAGAGATGTGAGGGAGCTTTTCCCTGAAGGAAATGAGCACGTGGCTGGGGAAACCGAGGACATTTCCCCTCATCCTGGGGTAAATCATCAGCTGATGAGGTGGAAAGGTCGAGTCCCTGGTGTGCAGCCAGCATGCCACTCCCTACGGCTAAGGGGGAAGATCCCAGGAAGACAAGAACAAGCCACTTTAGGTAAGTGAGCATTTGGCCACCAAACCTGGACTCAATTAAAATTTCAATTCTGTGTCATTTCTAGCAACTTTTTTGATGTACAAATGTCTCCCAGCCCTACTGGGAGGGACCCACACAAGCTAACCAATTGAGATGATGACTCTTCATTCACCAAGGTCTGGGAGCCATGACAAGATCTGAGGATACAGCAGATAGTGGCTAGGAAGATCTTGCTGCATACAAACTGGACCTTCATCTCATCCTTTGATGGGAACCACACCAGACAGGGTGGTGCAGAATCTTATAACAAACAATTCAGCCCTACTGCAGGGCTGGGGTTAGCATTGGCGCTAGGGGACCTAGCATTTACAGAACCCTAGGCTTACACTAAGGGCCTGATCCAAAGTCTATTGAAATCAATAAGAATCTGGCCAATGGAGGCCTTGTTGCTCTGACCTAGAGCTTGGGACCTGGTTCTGGTTCTTGCCCCATCGAAGAAGGTATTGTGATAGACCCAGGCCAGTTGGGTACAGCAGAATAGCAGAAGACAGAAATACTGGCCACTGGATTAACAGTTTTCTGTTCCCTAACTGACCAGAGCAGGAGCTGTTCCAGGCTAATGAGAACACCAGACTCTAATTAACCTGCAAAGAGTCAGGTGAGGCCATTAAGTTAATGTGACCACCTGACTCTAATTAAGGCCCCTCTGATACTATAAAAAGGGCTCACTCCAGTCAGGCAGAGGAGAGCCAGGGACGCAGAGGAGAGGAAGTGCAGCTGAAGGGCTGGTTAATGAAGACACCCTCAAACCATCGTTAAGGGAGCCCTAAGGTAAGGGTGAAGAAGGGAGAAGCAGGAGAGCTGTGGGGAAGTGGCCCAGGGAAAAGTAGGAACTCTGGCAGTGAAAGGTTGGCTGCCAACAGCTGCTACCATTAGGGTCCCTGGGCCGGACGCCAGAGTAGAGGGTAGGCCTGGGTTCCCCCCAACCCACCACTACAGGAACATCTCCTGGGAGGGGAAGTCAGGCCCCTGTAAGGACAGGAGGCTAAACTGTTCTGAAATAAGCTCCCAGGGACAACAGAGGCTGTGGGAGTTCTCTCACCAACCTCCTTACTGGCCTATGATGAAAAGTGCTCAGTAGACTGTAACCCTGGCCCTAGAGAGAGAAGGGCTACGGGGGAGTGTCATAAACAGATAGGTAAGGGTTAATGTTCTTACACCTGGAAAGAAGTTCCTGAAACACCTGACCAGAGGACCAATCAGGAAACCAGACTTTTTTCAGATTTGGGTGGAGGGAAGTTTTGGGTGTGAGTCCTTTGTCTTGAATCTATCTCTCTCGGCTATGGGAGGATTTCTGTTTCCTGCTTTCTAATCTTCTGTTTCCAAGTTGTGAGTACAAATACAGTAAGACAGTAAGGTTTCTATTGTTTTCTTTGTATTTACATGGATATAGTTGCTGGAGTGCTTTGAATTGTATTCTTTTTGAATAAGGCTGTTTATTCATATTTCTTTTAAGCAATTGACCCTGTATTTGTCACCTTAATACAGAGAGACCATTTGTATGTATTTTTCTTCTTTTTTATATAAAGCTTTCTTTTAAGACCTGTTGGAGTTTTTCTTTAGTGGGAAATTCCAGGGAATTGAGTCTGTACTCACCAGGGAATTGGTGGGAGGAAGAAGTCAGGGGAAACTGTGTGTGTTAGATTTACTAGCTTGATTTTGCATTCCCTCTGGGTGAAGAGGGAGGTAATTCTGTTCTCCAGGACTGGGAACGGAGAGGGTGGAGTCCCTCTGTTTAGATTCACAGAGCTTGTGTCTGTGTATCTCTCCAGGAGCACCTGGAGGGGGGGAAGGGAAAAGATTTATTTCCCTTTGTTGTGAGACTCAAGGGTTTGGGTCTTGGGGTCCCCAGGGAAGGGTTTCGGGGGGACCAGAGTGCCCCAAAACACTCTAATTTTTTGGGTGGTGGCAGCAGTACCAGGTCCAAGCTGGTAACTAAGCTTGGAGGTTTTCATGCTAACCCTCATATTTTGGACGCTAAGGTCCAAATCTGGGGCTAGGTTATATGACATGGTGGCAGAGGTGGGATAGACAGAATCCAGAATCCAGTAGGAATATTATATTTTTCTTTTCTCTGCTAGGGGCTTTTTAGCAGAGAGAGTTTGGTTTTAAAAGGGAACCAGAGAGAATTTTTTTTTCTGCTCTCTCTGGCAGTTTTTGGCTTGCATATTAAGCAAGGAACCATTAAGCTGTGACAAACAGGTCTTTTGTGACAATAGCACTCCCATTGAGAGTCATTACCAGCTCTATATACATGCAAATAAAGTGGTTTTTCTGGTTTACTTTACATTGAAAAAAAATTAGCTAGGAAGAAAGGGAAAAAGGCACTGTTGCTAGGCAGACCCCAGGAGGCAACAGAGAACCTGCAGTTCAGACAACAAACACCAGAGGGCACCCCAACACAAGAAAACAGGAACCATGCCTTCCAATACAAAAATGGAGGCCAAAGAACAAATCAAAGAAGCTGAACACAGGCGACAACTGGAAAAAAGGCAAAAAGAGGTGGAGCTGAAAGAAAAGGAAGAAAGCATCAAACTGGCAGCCTACAAAAGAGAACAAGCAGCCAAAGAGGCAGCCCACAAAAGAAAACTAGAAGAAGAAGAGGTGGCACACCGAAGGAAACAAGAAAAAGAAGACATGGCCCACCGCCGAGAAATGGAAAAACAACAAAAAGAAAGTGAAGAGAAGGAAAAACAGAGAAAACATGAACTGGACTTAGCGCAAGCTGGGCTGCATTCGCCAGCCAATCCTAACAACCCTTCGCCAATTATGGTTCCACATCCCAGGAAATTTCCCACCTACAAGGCAGGTGATGACACCGAGGCCTTCTTGGAAAATTTTGAAAGAGCCTGTCTTGGGTACAGCATCTCTGAAGACCAGTACATGGTAGAATTGAGGTCACAGCTCAGTGGACCTTTAGCAGAGGTGGCAGCTGAAATGCCTAAGGAGGACATGAACGACTATAAACTTTTTCAAACCAAGGCCAGATACAGAATGGGAATAACCCCGGATCATGCCCGTCGGCGTTTCGGAACCCAAAGTGGAAACCAGATGTGTCATTTCCCAAACACGCCTACTACGTTGGGAAAAATTATGAGGCCTGGATATCAGGACACAATGTTAAAACCTTGGAAGAACTGCACCTCCTCATACAAATGGAGCAGTTCTTGGATGGTGTTCCTGAGGACATAACACGGTACATACAAGATGGAAAACCCAAAAATCTCGCTGAGGTGGGGGAGATTGGAGCCAAATGGATGGAAGTGGCAGAAAGCAAAAAAGCTACGGTCAAGGGGAACGAATACCCCAGGGGGCACACCGACCATAAACCGTACAACCGAGGACAGCCAAAGACCCCACATACAACCCAAGTAAAGCCACAGACGCCCTATTCTTCCACCTCACCAGTCTCCAGTAACTCACCTCGGCCCGGTAACCCATCAAATGGAAAATGCTTTAAGTGTAATGAACTGGGACATATCAAGGCCAACTGTCCAAAGAACGCCATCCGAGTGCAGTTCATTACACCACCATCACACCAAAGATCCCCAGGCCCAGATGCCTCTCAAATACCCTTGGAGCGAAGGGAAAATTTGAGAGTGGGCGGAAAGAAGGTTACTGCGTGGAGAGACACGGGGGCACAAGTGTCAGCTATCCACCAATCCTTCGTAGACCCCAAATTCATCAACCCAAAGGCCAAAGTGACAATTTACCCCTTCATGTCACAAGCTGTAGACTTGCCTACAGCTGAACTGCCTGTCCAGTACAAAGGCTGGTCAGGAATGTGGACTTTTGCAGTCTATGACAATTATCCTATCCCCATGCTACTGGGGGAAGACTTGGCGAACCAGGTGAAGCGGGCCAAGAAAATGGAAATGGTTACACGTAGCCAAGCCAGGCAAGCTTCCAGACCCATTCCTGTTCCTGAGCCGTCCCCAGACGCCCCGTCTGTGTTACCAGAGACCCAGACAGAGGCAGTTAAGTGGACTGATGAGTGTCAAAAGGCCTTTACCCAACTTAAGGCAATGCTCATGTCTGACCCTGTGCTCAGGGCCCCGGATTTTGACAAGCCATTCCTAGTAACCACGAATGCATCTGAGCGTGGTATAGGAGCAGTTCTCATGCAGAAAGCAACAGATTACAACTTCCATCCTGTCGTGTTTCTCAGCAAAAAACTGTCTGAGAGGGAAACTCACTGGTCAGTCAGTGAAAAGGGATGCTATGCCATTGTGTACGCCCTGGCAAAGCTACGCCCATATGTTTGGGGACGGCGGTTCCAGCTACAAACTGACCATGCTGCGCTAAAGTGGCTTCATACTGCCAAGGGGAACAAGAAGAAACTTCTTCGTTGAAGTTTAGCTCTCCAAAATTTTGATTTTGATATTCAGCACATCTCAGGAGCTTCTAACAAAGTAGCTGATGCACTCTCCCATGAGAGTTTCCCAGAATCCAGTAGTTAAAAAGTGTTCTTACCATGTAGAAGTCTGTTAGTTATATACTTAGTGGTATATGTAAAGGTGCATGTGTTGTATTTATCTGTTTATTTTAAAGTTCTAGAAGGAAATCACCGCCAGTGAGCTTCCCCACTGTCTGCAATTTGGGGGGCGTGTCATAGATAGCTAAGGGTTAATGTTCTTACACCTGGAAAGAAGTTCCTGAAACACCTGACCAGAGGACCAATCAGGAAACCAGACTTTTTTCAGATCTGGGTGGAGGGAAGTTTTGGGTGTGAGTCCTTTGTCTTGAATCTATCTCTCTCGGCTATGGGAGGATTTCTGTTTCTTGCTTTCTAATCTTCTGTTTCCAAGTTGTGAGTACAAATATATTAAGACAGTAAGGTTTCTATTGTTTTCTTTGTATTTACATGGATATAGTTGCTGGAGTACTTTGAATTGTATTCTTTTTGAATAAGGCTGTTTATTCATATTTCTTTTAAGCAATTGACCCTGTATTTGTCACCTTAATACAGAGAGACCATTTGTATGTATTTTTCTTCTTTTTTATATAAAGCTTTCTTTTAAGACCTGTTGGAGTTTTTCTTTAGTGGGAAATTCCAGGGAATTGAGTCTGTACTCACCAGGGAATTGGTGGGAGGAAGAAGTCAGGGGAAACTGTGTGTGTTAGATTTACTAGCTTGATTTTGCATTCCCTCTGGGTGAAGAGGGAGGTAATTCTGTTCTCCAGGACTGGGAACGGAGAGGGTGGAGTCCCTCTGTTTAGATTCACAGAGTTTGTGTCTGCGTATCTCTCCAGGAGCACCTGGAGGGGGGGAAGGGAAAAGATTTATTTCCCTTTGTTGTGAGACTCAAGGGTTTGGGTCTTGGGATCCCCAGGAAAGGGTTTCGGGGGGACCAGAGTGCCCCAAAACACTCTAATTTTTTGGGTGGTGGCAGCAGTACCAGGTCCAAGCTGGTAACTAAGCTTGGAGGTTTTCATGCTAACCCCCATATTTTGGACGCTAAGGTCCAAATCTGGGACTAGGTTATATGACAGGGAGGGTCACAGGGAGCCACTGAGGCTAGCACAAACTGCCTAGAAGCACAGGAATCACGGGAGCAAGGTCAGAGCTCTGCTACAGTATCAAACAGTCCATATTATCCCTAACATGGAGTGTGAATTCCTCCAGCTCAGCTAGGTGGAGCACATCTCAACAGCACAGGCCAAGCAAGACCACTCTTCATCTCTGCATGTGATGATGCAGGACTCTTCATGTCAGCAGGTGAGCCAAATGAACCCAAAGCTTTTGGGAGCCATGGAACTGGAACCAGCCTGTGGGCTTGGTGGATGTGGAGGGATGGGAGCATCAGAGCTGGTAACTCTAGGGGTAAGTAGAGAAGGAAGGGAGCACTTTGCCTTGCTGAGATTGCTGATGCAGCCCGCTTGAGCGTAAAGACCTTCTACACCAATGCACTCTTTTGGGCTGTGTGTCTAGGGTGAAGTGGTTGAATTGCCAGTCCATTACACTGAGGTTATACTGGTGTTAGTCTGTTGGCTTCCATGAAGCTACATCATAATAAACCTGATGTAACTGGGTGGAGATTCCAGACCAATTCTCAACTGTGCCAAGTACCCTTAGTGAAGCAGAGAGTTGGGACAGTCATTAGCTGTTTCCTTATCCAGAGATCGCTTCCTCCTCTCCATAGTTTGGCTCATGGGTTCTAGTTCAGGCCCATCTTCCTATGTTCTCCATCTTGAGATTTTGCCAGGCCCAGCCAATGTAAATTGACACAGGCTTTTCAGGAGTTGCAGCATTGCCATGACACAACACAATGCTGCTGCATCCGCTTTTCACATCACGATGCCATGTATGTACCAGATCATGCAATGTCACATGTTTGCATGCCTTTTTGTATTTCCATAAGTGCAATCATGTTTCACTAGCACAGAGGTTCATGGTGAGTGAATTTTAAGCTCACCCACTCAGAGTGAACCTAGAGCATTTACAGTTCTAAATCTCTCACCCGTCCAATCAGAAAAGAGAAACAGCACCATATGCTCTACGTGACCATTCACACTAAAGGACGTGGCTTCAATATTGGCCTTCCAGTTTGACAATGTGAGTGAACAAGATTCATGAAGAATTCTGTTGAGTGATGCCCAACAAGAAATAAATTTGAGATAATCGTGACCTTGTCATAAACAGATAGCTAAGGGTTAATGTTCTTTTACCTGTAAAGGGTTAACACAGGGAACCTAAAACACCTAACCAGAGGACCAATCAGGAAACAAGACTTTTTCAAATCTGGGTGGAGGGAAGTTTTGGGTGTGAGTTCTTTGTTCTTTGTCTTGGGTCTGACCCTTTCGGCTCTGAGAGTGATTTTTCTATCTCCTGGCTTTCTAATCTTCTGTTTCCAAGTTGTAAGTACAAGGACAGTAAGACAATAGGTTTATATTGTTTTCTTTTGTATTTACATGTGTGTAGTTGCTGGAATGTTTTAAATTGTATTCTTTTTGGATAAGGCTGTTTATTCATTTTTCTTTTCAGCAATTGACCCTGTATATTGTCAACTTGATACAGAGCCTATTTTTAATGTCCTTTTTTCTTTCTTTTTATATAAAGCTTTCTTTTTAAGACCTGTTGGAGTTTTTCTTTAGTGGGTACTCCAGGGAATTGAGTCTGCAGCTCACCAGGGAATTGGTGGGAGGAAGAAGTCAAGGGGAAAATCTCTTTGTGTTAGATTTACTAAGGCTGACTAAGCATACCCTCTGGGTGAGGGGGAGAGATTAGATCTCTCGGTACTTGTGTTTCCAGGACTGGAAGCAGGGAATCTCCTAGGGTTGTCCAGGGAGGGGAGCCTGGGAGGAAGTAACAAGGAAACAAGGGGCGGGGGTTATTTCCCTTTGTTGTAAGACTCAAGGCATCTGAGTCTGGGGGTCCCCCAGGGAAGGTTTTGGGGAGACCACAGTGAGCTAGGCACTGTATAATTCTTAGCTGGTGGCAGCGGTACCAGGTCCAAGCTGGTAACTAAGCTTGGAGGTTTTCATGCTAACACCCATATTTTGGACGCTAAGGTCCAGATCTGGGAAGAAATGTTATGACAGACCTGCTCACAAATATCACAGAAACAGGCCAAAGAGGCAGAAAAGAAGGGGGAAAAGGATTCATTCTGAATTATCTGCACATCGATGTTGTTAATAACAATCAATAAAAGGACTATGCTATGTGCTTCTCTCGCTTCCGAGGCCAAGTCCTTCACAGACATGACTGGCTTGAGCCTCACAAGTGGGCTGTGAGACATATGAATGAAATTCCATGCTCTAGAGAGTAAAAAGCTGTTCAGTCTTCTCTCCCATTCAGTCAGCTGAGCCAGTCGTCAAGGCGGCAGTTGTGATGGCACTGCTTTTTGATGGACATCTGTTCTCTAGGAAGATGATGGAGCCACCAGCTCACAGAGGGGCCACCAAAACAGCTGTCAGACACCAGCTTCCAGTCACCCTAACCTTGGCCAAGTCTCATTCCATGTTTTAGAGGGGAGTCATCCGGCCCATGTTGCGCTGGGGGCATGTCTTGGCTCTGCCATCTAAAGCAAAGGTGTCGGGGCCTAGCACTTTCACTGCTCCCACTTCAGAAAAGACGTAGGTCCAGGAAGAAGATCAGAAAGGGTTCCTCTTCTCCCTTTTCACTGGTGTTTACTGCCACCCAAAGATTAAAACAATTGCACCATTTATTTGGTTCCTATTTCATAAACATTTGGGTAGCTGATTTCTGAGCAAGCCTCTGCTATCAAGTAAACTTGCCCAAAGTCCCCCTTTGAGCCCGTGATTCCAAGAAGAAAGAAAACAAAATTGGACTAATTTATTATTCATCCGTTCATTAAGTCCGTATTAACCAGATATATTATAAAGGAAAACAGGATTGCGCCTTTTGATCAGGGAACTCTCTGCTCATGAATATTCAGTAGCTTCCCCCCTCCCCTCTCATTTGCACATGCTTTGCTTCCCAGCCTGCATCTTTTGTGAGGCATCAGGCGCATCATTTGGGCTCCTCTGACACAGCTGATCTCCGACGCCACATTTACATGATATTTAGGGGTGGATATGAATGGCTCCCCCAAGGCCCGTCTCTGTTCTCCAGTGTCGCACAGCACAAGCTGTTAGCCAAGCGCTCCCGCTGCTGCTTAGCCCATTAAAAACCATCAGACCAGAAATGCTGCAGCTCACAACGTGTTTTTCTTGTCTCCTCACTGTCGTCATTTGTTTGGCTGGTGCGGCCTGAGTCTGTTTCCTCCCATGCCCAACTGCAGGGAACCTCGCTGTTCCTGGTTGAGTAATCATATTTTTCCATCTATACGTGTCAGCCTCCAGAATGATACTGAGTCTGATCCAAAGCCCTTGGAAATCGGTGGAGAGATTTCTATTCATTCCCATTTGCTTCTCTGAGCTTCAGGGCAGGCAGAAAGTGCACTGGGCTTGGATTTAGGAGATATAAATTCTAGTCCCCTGCTCTGCTACTGAATTCCCCTTTCTGCCTCAGTTTCCCCAAGTGCATATCCATGTTTGAATACATTGTCTTTATAATATGATGTCACCATGGGGTCATGAGGCATCACTAGTTACCAGAGAGAGAGAGAGGGAGAGAGTGGGTGAAACACACAAATGGGACCCAGGATGCTGGGGCTCTATTCCTGGCTTCGTCACTGAGTTGTATGACTGTGGTCAAGTTACTCAGCTGTGCTGTGCCTTATTCCCCACAGCTGGAAGACAGTTGGGGAGCAGGGAATGAGCTTGGAGACCTAACTTACTTAGCTCCATTTGTGATCCTAGAGGTTGTCCCCTCCTTGCATCCAGAATAATGTTGAAGCACTTTGCGGGGAGTAGGGGGCTGAGAGGTGTGTGGCCTGCCGCTGCGCGTCCTCTGCTGCTCATCATCTGGTGTAAATTGCAGAGCCGCATTGACCACAGTGGAGCTACGCCCAGTCGTGTCAGCTGAAGGTCTGACCCCGGATGGCATTCCCCCAGCACCGTCCCCCAGCACCAGTATCAGAGAGAGCACATGATTCACAGGTTTGGGGTGTTTGTTTGGCAGAAGGAATCTGAGATCACTCAGGCTTTACAGCTGACAAAGGGGAGGCAAAATGGGGTATGGGGCAGACAGCAAGGTGTGCTGGATGATGGGAGCAGGAGAGCTGGGTGGTGGTAGTGGGATTGGGCAGAGGGTAGATGATGGGGTCACGGGAACTGGGCGGCGCTGGTGGGATGGGGCAGAGGTGGACAATGGGGGCAGAGGAGCTGGGTGGTGCTGGTGGGATGGAGAAGAGGGTGGATGATCGGGGCAGGACAGTTTGGCGGTGCCGGTGGGATAGGGCGTAGCGCGGCTGATGGGGACAGGAGAGCTGGGCAATACCTGTGGGACGGGGCGGAGGGCAGATGATGGTGGCAGGAGAGTTGGGCGGTACCAGCGGGATGGGGCGTAACGCGGACAATGAGGGCAGGAGAGCTGGGCGGTGCTGGCAGGACGGAGCAGGGAGATGGACAATGAGGGCAGGAGAACTGCACCCGCGGGACAGGGTGAGGGGCAGGTGATGGGGGCAAGGGAGCTTAGTGGGTGCCGGCAGGACGGGTTAGGGAGACAGACAATGGGGGTGGGAGAGCTGGGCGGTACTGGCAGGACAGGGCAGAGGGTGGACAATGTGGGCAGGAGAGCTGGGCGGTGCCATGGGAATGGGGTGAGGGGCAGGCGATGGGGGTAGGGTAGCTGGGTGGTGCCGGCAGGATGGGGCAGGGGATAGACAATGTGGGCAGGAGAGCTGGGTGCGATACCGGCGGAACAAGGCAGGGGGCAGACGATGGGGCAGGGAAGATGGGCAGTGCCGGTGCAATGGGGCTGGGGGCGGATGATGAGGGCAGGAGAGCTGGGCAGTGCTGGAGGGACGGGACGAGGGGCTGACGATGGGGTAGAGGAGCTGGGCAGTGCCAGCGGGATGGGGAAGGGGGCGGACGATGGGGGCAGGAGAGCTGGGCGGTGCTGGAGGGACGGGCTGAAGGGCTTATGATGGGGGTAGGGGAGCTTGGCGGTGCCGGTGGGATGGGGAAGGGGGCGGATGATGGGGCAGGAGAGCTGGGCAGTGCTGGAGGGATCAGAGGAGGGGCGGATGATGAGGGCAGGGGAGCTGGGCGGTGCTGTTGGGACAGGGAGCGGGGTGGATGATGGGGGCAGGAGTGCGGGCGGGAAGGGGCAGGGGACGTCAATGGGGCAGGAGATCTGGGTGGGGCAGAGGCCTGACAGTGGGAGAGGCAGACAGACGGGTGCTGGTGCAGGATCAGGAAGCAGCACAAGATCTGGGCCTGCAAGTAGGAAAGAAGGCTGGGATAGCAGCACAAGTCCTTCTCCGCGTTGCAGGATAGTGGAACAATGCAGACATGGCAGGCCAGGACCCGATGACAGGACCAGCACTGATGTGACCGGGCAGGGCACAGACAGCAGAGATGAGAGGGTCAGGTTGAGGAGGGAATGATGGTTGCCTGTGGGACAGGGATCCCCATCTCTGCATCCTCCATGCAGCTGATGAGGACATGACGCTTTCCCTACCCACTCTTCCGTGGGAGTGCTCGGCCTGCTCGGGTGCCTAGGAAATCTGGTCCCCTTCTGTCCCTCCCGAGGCTGCCGGGACTAAGCACAGACAGGAACATTTGTTGTTTCCACAGTGTGAAAAAGCAGCATATGTCTGCAGTTTCCACAGCTTTGGGAGTAGCGCTGGGAGGCAGAGCGCTCCCCGGGTGCTGTGTGTCAGGAACAACCATGCAGCCCGCCGGGCTACAGGGAGAGGCAGGGTAGTGTTGCAGGGAGAAGGAAAGAAATCCATGTACCAGGTCCCAGCTGCCACTGGCCTCCCACCACCCACTGAAGGTGTGCCTTCTGCCTGTGCAACTACCATGGGGAGCTGGCACTGCAAGTGCCATAGCAGTGGGGACATTAGAAATGCAGTCAGATCCTGGACAAACAGACAGATATAGGGATGGATGGAGGGATGGACAGTGTGTGTGTAACAGAGAGAGACTCACCTCTTGCTCCATTTATGTGAGTGCACCAAATTTAGCTCCTAGGGTTCCCTGCAAGGCCTCCTAGTTCCTTCTGGCCAATGGGCCATGGCCACCTCTCTGATACATGGGATGCATCTGCCACATGATTCACCAGAACTGAGCAGTGTCAGGCAGCACTGCTCATGGGGTGGGCCCCCAGAACAGCCCTGCAGCCCTATGCGGGTTCATTGTTCTAGCTGCCGTAGGAGGCCACAGCTGAATACAGGCCAGGAGATTTGTTGTGTGCATGCTGCCAGCAGCTCCTGTGCAATGGGAACTGCTGGTGACCAATATTACAGTCTCCTGTCAGCCTCTGTCTCCACCTCCGCCATCTCCATCAGCTCCCACCTTCCTCCGAGAAACCCCTTTATCTAAGCCCCTCTTGCCTCTTCCGACGAAAGCGAGACAGTTTCAGCCCTGCCCCAGCTCCAGTGATAACCAAGTTACCTCAGGGTGGGAAGGAGACGGGCTCAGACTGTTTTGGTTGCCAGCCAACGGTTAAGAATGCTGTCCTTTCTTCTGCGCCGCATCAATCATTTGCCCTGAGGGCCAACAAGTTACTTCACTGGATCCCTGGGATGAAGAAAGGTAAGAGTTAGCATGCTTGTCCCATGGCCTTGGGCTGGTTGGATGAGAGCAGAAAGAAGACTCTTAAGAGGCATGGACGGCTGTTGTCTGGCTGTTCTTTTTCCTCCTCCAGCCTCACATCCCCAGCCTCTGTAATAGAGAGCACCTTTCCATGGTGATGGACATCTCTGCATCTTCTTAAGGTGTATAGGGAAACTGTCTGTAGCCTGCCACACGCCTGTGTTTATAGGCACCGACTCTGTGGGTGCTCCAGCCCTGGAGCACCCACAGAAAAAAAATAGCACCCACCAGCACCATTTGCCGCTGATCAGAAGTTCAGTGGCCCCACCAATCAGTTCCTCCCTCTTCCCCCCCCCCCAGCACCTCCCACCCACCACTGTTCAGTTGGAGGAGTGGACAGAGCAGGGGCGGGAAGAGGTGGCAGGGGGGAGCCTTAGGGGAAGAGGTGGGGGTGGGGAGGAGTCTTGGGGCCAAGTAGGGTGGAGCATCCCCGGGGAAAGCTGAAAGTTGGTGCCTATGCTGCAAGGGAGAGCAGAGCAAAGAATTTGTAACTGTATCATGTATTCAGTCATTTTGCCTTTTTTTTTTTTGCTCCATGGAGCAGCCACAGGCAGATGGTGCTTTCCTTGCATTTACTTGTTACACTGCTAATGATTTCACAAATATTGGTTACTAGTGCCTGGATAGCCAAACTTTGCTTGGTTGTGATTTGGTCACATGGTATTGGTTCTACTCCATGATTGAATGAGCATCGCCCCTGTAATCATTATGTCGTTGGTGCATTTGCCGTTTGAACCACCTTCAAAAAATTACTTTCTCCCAACATTGGCAGGAGTAAATCTTGTCTGTTGGGTTTTGTTGTTCGGAAAGACAGGCATCCCAGCTGCTAGGATGCTGGCGTGAGAGTCAGTGCTGGCTCTGCCAAAGACCTGTCATATGATCTTGGCACCCCCCCCGCCTCCATTTCCCCAAGTTCACGTGAAGGTTTGAGTACTCGGGGCAATCTGTTGGCACTCTTCTCCCAGCTCCAGGGTTTGAAGTCCCATTGAACGTCCATTCAAAATGAGGGAGTGGGGGAACGGACCAACTTTCATTCAACAGTTGGGGAAGGGATGGGTGTGAGGCCCTCCGCCCAAGCCGTCTCAGTCTGAGTGTGATGGGGACTGATCGCCAGATTATTCTACTGCTTCTTTCCCTGCCCAACATGCCAAGCAATATCCACCCTAGGCATCCTGCTTCCTCCTCAGAGAAGGCTATTAGGTGGCTGGGGTACAACTCATTGGCCTGGTCAGGTGTCCAGGAACACCTGCTTGCGAGAGCCAGGCATGGCAGCTGCATCCCAGGGGAAGGCGGCAACAGTGCATGAGAGGTGCTGCATTTCCATTTGAATGTGGCATTATTCCGCCCAGTTGGCCAGAGCTGCTTGGGATTGTTCTGCGACCCTGCCACTCACAGCTCGCTGTTTAGACACACAAATCCCAGCCGCTTAATTTTGTGCACAATGGAGGAAGGAGATTAGGCAGTTCAAACACAAACAGATGAGCCTGGATTCGCCTTTTAATCAAAGCATCTTTACTACACTTAATTGAATTGTATGTGTTTATTCAGCTGCGGCACCTCCACCACACATGCCCACCCTCTCAGTCACTCCCTCCAGAGCTAGTTTTCCTCTAACATCTTCTGGGGAGGTGTTGGGAGCCAGTGGCTTCCACACAACTGCTGCTCCAGATTCCCAGCTTGGGGTTCTTGCAAGTTCTTGCTTTCTAGGCCTGTAATCTTCCTCCCCATTACTCACACCATTAAACACAGTGCCATCTGCTGGAGCAGAGACAATTGATCTCCTGCAGGCTCTTCCTCTTCCCTGCAGAATTCGCAACCCCTTGCACGGGTGGCAGCAGGATGAGTGCAAGGATGTTTCGTGCCCTAGGTGAAACGTCCACCTTGCGCCCCCCCTCCTCGAGCCCTGTGGCAGCTCTCCGCCCCCCACCTCACCCTGAGTCGCCCCCCCTCCCGCAGCAGCTTCCCCCGGCCCGGGGAGCCGTGCAGCAGCTCCTCACCCCAGCTCATGTCTGCTCCTCCTCCTCCCCGAGCACGCTGTCACCACTCCGCTTCTCCTGCCTCCCAGGCTTGCTGCGCCAATCAGCTGTTTGGCACCGCAAGCCCGGGAGGCAGGAGAAGCAGAGTGAAGTAGTGTACTGGGGAGGAGGCGGAGCAGAGGTGAGCTGGGGCGGGGCATGCCGCCCCCGCCCCTTACTTGCTGCAGGCAGCCCTCCCCGCGCCCCCCTGCCCCAGCTCCCTCTGCCTAAATGCTGACAACGACGACGGCAGCCAAAGATCCAGCCGCCACGGTCATTGCCGAAGGACCCGAAATGCCGCTTCCCAAATGCTAGCAGCCTAGGCGACCACCTAGGTCGCCTAATGGGTGGCAGCAGCCCTGGGTGGCAGAGTTGCATGGGTGTGAGTAGCTAAAGTAGTACCACAGTAGTACCACTCTGGCTCAGAAAAGCTAAGGGCCTGCATCTCTGCTCTCTTGTGCTAGGTTCATGTTGCACTGTCAGGGAATTTTCTCTGCCATCAGTCAATTTACACTGGTAAAAAACTGGTGGAAGAGAGTGGTGCATCAGGTCCTGCATCTAGATGGAGTGCCCCAGCCAGATCCTCAGGTAACGTATCTCTAGTCAGAACAAATGAAGCTTAAACATTGAAAGTTCATGAACCTGCATCCATTGACACCAGCTGAGGATGTGGACTGTATAATGTAGGCCTTCTTCTGACCCCTATGTGCGGCAACAATTGAGGTACCATTTACATGCACTCTGTGCTCATTTAGGCTCCCTTTGGCATAATTTACCCACCTTACTTCCAGGATGTAATTTACTATCCCCTTACTCACCTACCACCTGTTAATTGGCCTCTGGAGACTAAGCTCAGTGGGGAGTCCTAGCTGGGATAACCCATACACTAAGGGGCCAAAAGAGAGGAGTGGAGCAAGAAAGGTGTAAAAGATGTAAGTTAAAGCCCCCAAGTTTGGTCAACATCCACCTCCTTTTGCCTTGCAAGCTGCAGCAGATTAGATTCCTTGCACAGTGAGCGAGCATGTGTAGGTAGCTCTAAGGGAACATAACAGGGTCTAGCTCAGGCCATGGAGACATTTAGCCTTGTGCCTCTTGTTTCCCTGTTGCAAAGTGGTAGGGTGACCATAAGCCCCATTTTGGCCAGGACAGTCCCCTATTTTAAGCCCTGTCCTGGACATCCTGACTTTTTTTGGCAAAAGTGGGCATTTGTCCCGTTTACTCTTGCCAGCTGCAAGTTGCTCTGATCAGCTGGCAAGAGCAAATGGAACAAATGCCCAATTTTGCCAAAAAAGTGGGTTGCGCCCCCTTGGGAGGCACAGAGGAATGTGTTGGGGAGGCCAGTGGTAACATGAGATGCTGGATAGTGGGGCTTGAGCAGTTAGTTCAAGGTGATGTGGGGCGCGGGTGATCATCCCCAGTCCCGAGTGGTGTAGGGCTTGGGCGAGCAGTAACGCCAGGTGACTCAGGACAGCCTCGTGTGGGGGCTAGGGGGGCTCAGGCGAGCAGTGATGCCAGGTGGCTCAGGCCAGGCTGATGCGGTGTCCTGATTTTACTGTGGCGAATGTGGGCACTCTACAAAGTGGGGATACTAATTCCCCACTCATAGGGGTGCTAAGACAGTTGATATGCTAATGTTTGTAGACAGGGCTGGTTCTAGGTTTTTTTCCCACCCCAAGCAAAAAAAATTTTGGCTGCCTCCCACCCCAGCCCTGGGCTCTCACCTCCCCCAAACCCTGCCACTCTAGCCCTGGGCTCTCTCTTTCCCCGCCCCACCCACATCCCCTGGGCAATCTCTTCCATTCCCCACTCACATCTCCTGCCTATCCAACACTGGGCTCTCCACCCCCCCGATCCGCACCCCCTGCGGCCCCAGCCCTGGGCTCCCCCTCACCAGTGCTGACTCCGCCCGCTCCCCCCTTGCCTCCAGCCGGTCCAGCACTGGCAGGGTCAGGGTAACCAGAGAGGCTCCAGGGCTGTGCCTCAGCCCAGGGTCCCTCCAGCCAGGGCTCCTGCCTCCAGGTCCGGCTGGGACCCAGGAGGGCAGAGCCAGGGGACCACCCTGGCAGGGGGCTGAGGAGCCAGGGCAGGGTAGCCCCAGAGGGAGCTGAGCCCCAGAAAGCGGGAAGCGGACCCCACACGGCAGCGCCCCACCCTCTATGGTCCCACTGCTGCTGCTGCTTCTAGGGCCAGCTTTATGACTTGCAGGGCCCCATTAGACTACTCGGCCGCAGAGTGTCTGCTCTGGGTTTTCCATGGCACCGAAGGACCCCCTGCTTCTGAAATGCCACCGAAGACCCCTGGAGTGGGGCCCAATTATGTGCAGGTGAGGGGCCCTGTTCGGCACGGGGCCCAATTCTGGGGAATTGGGTGAATTGGCTTAAAGCCGGCCCTGGCTGCTTCTGGCCACCCTGCCGCAGTCCCTGGGCTGCTCGGGCCGCTTCGCCCAGCCCCAGCTGGGGGGCGGCCGTCCTGCGGCACCTGCAGGCAGCTCTACGTGCCCTATGGGGTGGCCCCCAACCTGAGTGTCTCCCGCTCAGAGCCTGCCTGGCCCAGCCACAAGATGTGGTTCTGCTCCCCCACAGCACAAACTGCAGCGGCCCCAGGGTGCCCCCTGTGCATGATTTGATGCTGCTGCCAGGGCCAGCTCTAGGCTTTTGCCGCTGGAAACAAACAAAAAAAAAGATGGCCAGAATGCTCCCCTTGAAAATGTGCTGCTTCAAGCATGTGCTTGGTTTGCTAGAGCCGGCCCTGTTTGTAGAGAGGTGTAGAAATATAAAGAATTGCTATTATCATCCAACAGGAGAGACTGGATGGGGGGTAGAATTGCCAACTGTCTAATCTCACAAACACAATTGCCCCACGCCTGCCCTGCCCTGCCCCTGTCCCTTCTTCAAGGCCATACCCCTGCTCACTCCAGTCCCCGTCCCTCCACCGCTCGCTCTCCAGCACCCTCACTCACTTTCACCGGGCTGGGGCAGGGGGTTGGGGTGCAGGAAGGGCTCATAGAATCATAGAATATCAGGTTTGGAGGGGACCTCAGGAGGTCATCTAGTCCAACCCCCTGCTCAAAGCAGGACCAGTCCCCAACTAAATCATCCCAGCCAGGGCTTTGTCAAGCCTGACTTTAAAAACCTCTAAGGAAAGAGATTCCACCGCCTCCCTAGGTAACTCAGTCCAGTGCTTCACCACCCTCCTAGTGAAATAGTTTTTCCTAATATCCAACCCAAACCTCTCCCACTGCAACTTGAGACCATTACTCCTTGGTCTGTCATCTTATGCCACTGAGTACAGTCTAGATCCATCCTCCATGGAACCCCCTTTCAGGTAGTTGAAAGCAGCTATCAAATCCCCTTTCATTCTTCTCTTCTGCAGACTAAACAATCCCAATTCCCTCAGTCTTTCCTCATAAATCATGTATTCCAGCCCCCTAATTATTCTTTCCAACTTTTCCACATCCTTATTGTAGTGTGGGGCCCCAAACTGGACTCAGTACTCCAGATGAAGCCTCACCAACGTTGAATAGAGGCACGGCTGGTGCAAGGAAGTTTCGTGCCCTAGGCGAAACTTCCACCTTGCACCCCCCACCCAGCTAACCCAGCCCCCCCCACGGCAACTAACTCAGCATCTGACCTGGGGAGCCCCCCATGCAGCAGCTACCCCCCCACTGCGACAGCTAATCCCTCTCCCCCCGTGCCCCCACAGCAACTAACCCCGCTCAGGGACACTCCCCCCCCACCATGGCAGCTAACCCTGCCTGGGGAGACTTACCCCCTCTCCCCTCCTGCCATGGCAGGTAACCCTGCCTGAGGAGACTTCCCCCCTCTCCGCCTCCCCCGCCACGGCAACTAACCCTGCCTGGGTAGCCCGCCCCAGCTCACCTTGACTCTGCCTCCTCCACTGAGCACGCTGGCGCTGCTCTAATTCTCCTCCCCTCCCAGGCTTATGGCGCCGATTGGAGGAGACTTAGAGCTGGGCTGTGTGCTCAGTGGAGGAGGCAGAGTGGAGGCGATCTGGGGCGGGAAGCCGTTCCCCTGTGTGCCCCCTCCATTACTGCAGGCAGCCCTCCCCGCGTGCCCCCCCACCCAGCTCACCTGCACTCCACCTCCTCGCCTGAGGGGACGTTTAGGTGCCCCCAACCACTAGGCGTCCTAGGCAGCCGACTAGTTTGCCTAAATGGTTGCACCTGCCCTGAATGGAGGGGAATGATTATGTCCCTCGATCTGCTGGCAATGCCCCTACTATACAGCCCAAAATGCCATTAGCTTTGTTGGCAACAAGGGCACACTGTTGACTCACATCCAGCTTCTCGTCCACTGTAACCCCTAGGTCATTTTCTGCAGAACTACTGCCTAGCCATTCGGTCCCTAGCCTGTAACAGTGCATGGGATTCTTCTGTCCTAAGTGCAGGACTCTGCACTTGTCCTTGTTGAACCTCATCAGATTTCTTTTGGCCCAATCCTCTAATTTGCTTAGGTCCCTCTGTATCCTATCCCTACCCTCCAGCATATCTACCTCTCCTCCCAGTTTAGTGTCATCTGCAAACTTGCTGAGAGTGCAGTCCACGCCATCCTCCAGATCATTAATGAATTGAACAAAACCAGCCCCAGGACCGACCCTTGGGGAACCCTGCTTGATATCAGCTGCCAACTAGACATGGAGCGGTTGATCACTACCCCTTGAGCCCAAAGATCTAGCCAGCTTTCTATCCACCTTATAGTCCATTCATCTAGCCCATACTCCTTTAACTTGCTGGCAAGAATGCAGTGGGAGACCGTATCAAAAGCTTTGCTAAAGTCAAGGAATAACACATCCACTGCTTTCCTCTCATCCACAGACCCAGTTATCTCCTCATAGAAGGCAATTAGGTTAGTCAGGCATGACTTGCCCTTGGTGAATCCATGCTGACTGTTCCTGATCACTTTCCTCTCCTCTAAGTGCTTCAGAATTGATTCCTTGAGGACCTGCTTCATGATTTTTCCAGGGACTGAGGTGAGGCTGACTGACCAGTAGTTCCCCAGATCCTCCGTCTTCCCTTTTTTAAAGATGGTCACTACATTAGCCTTTTTCCAGTCATCCAGGTCCTCCCCTGATCGTCATGAGTTTTCAAAGATAATGGCCAATGGATCTGCAATCACATCCACCAACTCCTTTAGCACTCATGGATTTGTGCTCATCCAGCTTTCCTAAATAGTCTGGAACCACTTCTTTCTCCACAGAGGGCTGGTCACCTCCTCCCCATGCTGTGCTGCCCAATGCAGCAGTCTGGGAGCTGACCTTGTTCGTGAAGACAGAGGCAAAAAAGCATTGAGTACATTAGCTTTTTCCACATCCTCTGACACTAGGTTGCCTCCCTCATTCAGTAAGGGTCCCACACTTGCCTTGACTTTCTTCTTGTTGCTAACATACCTGAAGAAACCCTTCTTGTTACTCTTAACATCTCTTGCTAGCTGCAACTCCAAGTGTGATTTGGCCTTCCTGATTTCACTCCTGCATGCCTGAGAAATATTTTTATACTCCTCCCTGGTCATTTGTCCAATCTTCCACTTCTTACAAGCTTCTTTTTTGTGTTTAAGATCATCAAGGATTTCACTGTTAAGCCAAGCTGGTTGCCTGCCATATTTACTATTCTTTCTATACATCAGGATGGTTTGTTCCTGCAACCTCAATAAGGATTCTTTAAAATACAGCCAGTTCTCCTGGACTCCTTTCCCCCTTATGTTATTCTCCCAGGGGATCCTGCCCATCAGTTCCCTGAGGGAATCAAAGTCTGCTTTTCTGAAGTCCAGGGTCCGTATTCTGCTGCTCTCCTTTCTTCCTTGTGTCAGGATCCTGAATTCGACCATCTCATGGTCACTGCCTCCCAGGTTCCCATCCACTTTTGCTGCCCCTACGAATTGTGCCCAGTTTGTGAGCAGCAGATCAAGAAGAGTTCTGCCCCTAGTTGGTTCCTCCAGAAATTTGTCCCCTACACTTTCCAAAAACTTCCTGGATTGTCTGTGCACCACTGTATTGCTCTCCTAGCAGATATTAGGGTGATTAAAGTCTCTCATGAGAACCAGGGCCTGAGATCTAGTAACTTCTGTTAGTTGCCTGAAGAAAGCCTTGTCCACCTCATCCAGCTGGTCTGGTGGTCTATAGCAGACGCCCACCACGACATCACCCTTGTTGCTCACACTTCTAAACTTAATCCAGAGACTCTCAGGTTTTTCTGCAGTTTCATATTGGAGCTCTGAGCAGTCATACTGCTCTCTTACATACAGTGCAACTCCCCCACCTTTTCTGCCCAGCCTGTCCTTCCTGAATAATATATATCCATCCATGATAGTACTCCAGTCATGTGAGTAATCCCACCAAGTCTCTGTTATTCCAGTCACATCATAGTTCCTTGACTGTGCAGGCTTCGGCCGGGTGGTGCTTACCTCGGGTGGCTCGGAGAAGCGGCAGCATGTCCAGCAGCGGCTTCTAGGCTTAAGGGTGGCCAAATGGCTCTGTGCACTGCCCTTGCCTGCAAGTACTGCCCCCTGCAGCTCCCATTGGCCACGGTTCCCCATTCCTGGCCAATGGGAGATGTAGAGTTAGTGCTCAGGATGGGGGCAGTGCTCAGAGACCCCCTGGTTGCGCCTCTGCCTAGAGGCCAGACATGCTGGCGGCTTCTGTGAGCAACATGGAGCCAGGGTAGGTAGAGAGCCTGCCTTAACCCCACTGCGCTGCCAGATTTTTAATGGCCTAAAACCTCCTGGATTAGTTTCAGTAGCCTCCAGGAGATCAAGCCCAATTCTGGGAGACTCCCAGCCAAACTAAGAGGGTTGGCAACACTAGTCGGGGTGGGGCTGGGGAGACAGCTCATCTCCAAACACAAATATCAGGAAGAAACACTAATAATTAATTCCTACAATAGCATGGGGAATACAGAAAATGATGGGCCAAGCTTCTTGTAAAGTTCTCTACGAAACTCCCCTCTAAGAGTTGGACCTGACCTGGAATCTCAGCTCATTGACTAACCTGGTTTACGTTAAACCAGTGCAATGTGTGCAAACAAGGCCTGAGATACCTTTCCCCGGGAAGGAGGATGTTTGTGTGGTCAGGGCACTGTGGTTCAGAAATTCTGGGTTCCTAATCTGTCGGGGTGACAGCATTTGGGTGCCCAGTGGATTTACAAAAGCACCTAAATGACTTTCAGTGGGAGTGTAACAGGGCTGCCTGCCCCTTTAATGACCAAAGGGCCTTGGGTCAGTCAGTCATGTCCAATTAGTTCTGCCTTGCTAGGTTGGCTTTGGGTGCAGGACTGAAAAGGAGCTTGAGCCAGTAACGCTCCAGCCAGGAGGAACTGGGAGGCCAGAAGCCTGAGAAACTTCATCTGGCTTGAGGAAGCAGCTGCAGGGAGAAAGTCTGGCTCCAGCAGGGCATGAGGGAGCTGAATGCAGCACTGGGAAGGAGGATTGGAGACTCCTGACTAAAGGGAAGACAGACACTGAACTGGGATTAGGGCCTTGAGGACCAAGCTCCTGCTTCCCAGACAGAGACTGAACTGAACCCTGCTCTGGAGGCTCTGGATTCATGGAGACAGGAGGGTAAAGGAAGACAGCTCCTCAGGGAGGTGGGGCTGTGCCCATTGGTGTGAAGCATGAGTTCTGTTTTGTAGGTAGAAGTTCTACACTGGACTGCAGAAGGGGAAGGCTTTTAGTGCTATGGGTCGGTTGAGTTACTGAGGAGTCCAAGAGGGGAAACTGAGGCAGAGTGCCACACAGTACCACCCCAGGCCAACAAGCGGAATTTGGGAGGCAGTTGCACAGTTATATGGATTTAGGAGTCTAACCACTTAAGTGCTTTTGTAAATGCCACTAGATGCCAATGTGCAGCCTTAGGCACCAAAATATCTTTGTAAACCAGATCCTCAATATATCTAAGTCTCCGTTCCTTGGCTCTCAGATGAGTATAATAATGCTTCCTTTGTCTGCCTATGGAGACTGTGAGCTCGCTGGAGCAGGAACTGTCTCTTACTATGTCCTGGACTACACTACGCATTTAAAACAAATTTAGCAGTGTTAAACCGATTTAACCCTGCACCCGTCCATACAACGAGGCCCTTTATATCAATATAAAGGGCTCTTTAAACCGGTTTCTGTACTCTCCCCGACGAGAGGAGTAGTGCTGAAATTGGTATTGCCATGTTGGATTAGGGTTAGTGTGGCCGCAAATTGACAGTATTGGCCTCCAGGCAGTATCCCACAGTGCACCATTGTGACCGCTCTGGAAAGCAATCTGAACTCGGATGCACTGGCCAGGTAGACAGGAAAAGCCTTGCAAACTTTTGAATTTCATTTCCTGTTTGCCCAGCGTGTGATCAGCACGGGTGGTGATGCAGTCCCAAATCCAGAAAGAGCTCCAGCAAGGACCGTACGGGAGATACTGGATCTGATCGCTGTATGGGGAGACAAATCTGTTCTATCAGAGCTCCATTACAGAAGACGAAATGACAAAGCATTTGAAAAAATCTCCAGGCTATGATACAGAGTCCACAGCACAGTGCTGTGTGACAAGTGTAACGGAAAGCCAAAGAATCAAATGGACGGTCATGGAGGGAGGGAGGGAGGGGGGAATGAAGACGCGAGCTATCCCACAGTTCCTGCAGTCTCCGAAAAGCATTTGCATTCTTGGCTGAGCTCCCAATGCCTGAAGGTTCAAAAACATTGTCGCCAGTAGTTCAGGGACTATGTCATCAATTTACCCCCCCCAAAGAAAAGGGAAAAAAATCAGTTTTTGCCACTTTTCAATGTCACCGTATGTCTACTGGATGCTGCTGGTAGACGGGGTGCTGCAGCACTAAACAGCAGCATCCTCTCCCCTCCTTTCCCTGAGCTCCATCAGCCCCTGCCCCTTTTGTGTCTAAAGAAAAGATTCTGTACTCCCTGGACTATCATAGCAGCGGGAAGCTGCGTTCCTCTCCCCGCCCCCACACCCTTTAATGTCCTTCCTGGAGTATCATAGCAGCTGAAGGCTGCCTCCCCCTCATTTTATTTTGCTAAAAAGTCAGTGTTTCTTATTCCTGCATTCTTCATTACTTCATCGCACAAATGGGGGGACACTGCCAAGATAGCCCAGGAGGGGTGTGGGAGGAGGGAAGCAACGGGTGGGGTTGTTGCAGGGGCACCCCCTAGAATGGCATGCAACTCATCATTTCTGTGGGATCTCTGGGGCTCTGACCTGGAGCGGCTGTGCTCTCTGGCTCTCTAGTAGACTTGCCCCACATTCTAGGCAGGACTGACTCTATTTTTAGACAAAACATAAAGAAGGGAATGACCGGGGAGTCATTCCCATTTTTGTCCATGCGCCCCCAGCCGACCTCAGCGAGGCCAGCCAGGAGCACCCATGACAGCAACAGATGGTACAAAATGCGTGATAACCGTCATCACCAATTCCCAATTGCAAATGGTACAAAATGATTGAAAACTGTCATCTTGTCATAGTATCTTTCCCCAATCTGAACCTTAGAGTCCAAAAGTTGGGGTACCAGCATGAATTCCTCTAAGTTTCATTACCTGCTTAGATCTGATAAGCTGCCACCAATCAGGAATTCCAGTGCCTGATACACTCTGGTCCCCCCAAAACCTTCCCTGGGGACCCCAAGACCCAAATTCCTTGAGTCTTACAACACAGGGGAATAAACCATTTTCCTCTCCTTCTCCTTTCTTCCTCCCAGATCTTTCCTGCCCCGGGTACACTAGGAGATCACTGTGATTCAAACTCCTTGAATCACCACACAGAGAAATCAGGTTGGTCCCCCTCCCGCTCCCCCGGGGTTATCCTGGAGATATAGTGAGATTCAAGCTCCGTGAATCGAAACAAAGGGGTTCCCCCTTCTCCCCTCCCTTTCCCTTCCCTATTAAGTACAGACTCAATTCCCTTGAGCCTCAACAAGGGGAAAAAATCAAACAGATCTTAAAAGCAAAACTTTTAATAAAAAGAAAGAAAAAAAGTAAAAGTTATCTCTGCAATTTAGATGGTAAAAGTTACAGGGTCTGTCAGCTTACAGAAACTGGAGAAAAAGCCTTCTCCAGCAGAAATACAATTTAAAATACTTCCAGCCAAATACACATTTGCAACTACAGAAAACAATCAAAAGAGTATAACCACCTTTCTTACTAAATACTAACTATTCTGAATATATAAGAGACTGTAGCAGGGAGATTGGCAAGAAACCTGGTTGCACGTCTAGTCCCTTCCAGGACCCAGAGAGAACAAAGCCAAACCCAAAAAACACATACAAAGGCTTCCCTCCACCGAGATTTGAAAGTATCTCATCTCCTGATTGGTCCCCTAGTCAGGTGTTTGGTTCCCTGTTTGTTAACCCTTTACAGGTAAAAGAGACATTAGCCGTTAACTATCTGTTTATGACACATCTCATCATCAAATTACAATGGCAGAAAGTGCAATAGGGATGGTAACCATCTCTACTAGCTTGCAAGGGCAAATGAATGCTGCTGTGTAGCGCTGCAGTACCGCCTCTGTCAGCAGCATCCAGTACACATATGGTGACAGTGACAAAAGGCAAAACAGGCTGCATGGTTGCCATGCTATGGCATCTGCCAGGGCAATCCAGGGAAAAAGAGTGCAAAATGATTGTCTGCCGTTGCTTTCACGGAGGAAGGATTGAGTGACGACATTTACCCAGAATCACCTATGACACTGTTTTTGCACCATCATGCATTGGGATCTTAACCCAGAATTCCAATGGGCGGGGGAGACTGCGGGAACTATGGGATAGCTACGGGATAGCTACCCACAGTGCAAAGCTCCAGATATCAACGCTAGCCTTGGTTCATGGACGCACATGGCCGAATTATTGTGCTTTGTGTGGCTGCGTGCACTCGACTTTATACAATCTGTTTTACAAAACCGGTTTATGTAAAATCGGAATAATCCTGTAGTGTAGGCATACTCTAAGTATCTGTATAGTGCCTAGCACAATGGGGTTCTGATCTTGGGTAGATACTACTGTAATACTCAGATTTTGGGCAGTTAAGCCCAGATCCTCAAAGGTATTTAGGTGCCAATCTCCTATTGATTTCAGTGGGAGTTGAGGATCTGGTCTTTAGATACCAAGGTGATGGATGCCTCAGAAATAGCAGTGCTAGGCAGGAAGCAGTTGGAAGAGGACGGCTTCTAGGGAACCTGCCACCTGTGGGTTGTTTCAGGAGAGCCCACACAGGTGCTGGAGTTCAGAGTATCAAGAGATCATGGCATGGGAAAAGAGGGGATATCTCAGAAAGCTGGCTGCACCGAGGGCCTGACATCTGACATTGCAGACTCAAAGAAGGCCTGAGCCAGAGGACATCAAAGGACGTGGCTAATGTGCATAACATTGGACACTCAGGAAATCAGATGGGGCCATTCCAGCAATGCCTTTATAGGTCATAGCGGTCATCAGCCCAATCGCTCACACTGAGCAACTGACATCAAGAGCTCTGGCTTCCAATCTGGACCTGTCAATGTGGGTGCAGCAAGCAGCGGTGGGGGTGGGGAGGGGAGGAAGTGATGAGAGGTGAATGGTGATTGTGCCGTGTCTGCAGCTAGGAAAAAGCAGGCTAGAGAAGTCTTGTCTGGAGCAGCTTCTGGGGTAACCCTACCCCAATGGAAGAGCTAGCCAGAAATCCCCTGCTCCCTGCCCCGTGCTTCATACCCATCCAGAGCACAGCAAATTGCCCCAGCTGGACCAAACTGAAGCTGATTTCCAGCTACCTCAGAGAGAATTTCACTCAGGCAAATAAACATCAAGGAAAGTGGCCCTGTCCCCAAGCTGTAATGGCTGCGAGAGGGGAAGAGATGCTGGGATCCAGAGCAATTAACTTGTTTTTAATCACATCAGCCCATATGTTCCTCATTTAGTCTGCAGTTTGAGACAGAGGGAGAGAGACAGCACCATTGTGTATGAGTGGCTGTATGGGCATGTGAATATCTAAGAAAGTGTAGCTGTGTGTGTGTGTGTGTATGTGTGTGTGAGACAGAGTATAGGTATATGGATGGATGGATGTGTGGGTGTGGATGTACAGATGCATAGGTGTCTCTGGGAGTGTGCAGGTGTGTTTGTGGATGTGTGTGCGTATATGCCAATATGTGTGTGTCTCTAACATCTCCACCAGGAGTGCAAACAGTGTCCCAAAATGTCCAACATGTCAGGCTCACACTTAAAACACCCCTATATGAATCACTGAGTATTGCAAAACAGTCTAGATTGCTTCAGATCCCTGCACAGAACTATCATGCTGGCAGACTATTTTGCTACAGTGAAATGCGCAAAGCTAAGGCAGACTCTTGCCAAACACAAAGTACAGTGCAAAGCCAGACAGAAGCAGCTGTGCAGCCACAGAGCAGAGGAAATATTTGGAGAGGGGAGTCACGCTGTTCCAGGATGTGCAAGGAGAGATTTCTTCAATTTGCCCAGAATCATAACAGATTTTTCTATCACAATGCTGTGAGGAGAAAGAAGACAAGGGGGGAGAGATGGTGTTGCGGTCTTGCCATGTAATAACCTGCCAGTGATTAGGAATGGGTGCTAGTGACAGATGTATAGAAGAGATAAAACCCCAAGACAATGGGAAGCCCAGATCATACCTGCCTCGGCCAGGGACCTGGAATCTGTCATTTTTGTGCTTTGGCAACATGTCTGTGGCTTGTCAGACCAAGAAAGAATTGAATTCAAATGTGGTGGGGAGGGATTAGCGCATGGAGCCGTACTTGAATGCCTGAGAGTGTATAGATGTGTTTGTGTGTATGAATAGATATATGTGCCTAAGTATGAATAACTCTGTGTGTGTGTGTGTGTCTGGAAGAGTGCACAGATATTTGTGTATGTCTATAACTGAGAGGTTAGAGAGCTCTGTGTGTGTATGTGTGTGTGTGTGTGTGTGTGTGTGTGTGTGTGTGTGTGTGTGTTCATTCTTCTGCTCATCTGTGCCCTAGAGAAGGGGCAGATTGGGAGAGGGGGCCCATAGCTAATCTGGACAAATCCTGCTCTCATGACGAATCTTCACTGAAATCAGTGTAGTTGCACCAATGCACGTGAAAGGAGTCTGGGCCAACAGCTGTAACATCAGCACACTCTGGCACTCTGTTCTGCTAGAGCTTGGAGCACATGCAGAAGGGTACACCGGGGTGTCTCTGTCTCTCCCTCCCTCTCTCTATCAGGCTGATCAAATAGAGTCAAACTGGACAAAAAAAATAGGCTGGTTTAAAAAAATGCATGACTTTGAAGTTATGGAAATGAAAGACAGCAGCAGGCAATGGAGCATGTTGGCAAAGGGATTTTTTGTTCCCCCTTCCTTCGATTAAAATTGGGTTGCAATTCATTAATAAAGGAAGAGTTGTACTGAATAAATCTCCATCACTTGTATCAGGACAGAGCCGCGTAATTAACCCAGCTCCAGTCTGATTAGATGGGGTGGCGGGGCGGGGAAGACTTTTCTGTTTTGGTGCCTTCTCATAAAAGCCTGACACATTTGCCATCCCTTGCAGGGAATTGATTTGAGCTTATTTAAAAATGAAGCTTGCAACACGACATAGCGGCTTCATGGGGCTGTATAAAAATTGCTCTGATAATATTTTATTCATTTCTCTCTCCCCTTCCTTTTCCTCTGGAAATTCCAGAGCTCCTGGCAGTCTCTGCAGGCAGCTCGGGGAGAAGAGTAAGAATCTCCTTTTAGAAAGCAATTACACATGCAAGTCACATCAGTTCAAGCCAAACTGTGAGCCAGATCCCGTAGCTGATGTAAGTCCATGTAGATTCTAGCCAAGTTACTAGAGTTACAGTGTTCTGCACCAGCTGAGGAGCTGGCCTGTGTATGTTTTTCCTCCTCTTTCCCTCTAATTAATGTCCCTCTGCATTTGTAGAAAACAGCTCTGCAATACTCGAGGAGGGAGAAAGATAATACAGGATTTCTAGGCCAGCTCCTTGGCGGATGTGAATGGGTATCAGAATGGTGAAGAAAGTGCAGTGGCACCGATTTCCACCAGAGGAGGATCCGGCCTGTTTAATCTGTTTGGAACTACCACTCAACTTCAAAGTGTAATGGAACCACACAGCTGTGTTTGCAGAGTCCTTGAGCTGGGTCCAGGCACTCTTTGGGGCACAGATTACAGAACTGCTGGAGGACTAGCTGGCTCCAGCACAGAGCCTGAGGGGTGAGAAATCTCTGCAATGCATTGAGGGAGCTGGAGCAAATTGTGACTCAAAGGGTTTTTGCTGTGCAAACCCCAGTGTGTTTTTACTCTTCCTCCCAATCACCCTCTCCTTCCCTGTATATTCTCACAGCGCAATCCACACTCCATCATGTTTAGTCTGTATCCCATGCATCCCGGAGGCGTTCTCTGCTCTGCCATGGTAGATCATGTAAGTATCCCTGTTGCTGAGCTCTGTACCCTGGTGTGGTCTCCCTATGGCCAGCTCTACTGCAGCTATGCAGGGAAGAACCCGCCCCCCAGCTGCCTTAGATTTCCTCTGACTGTGGCTCTGGGTGCAGTGAGGGAGAAGCACAAATCTGTGGGGAAGGGCAGGCAGCGGGCCAAGCCATGATTCCGGATTCTCCTCTTGTGCAGTATGCTGGGGGGCATACTGTGTCCTGACAAGGGCCATAGCAAAATATCCACACATGCCCCGCAAGGAGATAGAGGGAAGTGATTGTGCCTCTCTGAGGCTCAGTTCCTTCCTGGGGCTCCCCTGTTGGGGAGGGTGCAGTTACATTTCCTCTCCTTGCACAGCACTGAGCCCAAAGGTTGAATCTAGCCCAGACCTTCCATACTTGTATGTCTAAGCATTGTGTCTCCCTGGGAAAACACCTGAATAGTTTCAGCCAGGTAGCTGTGTTAGTCTGTATCAGCAAAAACAACGAGGAGTCCTTGTGGCACCTTAGAGACTAACAAATTTATATGGGTATAAACTTTCATGGGCTAAAACCCACTTCATTAGTCACACACATCATTCTTTATTCAGGCCTAATTTGTTTGCCAACTCTGTCCACATATCTATTCAAGGGACACCATCATAGGACCTAATCACATCAGCCACACCATCAGGGGCTTGTTCACCTGCACATCTATCAATGTGATGTATGCCATCATGTGCCAGCAATGCCCCTCTGCCACGTACATTGGCCAAACTGGACAGTCTCTACACAAAGAATAAATGGACACAAATCAGATGTCCAGAATTATAACATTCAAAAACCAGTCGGAGAACACTTCAATCTCCCTGGACACTCAATAACAGACTTTAAAGTGGCAATTCTTCAACAAAGAAACTTCAAAAACAGACTCTAGTGAGAAACTGCAGAACTGGAATTAATTTTGCAAATTGGACACCATTATATTAGGCCTGAATAAAGACTGGGAGTGGATGGGTCACTACAAAAACTAATTTCCCCAAACTAATTTCCCCCTACTGTTACTCACACCTTCTTGTCAATTGTGAAATGGGGCACCCTGTTTACAATGGCCTCATTACCACTACAAAAGTGATTTTTCCCTCCCTTGGTATTCTACTGTTGAGAATAGCCCACTTCCACTTTAATTGAATTGTCTCATTAGCATTGACCCCCCCTCACCCCTGCTGCTTGGTAAGGTAACTCCCATCTTTTCATGTACTCTGTGTGTGTATATACCTGCCTACTGTTTTTTCCACTCCATGCATCTGATGAAGTGGGTTTTAGCCCATGAAAGCTTATGCCCAAATAAATTTGTTAGTCTCTAAGGTGCCACAAGGATTCCTTGTTACCTTTTGAATGGAGTTCCTGTAACTCTCCCCTTCCTGGGTTTCCATTGGGTCACCCACACCTGCACACTTGGGGCCTGTACGTCAGCACAGCTGCAACCTCACCATGATAACAATTGAGGAGGTGGAAGCATAGTCTGGACCACTATGCTGGATAAGACTATTCCAAGCGAGGAAGGCTGGCCTTGTGGTTAAGGCCCTGGCCTTGTCTACAGGAGGTGGTAGTTCAATTCCCAGTTCTGCCCCTGAGCGACCTTGAGAATGTCCTGTAATCTCTGTGCACCTCAGTGCTCTATCTCTAAAAATGTAGAGGATGATTGACATTGGGATGGTGCAGACTGAGCATGGGAGGGGGGGGGGCTGATCTCAGCTGGTGGCCTTAAGTGTTAGAGTAATATCAACACTATGAATAGACAGACTGGTGGTGAAAAACATCCCAGGCTTATCAACACTGCAAGAGTGAATTCTAGTTTCTTCATCTACTGGTGCAGACAGAGCCTATTGCTATTTTCTGGATTGATTTATCCAATCATGTGGGGGAACAAAATCAATCTCTCATCCTATCTTAAAGTATAGACTTGAATGTGTGATTATTTTTTGTTTTTAGTAGAAAATTTAATCCAGCTAATAGCTTTCTGGCCGAGCACTGGTGAGGAACAAAAAGGAGCTACACAGTCATCTTTCAATATCTTAAGTGCCATAATCCCTGTGTCTGGATCCCTGTCTCGCACCTTTTGTGTGTTTTTAATTTAGGCGCACGATTTTTATTAATTTTCAGCCCAACTGTTTATGCTATCTTTAGCAAACCTTAGCACATTATGATACATTTCATAATGCATGCTGTTCTATTACCAAGCCAGATGCAGCAGGGGCCAACCCCGTGGGAGATACCTGCATGTCAGACCAGGCAAGAAAGTTGAAACTAGCATCAAATAAAGGGTGAGCTTTTCCGCAACATGCAATGCAAATCATTGCCAGCCTTGATAATCCACTCATTTACACCAGTTTTGCACTGCTATAGCTGCACTGACTCCACTGGAGTTACTCCTGATTTATGTCGGCCCAAGTGGGGAATTGGCCCCAGGGGGATGGAACTGCATTGATTTACAACGGCAGCAGATCTGGCCCCATGTGTCTGTATTTGGTAACAAAGGTAGATGGGGGATGTTTCTCGAGGACTTCTCCCAGCAGTTGGCTCCATCGCCAGGTTCTGCCCAGGCCCTCTGGAGAGATCGGGGAACCCATGGATTGTTGGGATTTTGTATGAATTCAGTGCTGATGGAAGATGCTGAGATGGCAGCCCCATGTGCCTGAACTCCCCTCTTTATCCACAGAATAGAAAGTACAAACTTATCCTACCTGGCCAGAATGCCTCATCCCTGAGCTGGAGGGGGAACCATCTGCAGGGGGGAGAATACAGCTTGGTCTCCATGGCCCATTCAGTTCCTGACCCCTCTGCTAAGATAACTGCTAAGGGGCCTATTGACGTCAGCTGTGTGGACGCTTACAATTATTTTTTTTCTCATTGTACCCAGTGTTCCAGACACTGCACCCTACCACCCCACACACTGGAGAGCACCACCATTGCCTTGAAGAGCTTAGAATCTCAGCATTTGCCCCAGTGACAACTGGATGAACATCACCAAATGCATTTCACATGGGCAACCAATTGGGTTACTCGTTCGTCCTGGTCTGGATTTGAATGGACACCGTATGGGGGTATCATATATCCGATCTGCAAACCAGCCCCAGTTTTTCTATTTATCTTAATGCAGAAGACATTCTAAAAACAACCCAACAGCTGTTTCATTGATCTGACCTTTTCTGAGAAACAGTCATTGAAGCCTGAAGAATAAATTATAGGCACAGTCTTGCCTGGAATGGGGATGGGATGGGGGGGGGGTTGAACTGGTGGGCCTTTTGGATCACTGATTTCTATGATGATTTTACAGTCATGGTCTGCGATGGCCACCAGTGTGTTGCAAAATGTCCATCCAACCATCCATAGTGACACCTTGGCGCTCGTCATTTAGATCTCTGCATCACATTGTCACTGTTCCTGCCTTTCTCCCCATGTTGAGGCTAATTTCTCCATTGATTGGTTCTTACTTGTTTTAAAAATAGCCGGTTTGTAGCACAGAAGGGTAAAATTAGCAGCTCGCACTTGCTTTTACACAGATTTACAGCTGTTACGGAAGAGAGATGTTGGATCTCTCACAGCCTCACTACTTGCACTAAACTACTACCTTCTTCCAGAGCCTTCTCCCCAAGTCCTGATGACTAGACTTCATATTGGCTTCTTTCATCTTAAGACTGATTTTAAAACATACTGTGATGCTCTGTACATCGGGGGAACACCCAGCGGGCCCATGTTCATCCTTGTAAAATGATTGTGTGGTATCTAATGCTAAGTTTGTCATGTCGAGTGTCTTTGAAAGGCTCATGATGCACTGAGCATTGTTGTTACAGTAACGTTATAGTAATGTTATCGATTATAATTTCATGTATGTAGTTATGAAGCTGAAAAATGTATCCTCATGGCTTAAAATAAACCCAGGCAAAAACTCTCCAAAAGCAGAGAGGCAGTTCACACCTCACCAGGGAAGGTATGGGACAAATCCAGCCCAGGCTCAAGGAACAAAGGACGCTGGCCTAGGCAGCAATAAAAGGATCTGTTGGAGTCTCGAATGAGTCACCCCCCTTCCCTTGGTCAGTTTGAGACTGTGATGAGGTAATATCTGACTCTGAAGGGGGAGACAAAGCCAAGAGGGAAGAAAGAACACGATAAAAGGGAGAAACATTTGCCATGCTCTGCCTCTCTCTTCCACCTACATCTACAGACAGCATACCAAGCGACTGAAGCTCTGATCAAAGGGGAGAGCCTGGCTGAAGAGCAACAAGCCAGCCTGTGGTGAGAAGCACCTAAGTTTGTAAGGACATTGAAAGTGTTAAGATCAGCTTAGAATGTGTTTTGCTTTTATTTCATTTGACCAAATCTGACTTGTTATGCTTTGACTTATAATCACTGAAAATCAATAAATTTGTTTGTTTACTCTGCCTGAAGCAGTGTGTTTGGTTTGAAGCGTGTCAGATGCTCTCCCACTGACATAGCACTGTTCACACTTTTGTCAGTGAAACTTTTGTCAGTTATTTCACATCCCGACCAACAAAAGTTTTACTGACAAAAGTAATAGTGTAGAGCCAGAAAGTGAGATAAGCAGCCACAGGCATGGCTGCGAGAGAGCAGAGAGACATTGCTCCTTGGGGCACAATACTTTCTGGAAAGGCAGGTTTTGACACTGGGAGCAAGGGAACTGCCTACTGTTTGTTTCTGCTGTGTTCAGGGAAAAGGGACTTTGTGCACATTTTTTGGTAACTAACATGATTGCACCAAAGAAATACCCAACTTGCATCTTCCATTTCACCTCCTAACAGAAACAACCCAGCAAGGTCCCAGATACTGGCTACCCACTCAGTCCGAAAGGGGAAACTATAATTCTTCTTTCCTTCTGTTCTGGTGTGAATGCAGAGTGGCTATCAAGTCCCACTCTAGTAGGGAATGTATACCAGAGGCTAGTGAAATGAACCTTTGACATACAGGGTTCTGGATCGTTTTGGGTGAATGAGGCCACATGAAGCACAAGACATCACCATTTATTATTACTGTCAGTACAGTAGCACATAGAGGTCTCATCCAAAATTAAAATAGAGAAGACAACAAAGGATGCGATACAGGAAGTTTCAGTACCCTAAATGTAAAATAGAGAGCTGAGGTCAGAAAGATGATTTGACTTGTCTGTGTCCACACAGTAAATCTGTGGCAGAGCTGGGACCCAAACCCGATTCTAGGCTACTAACTTAACCATGTCTCACTCCTTATTTATTATGATCATTACCAGAGTGCCTACGGGCCCTAGGTATAGACCAGAACCCCACTGTGCTAGGCACTGTACTGACATTGGACAAAAAGACAGTCCCTGCCAGATTTTGCTGTGCTCACTTCGCTAGGTTTTCTTTTATCCCCACAGTAATTTTAGCTAATTATCATCAAGTGTTTACTTCATTAGCCTAATGAAAAAATGAGTGCAACTCCGTTCAGTCACACAGTTACACCATATAATTATCTACTTAGAACATGTGGTATTGGAAAAACCCTTATTACATTTCATGGAGGGAGGATGAGGGGGATAAAGGTCTGAGCTAAACACTTGCTCAGGAGACATAAATTGGATCTGCCTGAAATTGCCAAGACTATTTTCTCCCCCACTATTGCAAAGCAATTAATCCCAATGGACTGGCAGCAACACAGAGGGTTCAGAACAGTGACGGTGAGCCTGAGGAAGAGGAGCAAGAATGAACACTTGAAAAAAATCATGTCAATTTCTGTTCTTTACTAAATGAACGACAGCACAGGAGAAGGCCCAGCACTGGTGCTGCATTTGTAGTACCCAAACTTCCTCTGCACTGGGCTAGAGGGCTGAGATAGGGTAGGTCACCCTCCATCAGTACTGACCTGCTGCAGTAGCTCCCTAGAATTGCCAACCCCAAATGTTCAAAAGCCATGAGTTGGGCTCCAAAAATCATGAGGTTGGCTTGAAGAATCATGTGATTTAAAAACAAATATACATTTGGGGGTCTTCTTGTGGACCTTCTGGCCTTGGATCCTTTAGGATACACTGGGGTCACAGTGTCATGCTTTTCTCTGCAATCACAAAGGCTAGAAACATACTTTAAAAAAAAAGCTGAGAGTCTCCTGAATTCACATGACTCCAGCAGCTGGTGCTTTAAGAACTACACCAGTCACAGTGAGACTTGTGATGAAATTGTGAGCTGGCAACTCTTTGTTGGTGGGGAAGCGGTGGGCTCCTGCCCCCTCTGGTGGATAGTTTCCTTTTCAGGAGGAGCCTCCAACGGCTCCATTGTCAGGATTTCAGAGGGCAGTAGGCTGGGTGGCCCTGGAGTAGGGAAGGAGTCTGAGCAGCCTGCTCCTCTCTCTGATGCAGAAGAGTCCAGCGTCCTTCTCTTGAGCTCACTGCTCAGTGTCAAAGCACTCTGATGCAGCCCACATCATTGATCCCCAAGTGATCCGGCCTGATCCTGCTGGCTTTACTCTGCCATCGGAGCTTTCAGATTCTAACATCCAGCCTGCCAAACTTTTCAGACAGATACAAGAGGAGCAGTCAGGCTCATTTGTCTGAGATTAGAGACGCTATAAAACAACTGAAATAAACAACCTGAAGTGAGATCCGGAGGGAGCATGGGTGTTAAGCAGCCATTTGCCTTCCCAGCACTTCTGTAATTATTTCACGCTCTTCCTGGCTGCTCAGAGACATCAAGTTTGATCTTTTATTTCTTCTCTCTATATTTCTTCTCTAGTCTAACCTCACTCAACCATACCAGCCATGCTCTCCTCCACCCATTTCTCCAGCTGCCTTTCCTTCCTGATCCCTCCTTTAGCTTTTCTCTATGTCAGTATCTTCTAGAGCTGGGTGACAATTTTCAGGCAAAATTTTTTGCATCAAAAAAAGGCAGATTGGGGCAATGGAAACATTTTGTGACTTGGTGTAGATTTGGGGGAATTGTTTCAGTCAAAGAGGGTTTTTTGTAGAACGTTCTACGGAGGGACTGACCCTAGGTGTCTCCCTGCTGGCGGCTCCAGGGTTTTTGCTGCCCCAAGCAGCAGGAAAAAAAAAAGCCACAATCGCAATCAGCTCTACTGCTGCCACTTCAGTCTTAGGTGGCAATTCGGAAGCTGCTCCTTCGCTCTGAGAGGGACCTGTCGCCAAATTGTGGCCGAAGAGCTGGATGTGCCGCCTGTCTCCATTGGCCGCCCCAAGCACCTGCTTGCTGGGCTGGTGCCTGGAGCCGATCCTGGCCCTACTCACAAGGTTGTAGAATCATTCTCACTCTTTGGACCAATATATACAGAGCTGAGAGACTGAACAGCCTGTTGGTCAGGCTACCCACTGACTGCAGAGGAAACATAAGGACAAGTGACTCTTCTAGAATGGGGGATTTGAATCTGGCTCTCCCACAGTCCAGGTGAATGTGTTACCCACTAGCATATGCGGAAGGTACTATGATTTCCTCCTTGGTTTTGTGAATGGCATCTAAGTCCCTGTGTGACCCTAGCCCTTCATTTCCTTTGGTTTTATTTAGAAAACAATGAAGGATGCCTCCAATTGAAATGTTTTGTTCAACCCAAAACAAAATATTGTCCATCTTTTCAATCTGTTGAAAAGGCCAAATGTTTTTGCTTTTGGGTCTACTTAAAACTAGTTTTTTTCAGAACTGCCAGCATACCAAAATATTAGTTATTCGCACTGCTCTGATCACCTCTCCACACACTTGCCTAAGCCCAGGGCTGGCTCCAAGGGTTTTGCTCTCCCAAGCAGCCAAAAAAAAAAAAAAAAAAGCCATGACTGCAATCGCAATCTGCGGCAATTCAGCTGGAGGTCCTTCGCTCTGAGTGGGAGTGAGGGAGCCTCTGCCGAATTGCCGCTGAGTACCTGAAAGTGCCGCCCCGCTCCTGAGTGGCCACCCCAAGCACCTGCTTGATAAGCCGGTGCCTGGAGCTGGCTCTGCCTAAGCCAGAGTTACCCCTTAGGTGTAGACACACATTGCAGGAGAAGCTACCCCCAGATCTAGAGTATTTCCGGGAATGGGCTCCAGAATTTGGTTGAAGTTTGGATTTTGATCTGATTCTGGCTCCAAAAGTTAATGACAAAGGCCTTTCAAAGAAATACAAATAAACTTCTCTTTTATTATATGTCTGTATATATATGCACCTAGCATATTATGGAGCACTATGCAATTAATAACAATCTCTAATATTTTCTGATTCATTAATACTCTTTACTGGATGCATTTGCAGCTGTTGTAGTTGATTCAGGGTAATTCTCTAGTTCAGGTAAACTTTACATGATTCTCCCTGCAGAGATTATAAACTCTTCAAGCTTCCTTTTGCACAATGTATACATTCTTCACGTGACTCTTTGCAGAGTATGTAAACTCCACCCACTTCCCCCTGCAGAGTTTGTGAACTCCAGAGGTGATTCAAGAGGTTTCCACATGTTCTGCTGTCACTGTGTTAATTGTATTATGGAGAGAAAACTCGCACCCAGCACAGCTACAAATGCTGCCTATAACAGGGTAAGCCGCTCTTGCTATGCACAGATGATGTTTATTTCTAACAAACTATGTGATGTTTTTACTATCTGGATCTGGATCTGGTATCCAAGAAAAGTTAAGGCCCGATATCTGGTGTGCAGTGGATCTAAATAAAACTGTATGTATTCTGAGGCTACCTATGGTGAACCCTAGAATGTTTACATGGCCGCATGGAACTGTGGTAACAAATGAGGATGCAGGTGCAGAATCATCTTCTGTTCTAAATTCTCAACTGCAAAAATGAGTCAGAAAACCACCTTTTGTGGCCAAGTTTCCCCAGGTCCAGGGAATCTGGGGCTAGATCCCATTTTGAGTAGAGCTAGATAGCCAGGTTTGCAGGCTAAAGGCTAATTACTTGGCTCTTGGGATAGAAGTTTGAATTGTCCCTACCCAGAAAGAGGAGGCAAAAGTTGATAGTTTTGTCTCTAGACAAACCATAGAACAACTGAATACAAATTCTTAATGAAAGGCTGTGGTTAGAATATGTCTTAGCAGAGAATTGGGAAAATAAATGATGCCCCCCCCCTTGTATCTGGTTCTTATTAAAGAGCTGTTGCTGTGTTGTTAAAAGGCTATAATTATACTTTTTAATGACTGTCAGTACTATGCCCTTTAAATACTTTGCCTACATTTTTAGTTACATTTGTATATGTGTGTGTTTAATAATAATATTTATATGTATTGTAATTGCACCTAGATTACCACTGAAATTGGAGTCTCATTGGGCCAGGCAGAATACAAACACATAGTCAGAAGCTATCCCTGTCCCAGAGCACCCACAGCTCAATAGACAGGACAGACCTGGAGTGGGCGGGAAAACAGATGTAGGAGAAGGTGAAATGACTTCCCTTTACTACCTACTGGCTAGACCCAGCTCTACTAAATGGATGTTTGTGCACCACTGCTCCCTGCTGAACCCATTCCAGCCTGTTCAAGTGTGTGTAATTCTCTCTCCTTCTAATGGCTGGAGGATATATACCAGGAACGTCTCAAGACACCAGCCTGAGCAGTATATATTAATTAATTTGTTTCATGTGATAGTTCCTATGTTTAATCCTTGAACCAATGGCTGAGCGACTCGAGCTGTCACACCTGAAACAATGCACAGGGAACTCTTAGCTCCAAGAGTGTTGTACCAGAAAAACACAGGTTAATTCGATGGCAACAGCCCAACCCCATTGGAACTGCACCCTCTTAAAGAGAATCCACCATACTCCCTTGTGATCAATGGGTAGATCTATAGTGATTGCTGTGACAGATTTTTCAAGAGGACTGAAGAGACTTAGTAGAGTGGGTGGAAATCTTTGGTGTGGAAAACTTTCCTGCCAAAAGACAGCTTCAAAACAACGATTTTATTTTGAATTGACATTCAATCTAAGGACAGCCTTTCATTTTGTTTCAATACAAATGCTGTGGCATCTTCAGGTTGCATTTGGTTTATTTTATTTGTTTAAAAATCCCGCCCTTGTGGGGTGGGGGGGCATTTTATGTTGAGAGGTTGATTCAGAGCAACAACTTGAATTTTGTTGAAATTGAAAATGTCAGTCTTCATTTGGACGTGTCTGATTTGGAACTTCTCAGAATTATTATTTTTTTGAGATTTCAACTTTCCGTTGCAATTTGAAATGGAAACTAAGCTTGGCAATACAAATATTTCCCATGGAAGTTCCATTTTCTGACCAGCTCCACTTAGCATATTCAGTCATATTGACTTTCCATGGGACTTAGACTCCCAAATTTCTTAGAAAATTGTACTCAACATCTCATCTGCACTATAATGATCTTTTACATTAAATGCACTGATGGAAAATGTTAATTAAAAATTAGTCTGGCAAAGCAGTATCCAATAACCCTCCCAACCATCCTCCCTAAGTCTCTTTGTTTGGGGATATAGCACCTAACTGAATCTCTGGACACTAAGGACAGAAATTCCATAACTACGCACAGTTGAGGCCATGTGTTACGTAGGAGTGGAGTTCTGCCCCCAGTTGGGAGTGCTGAGCACTTGAAACCCTGGTCCTAACAGAACACTGATTTCTACAAGCTCTGGTAGTATTCCAAGGCATCCTTCTTGAAATAACCTTGCTCCAGTACATCTTTCAGACTCGTAGACAGAGATTTTTTTACAACCCTTCTTTCCACTGAAGCAAAAAGCTCGTTTTCACTGAAGCTTCCCAGAGATAAATTTCATTTACACCTAATGAGTTATTGTTTGTCAAAATAAATAACAGCTGATTGCTGAAAACATGCTTAATGTACTGCATCTGTTGGTGACAGCTAATCTCCACATCTACCGCACGCTCTCAGAATGCAGACTCATAAATCACTTAACCTCTCTGTTGCCCTATGAGAGCGGGACATGCACCAGGCAAAGCAGCCCTCTCTCTGTATGTGTCATGGTGTTGCCTTCCAGTCACATTGACAATAGCAGAGCGTCCTTGTCAGGATCATGCGCCATCACAGGGATTGGGGACGGACATAGCTATGGGGCAGCTAGCTCACCCCCCTGCCCAGGCACCACAGCTCCTCAGAGCAGACTTGCCAGTGCTTTGGGCAGGCACCTTCTAAAAGGTGTCAGGGTCCTGAATCAAAGCCTATGGAATGACTCCCACTAACTTCATTGCCTTCCTGTCAGTCCGCGTGCCTTGGGAGACTCTTCTGCTAGTAGATCTAGCTGTCAGGAGACTGTCATGTGTAAGGACCCAAAAAGTCATTGGAGCAGGGACTGGAAACCTGATATCCTGACCCTGCCCCCCTTCCCAGCTGAGTCCCTAACCACTTTATTTCTCTCTCTCTTTTGCTGGCCCAAAGACTATTCAAGTATTTGTATAACAGGTGAGACCGAGCCCTGTCCCAGCATAGCCTAGAACCTTGTGAGTCAGGCCTTCACCTGGCAGGGAGACCAAGGTCAAGTCCCTGTGCAGAGCAGGGATTTGCATGTGGATCCCCCACCACTACAGTGAGGGTTGTCCTCCTCTGGTGCCTTTCTTGTGAATTGAGCCCCCAGTCTCTTTTCTTTTTGGGCTGAAACTGTTTGACCAATTTATGTTGGATTCATGAATAGCCTTGGTCGACCTGCCAATGCATTTTTTGATGTAACTTTCGCCCAGCTCTAGTGATGACTTGCTAGGAGACTAAGGAGGTGACTGGGGCCCAGTCCTGTTCCTGTGGAAGTCAATGGGAGTTTTGCTATTGACTTCAACAGGAGCAGAATTGGGCCCTTAGTTCGGCTGCATAAGATTAAGCCTACTGCAACCATCCTTGTGTAATGCAGAGCTGCAGCCCCTTGTGTGAGCCACATTATTCCCCATTCTAATTGTGTGGTTTCTACTTGGGCACATCCCATTCTGAGCCTGGGTGTCTCAGCTGGCTGAGCTCCCAGATCCAAGGTGAAGGAAACTATTGGCCACTTGAGAGTGCTCAGTAGAGCCTAGGTGGCCCCCTAGATGTACATGAGCTCTGTCGTTAAATAGCCATTTGGCTGCCTTGATAGCAGAGTGTTTCCAAGATGAATCCTGTTGTAGCTCTGGAACCTGATGGATTGTTCTGGCCTAGCAACCAGCAGGGCCAAGTTCTGTGTAAGCCAAGCACGGCCGACTGATGTGTACATCATAATGTGTCAAGGCTGAGAGCACAGCTCTGAGCCCTTCTTCTGGGAAGTGTTGACAGCAAGGAGGCAAGCAGCTGGGGGACTAAGGAGTACAAGCATTATCAGACACCAGGAGGAAGGTCCTGTGGTGAAGATAAAGAAGGTGTTTGGAGGAGGCCATGGGGAAGTAGCCGAGGGAGTTGTAGCTGTCATGCAGCTGTTACAAGAGGCACTATAGACAGCTGCAATCCACAGGGCCCTGGGCTGGAACCCGGAGTAGAGGGCAGGCCCAGGTTCCCCCTAAACCTCCCAACTTCTGATCAGACACAGGAGGAGTTGATCCAGACTGTGGGGAAGATCACTGAGGTGAGCAAATCTGCCAATAAGCACAGGATCCACCAAGGTAGAGGAGGAACTTTGTCACAGAGTGTATACAGGGGATGAGCCCTGCCTGGCAACTCGTCAAGGGGGCAGTACAGGGGTAGGGCAAGCAGGAGCATGGAAAGGGTTCACCATTTAGGGACAGGACAGAATTTGTCTTAGCAATCTGTCCCTCAATCACAACTCTGGCTGCTTCCCTTGCACACCCGCAGGAGACTAAGAGGGGGTTGAGAGGCCAGGCTCAGAGGAGGTGCATGCTGGAGGGGTTGGTGTGGCTGTTTCAATGTGTGTGGAGTTGAAATATGGCCCATGTGGACTCAACTCCATAGTTCCTTGACTTGAATTTGAACTTTTGGGTGGATGAAACCTGGGTGGTGACTAACCTAATTGCCTTCTATGATGAGATAACTGGCTCTATGGATGAGGGGAAAGCAGTGGATGTGTTAGTCCTGACTTTAGTAAAGCTTTTGATATGGTCTCCCACAGTATTCTTGCCAGCAAGTTAAAGGAGTATAGGCTGGATGAATGGACTATAAGATGGATAGAAACCTGGCTAGATCTTTGGGCTCAACGGGTAGTGATCAATGGCTCCATGTCTAGCTGGCAGCCGATATCAAGCAGAGTTCCCCAAGGGTCGGTCCTCGGGCTGGTTTTGTTCAATATCTTCATTAATGATCTGGAGGATGGTATGCACTGCACCCTCAGCAAGTTTGCAGATGACACTAAACTGAGAGGAGTGGTAAATACGCTGGAGGGTAGGGATAGGATACAGAGGGACCTAGACAAATTAGAGGATTGGGCCAAAAGAAATCTGATGAGGTTCAACAAGGACAAGTGCAGAGTCCTGCACTTAGGATGAAAGAATCCCATGCACTGTTACAGATTAGGGACCAAATGTCTAGGCAGCAGTTCTGCAGAAAAGGACCTAGGGGTTACAGTGGACGAGAAGCTGGATATGAGTCAACAGTGTGCCCTTATTGCCAAGAAGGCTAATGGCATTTTGGGCTGTATAGTAAGGAAATTGCCAGCAGATCGAGAGATGTGATCATTCCCCTCTATTCGACATTGGTGAGGCCTCATTGGAGTACTGTGTCCAGTTTTGGGCCCCACACTACAAGAAGGATATGAAAAAATTGGAAAGAGTCCAGTGGAGGGCAACAAAAATGATTAGGGGGCTGGAGCACATGACTTATAAGGAGAGACTGAGGGAACTGGGATTGTTTAGTCTGCAGAAGAGAAGAATGAGGGGGGATTTGATAGCTGCTTTCAACTACCCGAAAGGAGGTTCCAAAAATGATGGATCTAGACTGTTCTCAGTGGCAGCAGATGACAGAACAAGGAGTAATGGTCTCAAGTTGCAGTGTGGGAGGTTTAGGAGGATGGTAAAGCACTGGAATGGGTTACCTAGGGAATCTCCTTCCTTAGAGGTTTTTAAGGTCAGGCTTGACAAAGCCCTGGCTGGGATGATTTAGTTGGGAATTGGTCCTGCTTTGAGCAAAGGGTTGGACTAGATGACCTCCTGAGGTCCCTTCCAACCCTGATATTCTATGATTCTACGAAAGCTTTTTTTCAGCACTAAGTGAACTGTGTATGTGTGTGTGTGCGTGTGTGCCCGCACAGGCATGAATTTGTGTGCCTGGTTTGTGCATGCAGTGACTGCCGATGGGCCTATGTTTGCAGACCACAAAGGAGAGCAAATTGCAAGGGCCTGGGCACTCACCTGAGAATGCCCTGCCACCTCAGAGAGCAGGAATCTACAGCTGTCAGCGCTGGCAGGCATGGGACTGGAAGTCAGGGGAGGAGTCTCTGAGACAGCTGGGTCCCCTCGGCTCCTGGAGTTATCAGTGAGAATTAATGGCTGGGGTGTGGAAGCAAATGCAGCGCCAATGGAGAACACATTGCCCAGGTTTACCTGGCCCCTTGGCCAGCTCTGCCAGAGAGGCAGGAGGCTGCATTTGCCCTGCAGTTTGGGAGATGATAGACTGACAAGCTTGCAGACTTGCACCTCCCCATTCACCCATGCTGGGAGTGAGGAATATGCATAAGTCTCTCGCAATTCCTCTCACCACTGAAGGGAGGAACCAACTCCAGGGAAGGGAGGGGAGTTCTGATTCCATGGCCTGTTCATAGACTCATAGACTCATAGACTCTAGGACTGGAAGGGACCTCGAGAGGTCATCGAGTCCAGTCCCCTCCCCTCATGGCAGGACCAAATACTGTCTAGACCATCCCTGATAGACATTTATCTAACCTACTCTTAAATATCTCCAGCGATGGAGATTCCACAACTTCCCTAGGCAATCTATTCCAGTGTTTAAATATCCTGACAGTTAGGAACTTTTTCCTAATGTCCAACCTAAATCTCCCTTGCTGCAGTTTAAGCCCATTGCTTCTTGTTCTATCATTGGAGGCTAAGGTGAACAAGTTTTCTCCCTCCTCCTGATGACACCCTTTTAGATACCTGAAAACTGCTATCATGTCCCCTCTCAGTCTTCTCTTTTCCAAACTAAACAAACCCAGTTCCTTCAGCCTTCCTTCATAGGTCATGTTCTCAAGACCTTTAATCATTCTTGTTGCTCTTCTCTGGACCCTCTCCAATTTCTCCACATCTTTCTTGAAATGCGGTGCCCAGAACTGGACACAATACTCCAGTTGAGGCCTAACCAGCGCAGAGTAAAGCGGAAGAATGACTTCTCGTGTCTTGTTTACAACACACCTGTTAATGCATCCCAGAATCATGTTTGCTTTTTTTGCAACAGTATCACACTGTTGACTCATATTAAGCTTGTGGTCCACTATGACCCCTAGATCTCTTTCTGCCATACTCCTTCCTAGACAGTCTCTTCCCATTCTGTATGTGTGAAACTGATTGTTCCTTCCTAAGTGGAGCACTTTGCATTTATCTTTATTGAACTTCATCCTGTTTACCTCAGACCATTTCTCCAACTTGTCCAGATCATTTTGAATTTTGACCCTGTCCTCCAGAGCAGTTGCAATCCCTCCCAGTTTGGTATCATCCGCAAACTTAATAAGCGTATTTTCTATGCCAACATCTAAATCGTTGATGAAGATATTGAACAGAACTGGTCCCAAAACAGAACCCTGCGGAACCCCACTTGTTATACCTTTCCAGCAGGATTGGGAGCCATTAACAACTACTCTCTGAGTACGGTTATCCAGCCAGTTATGCACCCACCTTATAGTAGCCCCATCTAAATTGTACTTTCCTAGCTTATCTATAAGAATATCATGCGAGACTGTATCAAATGCCTTACTAAAGTCTAGGTATATCACATCCACCGCTTCTCCCTTATCCACAAGGCTCGTTATCCTATCAAAGAACGCTATCAGATTAGTTTGACACGATTTGTTCTTTACAAATCCATGCTGGCTATTCCCTATCACCTTACCACCTTCCAAGTGTTTGCAGATGATTTCTTTGATTACCTGCTCCATTATCTTCCCTGGCACAGAAGTTAAACTAACTGGTCTGTAGTTTCCTGGGTTGTTTTTATTTCCCTTTTTATAGATGGGCACTATATTTGCCCCCTTCCAGTCTTCTGGAATCTCCCCCATCTCCCATGATTTCCCAAAGATAATAGCTAGAGGCTCAGATACCTCTTCCATTAACTCCTTGAGTATTCTAGGATGCATTTCATCAGGCCCTGGTGACTTGCAGGCATCTAACTTTTCTAAGTGATTTTTTACTTGCTCTTTCCTTATTTTCTCTTCTAAACCTACCCTCTTCCCGTAAGCATTCACTATACTAGACATTCCTTCAGACTTCTCAGTGAAGACCGAAACAAAGAAGTCATTAAGCATCTCTGCCATTTCCAAGTCTCCCGTTACTGTTACCCCCTCCTCATTGAGCAGTGGGCCTACCCTGTCCTTAGTCTTCCTCTTGCTTCTAATGTATTGATAAAAAGTCTTCTTGTTTCCCTTTATTCCCATAGCTAGTTTGAGTTCATTTTGTGCCTTTGCTTTTCTAATCTTGCCTCTGCATTCCTGTGTTATTTGCCTATATTCATCCTTCGTGATCTGACCTAGTTTCCATTTTTTATATGACGCCTTTTTATTTTGTAGGTCACGCAAGATCTCAAGGGTAAGCCAAAGTGGTCTTTTGCCACATTTTCTATCTTTCCTAACCATCAGAATAACTTGCTTTTGGGCCCTTAATAGCGTCCCTTTGAAAAACTGCCAACTTTCCTCAGTTGTTTTTCCCCTCAGTCTTAATTCCCATGGGACCTTGCCTATCAGCTCTCTGAGCTTACCAAAATCCGCCTTCCTGAAATCCATTGTCTCTATTCTGCTGTACTCCCTTCTACCTTTCCTTAGAATTGCAAATTCTATGATTTCATGATCACTTTCACCCAAGCTTCCTTCTACTTTCAAATTCTCAACAAGTTCCTCCCTATTGGTTAAAATCAAGTCTAGAACAGCTTCCCCCCTAGTAGCTTTTTCAACTTTCTGAAATAAAAAGTTGTCTGTAATGCAGTCCAGGAACTTATTGGATAGTCTGTGCCCCGCGGTGTTATTTTCCCAACATATATCTGGATAGTTGAAGTCCCCCATCACCACCAAATCTTGGGCTTTGGATGATTTTGTTAGTTGTTTGAAAAAAGCCTCATCCACCTCTTCCGCCTGATTAGGTGGCCTGTAGTAGACTCCCAGCACGACATCACCTGTGTTTTTTACCCCTTTTAGCCTAACCCAGAGACTCTCCTCCCTTCCGTCTCCTATGTCCATCTCCACCTCAGTCCAAGTGTGTACATTTTTAATATATAAGGCAACACCTCCTCCCTTTTTCCCCTGTCTGTCCTTCCTGAGCAAACTATACCCATCCACACCAACATTCCAGTCGTGTGTATTATCCCACCAAGTTTCAGTAATGCCAATAATGTCATAGTTGTATTTATTTATTAGCACTTCCAGTTCTTCCTGCTTATTACCCATACTTCTTGCATTTGTATAAAGGCATCTAAGATACTGGTTTGATCTTGCCTCCCAGCTTTGCCCTGACCCTCCTTCCTCTCTGCCATTATAGCCCGTGCTCCCTCCTGTTTCCAACCCATCTCCCAGGTCTTGTTCCCCACTTACCTGTGGGCTTTGCTCACCTGTCCCCGTCGAACCTAGTTTAAAGCCCTCCTTACTAGGTTAGCCAGTCTGTGCGCAAATAAGGCCTTTCCCCTCTTCGAAAGGTGAACGCCATCTGTTCCTAGCAGTCCTTCCTCAAATAGCATCCCGTGGTCGAGGAAGCCAAAGCCCTCCTGGTGACACCATCTTCGCAGCCAGGCATTCACCTCCATGATGCATCTGTTTCTGCCTGGACCCCTACCTTCAACAGGAAGAATCGAAGAGAATACCACCTGCGCTCCAAACTCCTTAACCCGTACTCCAAGAGCCCTGTAGTCACTCTTGATCTGCTTAGCGTCACACCTCGCAGTATCATTTGTGCCCACATGGATGAGTAGCATGGGATAGTAGTCAGAAGGCCAGATAATCCTCGACAAAGCCTCTGTAACATCTCGGATATGGGCCCCTGGCAGGCAGCATACCTCCCGGGATGAACGGTCAGGGCGACAGATGGGTGTCTCCGTCCCCCTCAGCAGAGAGTCTCCAACCACCACTACCCTACATTTCTTATCAGTGGAGGCAGCAAACCTCCCAGCCTTAGGGGTACGAGGCTTCACCCCCTTAACTGTTGGGGGTGATTTCTTCTCTCCTGTATCAAGAAGAGCATAACAGTTATCTTTTACCACAGCAGGAGGGTTCGCAGCAGCGGTGGAGCACTGCCTGCTGCTAGAAGTAACCAGCTGGCTGTGTCCACCCTGAGCCTCCTCCTCCACTGGTGTGTCAGATACACCCTGAGGCATCTCCTCCTTCACTGGAGTGTCAGTAGTCCTGTCAACTGGGACAGCACCGTCAGCTGTCTCCACATGGATACTGTCCAGGAATTGCTCATGGACATGGATGTTCCTCAGCCTGGCCCCCTCCTCCTGTAGCTCTCCCACCTGCTGCCTGAGAGATTCCACCAGTAGGCACTTTTCACATTGGATGCCACCCCCAGCCTGGATATCAGTAAGTGGAAATTGCAAATTACAGTCTTTGCAAGCCCACACCAGAATCTGGGTAAAAGCATCCATGCTTTGGTGCTCTGTCTGGCTACAGGCGCAGGTGGAGGAGACAGAAGCAGTGCTGGCACAGGTGTTGCGGGTCCTCCTCACCATTGTAAGCCTCCCTCTGTCAAACTCTCTCAAATTCCTGTCTACAGCTCCCTGTCCGCTCCTCTCTTCTGTAAACAGAAAGGTTTTCGATGTGGCTCAGGTTATGGGTTCAGGGGACCAATGGGTCACAGATGAGACCGACAAGGGACCCCTCCTCCCTTCCTACTCCCCTTCCAAACTCCCTTGCAAAACTCCCTGTTAGCAGTTCAGTCCCAGTCTGCTTGGTTGAGTGGGGAGCCAGTCAGTGTCCATGGTGGGGAGGGTCTCAGGTGTGGACACCTGTATGCTTGGAACTGCTCCATGCAGGCCATTGATTCCCCATCCCATAGTGACCTGTAAACCGTCCTCCACGTGACCGCTTTGGGCGCTGCAAGTGCATAGGGCTGCATCAAACAGAGCCACAGGGCCAGAGTCTCCACTCACAGCTGTGTTGACCTATTGACTTCAGTGGCATGACCACAGATTTAATCCAGTGTAAGGGGGAAGGTGTATCTGGCCCACTGTGACAGGGCAGTCCCGCCCCGCACTAGCCCCAGTGGCATCAGACCAGTAGCTCTGACGGAGGAAGTTCCGCCCCATTTGTACTGGGCATGCTCCAAATGCTCTAGGAGCATAAAAGGAGGGAACTCAACTCAGTCTGGGCTGGCAGCCGCAGGGGCAGGACCCTACCGGGAAGCTCCTGTGGCGGACCAGCTGACACTCTTGAAGCTGCTGGGAACAGAGGCTTCTACAGGCTGGCACAAACCACTACTGCAGGAGGAACCAGGGAAGGCGACGGACCCGGAGACCTGCAGAGAGCCTTGGGATTCATAGGAGACCCCTAACTCCCAGGCCGGTAGGAAGAGATCTGGGGTAGGGGATGGGGGTGATGGACTGGTACCTTCTCCCCAGTGAGCCTCAGCATGCTGCCCTGAAACGAGGGCTTATCCTATGGACTGTGGCCACTAGGCCATGCTGCCCTGCAACGAAGGGCGTAAACCCTCACACACACCTTGTTCAAAAGCCTGGAGCTCAGGTATATTGTGCAGAAGGTGATGGCACAACCTTGGGGGAGGGAGGCAGATATTTTTAAATACTTCTTTCCCTGGGGAGTTATTCTCCAGGAGGTGTCACCACTGATGTGTGTTTGAAAGAGATGTGGTTGAGAGAAAGACTGATCAGTGGTTGGGCTGCTAGTCTGGGATTTGGGAGACCTGCATTCAGTTCCCGGCTTTGCCACCGACTTCCTGTGCAGCCCTTTAGTCTTTCTGTGCCTCGGTTCCCCGTCCACGGGGATAATAGCACTGTGTCACCTCCCAGGAATGGGTGAGCATAAATCCATCCAAAGATTGTGTGGTGCTCAGATTCTACAGTCATAGGGGTCAGAAGTATGTGAGCAGGAAGGAATAATAGTACCTGCCTTGTATCCAGTGTTTTTCCCTCGGGACCCAAAGCACTTTACAGTCAGGAGGTCAGGATCATTATCCTCATCTTGCAGGTGGGGAGACTGAGGCACAGAGGGGTGAAGTGACCTGCCTAAGGTCAGGCAGGAAACCACTGGTAGAACTGGGAACAGCACCCAAGTCCCCAGGTTACAGCCCAAGAGTAGGAGGGAAAGCGGGGCACATAGAAGAAAGTGCCGAGATGAATGAGAGAAGGCTACATGAGCGCAAGTGGCTTTGGAGGGGCCTGGCCAGTGGGATGAGAATAAATGGAAGCTGGTTTGTCAGTTCAGGTGGTGATGCGCAAAGAAAACAATTGGGCTTATGCCTTTTCTTGCTGCTTCATGATACATAAGGAAAGTCTACAAGATTTTTTTTTAACAAATTTCCTGCTTTTATTTTTTAAATCTTAGAAATTCTGGTCTTATTTCACTAGGCGTTCAAAACCAGTGAAAGCTGAGAGTTGAAGGGGCTGTTACTCAGATTGTTTAAACCTATGTTTTTAACTATCATTTAACTTCAATGCATAATGAACATTCCAGAGAAAAGTTATTGGCGTTAAGAAACCAGCACCCTAAAAGGCTGCAGCTAACACTTACATCCCTGAGCCTTTCCAGAGGTTCTCCTACAAAGCTAGGGAAAACCAGACTTGCCACTGCCTGATATTTATAAGGGGCAAAAAAGCAGGAAAAATAAACATTTGAAAACCTTCCACATCCTGGCACAAACCCAGTTTTGAAAATTTCTTTTCAAGTCACCTTTACAAGGTATCACTGGTTCTCCACATCAGCCTGTGCTAAAAGGCACTGAAGCTCATTACAAGGGTTGGACAAATATTTTCCATCAAAACTTTTTTGGGATCGAAAACTAGGGGGTTTTAAAAAGCAAAAAAAATCAGACGTTTGCTTTCCTTCAAAATTTGTTGTGGTTTTTTTAATTGAAAAGCTGAAATTAGTCTGTCAAAACCTGAACATGGTTTGGGGTTTCAGAAGTGTGTGGCCAAATATTTGCTGCTTGCTGTGTTTGATTGTTTAAAGAAACAGTCAAAAAAATCTGCTTAAAAAAACCCCAAAACTTTTGAACCACTTCAGCTTGTGACCAAATGCCTGAGCCCATCCAGTCAGAGATTTTTCCAGGTTTCTGATACTCTGCTGGCTTCCTTGACTCATATCTGTCTCCATAACTTTGGGTTCATTTAGGTTAGAACATAAGAATGGCCATACTGGGTCAGACCAAAGGTCCATCCCGTCTACCGACAGTGGCCAATGCCAAGTGCCCCAGAGGGAGCGAACTTAACAGGTAATGATCAAGTGATCTCTCTCCTGCCATCCATCTCCACCCTCTGACAAACAGAGGCTAGGGACACCATTCCTTACCCATCCTGGCTAATCGCCATTAATGGACTTAACCTCCATGAATGTATCTGTTTCCTAGAGACTGGCTCCATAGGGTAACTGGAGACGGTTACTGGGGGGGTTGTCTTTAGTATAGCTTATGTACATACTCCATGAACTGAGCATTTGAGCGTGTTCGAGAATCTGAGATAAGCTTATGTTGTGAAAACTGAAATGCTCAAAATAGCACATGCATGAGAATGGATAGAGGGTGCTAAAATTAAATTAATACAGGGGTTCTCAAACTGGGGGTTGGGACCCCTCAGGGGGTCATGAGATTATAACATGGGGGTTGCAAGCTGTCAGCCTCCACGCCAAACCCCTCTTTGCCTCCAGCATTTATAATAGTGTTAAATATATAAAAAAAGCTTTTAATTTATAAGGGGGGGTGTCGCACTCAGAAGATTGCTGTGTGAAAGGGGTCACCAGTACAAAAGTTTGAGAACCACTGAATTAACCCCTCCGGAGCCTCAGGGAATGCAGGGGTCGGGGTCTCCCTTGGTAGGGCTTGGAAGGGGGTAGGTGGTGCAGGATATTGCCCTTCTCATGTGATCCCTCCCCCATGGCTCTCTTGGCTCTATCACTGTTAATCTAAAGTGGTAAATTTTAAATGAAGATACCCTCCCCTGACATGAATCTCCCTATGGCACTGAAATTAAATGTAGACTATAATTTGGCATCTGAGAAATGAAAGAGATGGTAGCCCTAAGGGAAAAGATAACAGCATGGCTCTTTGCGTTAAATAGCTGTCTGCAAGCCTCAAACTGCTGAATGAGCTTTAGACCACTCCTGGGCAGGCAGCCAAGTGCAGGGACCTGGCTTCAGCTACATCTCATTTACAGCAGGAAGTTCCGATTGGGAGCTGCAGGGTGGCTCAGGACTTGTGTCCACATTGTGCCTCACACATGGATTGAGGTTTTTTAACAGTATCAGATAAAAAGATATCACCGGCTCCCCCTGCTCCATGAGCAAACGTGTCGAAAACAGCACTCTGTACCCAAGCCAAGGCATCTGATTTCTGCTTGCCATGCTCTGGAAAACAATGTGCTTGTGGCTCTGGAAGTTTTCCCTTAACACTCTGCAAATGTGCCTCGGACTGGTCCCACAGCACCCGCTGACAATAATAGGCTGGGCTCCTTGCACAGCTCTGCCAATGCTCCTCAGCATCCCTAGATAGTTCCATCCTGGGGCTCTTGTGAGCAGAAACTGCCAGCTGTGCTGTATTACATGGTGGAGCAGAGCTGTGAACTACCATCCCTTAGAGCAGGGGTCTCAAACTCAAATGACCACAAGGGCCACAGGAGGCCTAGTGCATTGGCCTGAGGGCCTCATCACTGATGCCCCCATCCTCACTGCCCCTGGCCCCATCCCCATTCCACCCCTTCCATGAGTCCCTGCCCCCCCTCTTCCCACCCCTTCCCTTCCCCTTTCCATCCCCTTCCCAAAAGTCCCCACCTCAATGCTGGCCCTGCCCTGTCACCAGAGGGTGCAGGAGGGGTGCAGGGTGTGGCAGGGGACTCAGGGCAGGGACTTGGTGTGTGGGGTGTAAGAGGGGTGCGGCAGGGGGTCAGGGTGCAGCAGGTGGCTCAAGGCAGGGAGTGCAGGAGGAGTGCGGGGTGTGGCAGGGGGCTCAGGGCAGAGTTGGAGTGCAGGAGGGGTGCGGGGTGCGGCAGGAGGCTCAGGGCAGGCGGTTGGGTGCAGGAGGAGTGTGGGTGTGTCAGGGAGCTCAGGGCAGGGGATTGGGATGCAGGAGGTGTGCAGGATATATGAGGGGACTCAGGGCAGGGAGTTGGGTGCAGGAGAGGTGTGGGGTGCAGCAGGGGTTTCAGGGCAGGGAGTTGGGGTGCAGGAGGGGTGTGGGGTGTGGCAGGGGACTCAGGGCAGGGAGTTGGGATGCAGGAGGGGTGTGAGGTGTGGCAGGGGGCTCAGGGCAGGGAGTTGGGATGCAGGAGAGCTGCGGGGTGCGAGCTCTGGTCCAGCGCTACTTACCTAGAGCAGCTCCAGGGTAGCAGCGGTGTGCACTGGGGCCAGGGCACGCAGCTGGCCCTGCGCTGCTCCGCTCCAGGAAGCAGCCAGAACCATGGCCCATGGGGCAGCAGGGGTGGGCACAGGGCTTCACTGCTGCTCCTCCAGGTACCTCCCACGAAGCTCCCACTGGCCATGGTTCCCTGTTCCCGGCCAATGGGAGCTATGGGGGGTGGTACCTTGAAGTGAGGCAATGCAGGAGCCCTCTGCCTCCTTCCACCTCCCCTCCTGCCTGAGGGGATGTGCTGCCAGCCACTTAAGGGAGTGGCGTGGAGTTGTAGTTTGCCCACCCCTGGCCTGGAGGTAGGCAGAGGGGCAGGGGGACACAGGAAGCTTGGCAGGCCGCACAGAAGAGCCCCGCGGGCCATGGTTTTGAGACCCCTGCCTTAGAGAATAGGATGAGACCCACCAAACTAATTTCATTAATGACCTAATTTGGAACCCAGGACTGCTGAGATGAAAAGATCCAGAGCCTCCAAGGTTTAGCAGCTTCAAACAGCTGGCTGAACTCTCTCTTCCTCTGCATACTGAGAAATCAGCATAACTCAGCGGCAATGCTGCCCCAGACAGCTTTCTAGTAACACATGTCCCTGCTGCTATAGTTAAGCATCTGCAAGGCTCCCAAATATAAACTCTGAGGGTATGTCTACACTATGAAATTAGGTCAAATTTATAGAAGTCAATTTTTAGGAAGCGATTTTATACAGTCGATTGTGAGTTTCCCAACTTAGCACATTAAGTCGGCGGAGTGTGTCCACAGTACCATGGCTAGCGTCAACTTTCAGACTGTTGCACTGTGGATAGCTATCCCACAGTTCCCACAGTCTCCGTTGCCCATTGGAATTCTGGCTTAAGCTCTGAGTGCCTGATGGGGCAAAAACATTGTCACCATGGTTTTGGGTATATGTCATCAGTCGCCCCTCCCTCCGTGAAAGCAACGGCAGACAATCATTTCACGCCTTTTTTCCCTGCAGATGCCATACTGCTTTCAGCAGACGGTGCAGTAGGACTGCTAACAGTCGTCATCCAACCACTGCTTCCGGTGCAACTCTGCTCTCCTGGTGCCATGAATCCAGCTCACAGGTTCTCTCGTCGTTTGGTATAAATATCTATTCTTGTGGCATCCGTTGTTATCCACTGCTTCCACTGCAACTCTGCTCTCCTTCAGATGCCATACCATGGCAAGCATGGAGCCCGCTCAGCTCACCGCTGCTGTTGTGAGCATTGTAAACACCTTGCGCGTTATGTGCAGAACCAGAACCTGCAAAGGCAGGTGAGATGACGACAATGCGATCACGATAATCATGAGGACATGGACACAGACTTCTCTCAAAGCGCGGGCTCTGGCAATTTGAACATCATGGTGGTAATAGGGTAGGTTCATGCTGTGGAATGCTGGTTCTGGGCCCAGGAAACAAGCACAGACTGGTGCGACAGCATAGTGTTGCAGGTCTGGTGTGATTCCCAGTGGCTGCCAAATTTTTGCATGCGTAAGGGCACTTTCATGGAACTTTGACTTGCTTTCCCCTGCCTGAAGTGCAAGAATACCAAGATGAGAGCAGCCCTCACAGTTCACAACAAGAGGTGATAGCCCCCTGGAAGCTTGCAACGCCAGACAGCTACCAGTCAGTCTGGAATCTATTTGAAATGGGTAAATCTACTGTGGTGGCTGCTGTGATCCAAGTAGCCAATGCAATCACTGAGCTGCTGCTATCAAGGGTAGTGACTCTGGGAAATGTGCAGGTCATAGTGGATGGCTTTGCTGCAATGGGATTCCCTAACTGTGGTGGGGTGATAGATAGAACACATATCCCTATCAGTAGTGTAGCTAGTGGGGTTCAGTGGAAGCAGCTGCTTCCCCTTAGGGTGGCAGGTGCGGAAGCGGCGCCTGCCGGCCTCGCTGCCAGCAACACGGCCAGAGGAGCTGTGGGGCTGCAGCAGCAGGCTGGCGCGGAAGCGGAGCCGGCCGGCCGGCCGGCTCTGACAGCAGCATGGCCAGAGAAGCCATGTGGGGGCAGCAGACATGGCCGGAGGAGCGAGGGGGCCGGCTCCTCAGCTCAGGGATCGGTGGCCAAGCACTCCCTGGCCCCCCCCGCCCCTTGATAATGTGGCAGGTGGGGGGAGGCAAAAGGGCCCAGTGCCTTTAAGGCCACCTGGCTGGCAAGCCACATGTGGGGCGCGCCCAGCGCTGGGAGCAGGCCGGTGACAGGTGGCAGCGCGGGATGGAAGGTGACGGGGAAGTGTGTCTGGTCGGTGGGCGTGGCCAGAGGAGGAGCCAGGGGGCATGGCCAGATAAGGAGCCGGGGGGGTGCCTTTTTTATGTTTGCTCCCCCTACACTGAAAACCTGGCTATCCCACTGATCCCTATCTTGGGACTGGACCACCTTGGCAGCCAGTACATAAACCGCAAGGGGTACTTTTCAATGGTGCTGCAAGCACTGGTGGATCACAAGGGATGTTTCACCAACATCAACGTGGGATGGCCAGGAAAGGTACATGATGCTCGCATCTTCAGGAACTCTGGTCTGTTTGAACAGCTGCAGGAAGGGACTTACTTCCCAGACAAGAAAATAACTGTTGGAGATGTTGAAATGCCTATAGTTATCCTCTGGGACCCAGCTTACCCCTTAATGCCATGGCTCATGGCCTTAAGGGGTACAGCCTGGACAGTAGTAAGGAGCTGTTCAACTGAATGGTGGTAGAATGTGCATTTGGATGCTTAAAGCGCGCTGGTGCAGTTTACTGATTCGTTTAGACCTCAGCGAAACCAATATTCCAATTGTTGTTGCCACTGCTGTGTGCTCCACAATATCTGTGAGAGTAAGGTGGAGGCAGTTATGGCGGGGTGGGAGGTTGAGGCAAATGGCCTGGCCGCTGATTATGCACAGCCAGACACCAGGGCGATCAGAAGAGCACAGTAGGGCATGTTGCACATCAGAGACGCTTTGAAAACCAGTTTCATGACTGGCCAGGCTACGGTGTGAAAGTTCTGTTTGTTTCTCCTTGATGAAAACCTGCCCCCTTGGTTCACTCTACTTCCCTGTAAGCCAACTGCCCTTCCCCCTTTGAACATTGCTTGCATAGGCAATAAAGTCATTATTGTTTCAAAATCATGCATACAAATAGCGGGATAACTGCCAAGGTAGCCTGGGAGGGATGGGGGAGGAGGGAAGGACCAGGTGGGGTAGTGGATGAGGGGAGGAGAGAAGGGCAAGGCCACACTGCACTTCAAAATTTATTGAATGCCAGCCTTCTGTTGCTTGGGCAGTCCTCTGGGATGGAGTGGTTGGGTGCCTGGAGGCCCCCCCCAGCATTCTTGGGCGTCTGGGTGAGGAGGCTATGGAACTTGGGAAGGAGGGCAGGCGGTTACACAGGGGCAGTAGCGGCAGTCTGTGCTACTGCTGCCTTTTCTGCAGCTCCACCAGATGCCAGAACATATCAGTTTGATCCCCCAGTAGCCTCAGCATTGCATCCGACCTCCTCTCATCTCGCTCATCCCTCCTGTGCTCACATTCATTTTCTGCTTTCCTGGACTCTGACATTGTTTGCCTTCATGTATTCTGCTGAGCTCTTTCAGTGCAGGAAGACTGCAGGAGCTCAGAACATTTCATCACTAGTGTGGGTTTTTTTGCTGCCTTATCTGCACTAGCCTCTGGGGTGGAGATGATGGGGGAGCATTGAAACATTTGCAGCTGCGGGAGGAAAAAAGGGAGAGTAGTATTTAAAAAAACAGATTTTAGAGAACAATGGGTAGACACTTTCATGGTGAACCGAGCTGTTAACATTACATAGCACATGTACTTTTGGTACAAGGTGGCATTTTGCCTCTTATATTGAGGGCCTGCTGGTTTGGTGTGACAGATCACACACACGGGGCCGGGCAACAGAATTTAGCTTGCTGGCAGCCATGGTAAGCCATAGTCTTTCACGTTCTTCAACTTTCATAATATGTGGGATTGGTTTCAAAAGCAGCGCCCTCCTTTCCCATACCAAGCACCCATTGGGTTAGCCATTTAAAAGGAGGGGCTGTACTGGCTGCGCATGCATCCCAAGTCTTCAGGGCAAATGAATCATTAAACACGTTTGCTTTTAAATCATGCATTATATTTACAAAGGTACACTCACCAGAGGTGCCTTCTCTGGCTTCATGGTCCGTGAGCCTGCTTTGGGAGGGTAGGGAGCGTATTGGCTCCAGGGTGATAAACAGTTCCTGGCTGTTGGGGAGAATGGTTTCTCCACTTGCATGCTATGCACTATCCTTATCTTCCGCATCCCCAAAATCCTCCTCCTCTGTTGCATGAGACTCCCTCCTTGCAGGTGTCCATGGACGGGTGGGGTAGTGGTAGGGCTCCCCCACCTCGACTGCATGCAGCTCATCACAGAAGCGACGTTATCTGGGGCTCTGACCTGGAGCAACCATTTGCCTCTTTGGTTTTTTGGTAGGCTTGCCTGAGCTCCTTAATTTTCACACGGCACTGCTGTGGGTCCCTGTTGTAGTCTCTGTCCATTATGCCCTTGGAAATTTTTTCAAATATTTTGGCATTTTTGTCTTTTGGAATGGAGTTCTGATAGCATGGATTCGTCTCCCCAAACAGCGATCAGATCCAGTACCTCCCATTCAGTCCATGCTGGAGCTCTTTTGCGATTCTGGGACTGCATGGTTACCTGTGCTGATGAGCTCTCCATGCTGGCTGAACAGGAAATTAAATTCCAAAGTTCCTGGGGCTTTTGCTGTGTACCTGGCTAGTGCACCTGAGTTGAAAGTGCTGTCCAGAGCGATCACAATGGAGCACTCTGGAATAGCTCCCGGAGGTCAATACCATCAAATTGCATCCACACTACCCCAAATTCTACCTGGTGATGTCGATTTCAGCGCTCTCCTCATCGGGGAGGAGTACAGAAATTGATTTTAAGAGCCCTTTAAGTTGACAAAAATGGCTTTGTGTGGACGGGTGCAGGGTTAAATTGATCTAATGCTGCTAAATTCGACCTAAACTAGTAGTGTAGACCAGAGCTGAGTGCTCTGTTCTTCTGGATTGACACCAGCCACACACGTTCACACAGGCAGAGACCTTATTTGGTTAAAAGGGAACTGGATTCATGATCTCACAGCAGAGCGCTTCTCAACTCTCTCAACTGCATCAAGTCTTACAGTCCCTGATGTTCTTAAAGTCCCAGGGCCTGAAGTCATGTGAGAATCTCTGCTTGCATTTAAATTCAAATGAGGTTTCTAGCCCTCCTGGTTCTGGACAACAGTTTGAAAACGTGAGCTCTAAAGGCTCAAACCAGGAAGAGCTTTGGGATCCTGAAGGCTGAAGAGTTTTATAGAACTATAAGAGGCTCATGGTAAATGTCCCATTCACAGAAAGAGGCTACACCCTACACTCTGAACATCTTTTGTAGAAGTGATATCTTCTGCTCCTAAGATAATCTGTATAATTCTTTATGGGAAGGTCTTCCATGGAGACACAGCACTCTTCAACCTTCAGTGCTTCCTAAACTGCAACACTATCTACATGCAGGTCAAGTCATCCACCTCCAAAATGCAGCCACCTCTGGAGTGGAACACAACACTTATTTAACAGTGTGTCGAATCCCAGGGCAGGTGGTGAAGAACTTTGCCTCTACCTGAGATCAAACAGGGACACTTCAGTAGGGAGGATGCATTTATCCAAGCTGGAATCTAGATCATTCACTAGGGTTAATATCCTTATCCTTGTCACCATTAGAAGTCTTCTGGCACTTTTTACAAGTGGCCAGGAGGACCTTGGCTGATATTTCATCTGAATGACAATACCTCCAGCAACGCAGCACTCTCTAGCCCTATGCTGGGCATTGACTCAGAGGCAAAAGTACGACCTCCTCTTCCCAATAGTCAAGTGTTTCTTGGAGATCTCCAGTCCAAGGGTCTACCCAGCCCAAGCCTGCTGGTGGGCTTATAGCACAAGATGGCATAGCTGGCTGTGGCTGTATAACTCCTTTGGGGGAATGATGAAAAGCACAGGTGGAATGTGTAGTTCATGGAGATGAATGCAAGTACCGGGTAGATATTTGGCATGGTTAACCCCCTCACAGCACAATCAACTCCAGGGCTGGCCTTATCATGAGGCGAACTGAGGCAGCTGCCTCGTGTGCCAGGCTGTGGGGGGCACACTAGGACCCAGAGTGTAGAAAATTGTGTCTGCTGCTGGTGCATATGTTTTCTGTCTGCTCTAGATGCACAGAGATGGTGGAGTGCTGTGCTGGAGGAAGGAGGGCACAAGAGACATAACAGGCAGGCAGGAGAAAAGGTGAGGGGGAATAACAGAAAGCAGCAGGAGCTGCAGGGAGAGAGAAGAGGAGGAGTCTCTTATGTACCTCTCTGGCACCCCCAGGAGCCTGGACTGATTAACATCAGCTTCTCAGGGAACTTCCTGTTTCCTGCTGCTTGCGTGAACTCACTTGAGGAGAACAGGCAGTCAACTGAAGCAGTAGGAGCCAGTTAGGCCCTTAAGATGCTGATATCTTCCCTCACTCAGGCCCTGCTACCCGCGTGTTTATTTGTCCCCTTCTACTGAGGGTTGAGAGCCACTATAGCTGGCACAGAACAACAGTCATGAGTGAAAGAAGAAAACGCCCCTTTGGGGCAGCATTCAGAAAAAGAAAGAGGCAAAGGAAGCTTTTCTATCTAAGCAGGAAGGAGCTCTCCTGAGATACATAGACATAAATGTTCACAATGAGCTTTGCGGCCCCAGTGAGGATGTGAGTGGTGAGGAGATGCCTGATCTTCCAGTTAGAGTGCAGGTGACCTGGCAGCTACTGCAGCATCCATATCTCCATTTTAAATGGATGTAAAACTATGCACATTCCTGAAGAAAGGTGTAGATCAGAGAAGAGTGTGGTGGAGGTGCAAGAAACAGCTGCTGCTGAGTTTAGTTCCTTAAGTCTAGATGATCCAGGACTGTGGACCCACTTGAGCAGTAGCCTGAGGGACTTTCTTGTACTGCATGGGCCACAGCAAGTGAAAAACTTCATGTTCCCCAAAGACAATGAAAACAGAAGTTTCCATCCAATACATTACTGGCGTGAAATCCCCAATGGTAAAAAAGTGGAGAGACTATGGGCTTGTCTACATCAGAAAGTTGCAGCGCTGGTGAGGGAGTTACAGCGCTGCAACTTTGAAGGTGTACACATCTGCAGGGCATCACCAGCGCTGCAACTCCCTGTTTGCAGCGCTGGCCGTACTCCCGTTTTGTCTCGGGTGTAGAGGATCCAGCGCTGGTGATCCAGCGCTGGTAATCCAATGTAGACACTTACCAGCGCTTTTCTTGACCTCCGTGGAAGGAGGAAGCCTCTGGTAATCAAGCTGGTCTCCTTTCCCGGTTTGCTCTCTCGTTCCTGGAACCCCGAGCAAGCAGGTCTCCTTCCCTGCGGTTTGCTGGGTGGCTCCGGGAACGCGAGAGCAAACCGCGGCGAAGCTGGTCTCCTTTCCCGGTTTGCTCTCTCGTTCCCGGAACCCCGAGCAAGCAGGTCTCCTTCCCTGCGGTTTGCAGGGTGGTTCGGGGAACGCGAGAGCAAACCGCGGCGAAGCTGGTCTCCTTTCCCGGTTTGCTCTCTCGTTCCCGGAACCCCGAGCAAGCAGGTCTCCTTCCCTGCGGTTTGCTGGGTGGCTCCGGGAACGCGAGAGCACACCGCGGCGAAGCTGGTCTCCTTTCCCGGTTTGCTCTCTCGTTCCCGGAACCCCGAGCAAGCAGGTCTCCTTCCCTGCGGTTTGCTGGGTGGCTCCGGGAACGCGAGAGCAAACCGCGGCGAAGCTGGTCTCCTTTCCCGGTTTGCTCTCTCGTTCCCGGAACCCCGAGCAAGCAGGTCTCCTTCCCTGCGGTTTGCTGGGTGGCTCCAGGAACGCGAGAGCAAACCGCGGCGAAGCTGGTCTCCTTTCCCGGTTTGCTCTCTCGTTCCCGGAACCCCGAGCAAGCAGGTCTCCTTCCCTGCGGTTTGCTGGGTGGCTCCGGGAACGCGAGAGCAAACTGCAGCGAAGCTGGTCTCCTTTCCCAGTTTGCTCTCTCGTTCCCGGAACCCCGAGCAAGCAGGTCTCCTTCCCTGCGGTTTGCTGGGTGGCTCCGGGAACGCGAGAGCAAACCGCGGCGAAGCTGGTCTCCTTTCCCGGTTTGCTCTCTCGTTCCCGGAACCCCGAGCAAGCAGGTCTCCTTCCCTGCGGTTTGCAGGGTGGTTCGGGGAACGCGAGAGCAAACCGCAGCGAAGCTGGTTTGCTTTCCCGGTTTGCTCTCGCGTTCCCGGAACCCCCCTTGAAGCCGCCCAACAGCGCTGCAGTGTGGCCACATCTAACACCACTTGCAGCGCTGGTTGCTGTAAGTGTGGCCACTCTGCAGCGCTGGCCCTATACAGCTGTACTAATACAGCTGTAACAACCAGCGCTGCAAAATTTTAGATGTAGACATGGCCTATGCTTTATGTACTCAAAAACCCAGAATGCTGCATACTGTTTTTGTTGTGAACTCTTCTAGTCTAATGTTCCAGCCACACTGGGTTGTACAGGAACAAAGGACTGGAAAAGTCTGGCTAGAAATCTGGCATGCTGTGAGAAGGCAGCAAATCACCAGAGAACATTCCATAGGTGGAAAGAGCTTGAGATGAGACTAAGGTTAAAGGCCACCATAGATGATCAGCATCAAGAGTCTCTTTACTGGCAAAATGTTCTGAAAAGGCTCATTGCCATTGTGAGAATGCTTGCTTGCTACTCAAAACCTAGCATTGCGTGGCATTTCAGATTAGCTATATGTGCCAAACAATGGAAACTTCATTAAAATTGTGGAGCTGATGGCTGAGTTTGATGCTGTACTCTAGGACAGTGGTTCTCAAAGTCGGTCCACCGCTTGTTCAGGGAAAACCCCTGGTGGGCTGGAGTGGTTTGTTTACCTGCAGTGTCCACAGGTTCAGCTGATTGCAGCTCCCACTGGCCGCGGTTCACTGCTCCAGGCCAATGGGGGCTGCGGGAAGCAGCACAGGCCGAGGGATGTGCTGGCTGCCACTTCCTGCAGCCCCCATTGGCCTGGATTGGCAAACCGCGGTGAGTGGGAGCCACAATCGGCCAAACCTGTGGACGCGGCAGGTAAAGAAATCGGCCCGGCTGAGGCTTTCCCTGAACAAGCGACGGACCGGCTTTGAGAACCACTGCTCTAGGAGCATCTAAGAAGAGTCACCACCCAAGAAATGTACACACACTACTATCTTGGAAAAACAATTCAAAATGAGATCATACAGTTGCTGGCAACAAAAGTCAATCAGAAGATTGTGGCAGATCTGAAGTAAGCAAGATATTACTCTGTTATTCTGCACTGCACACCTAATGTCAGCCATATGGAACAAATGACTATAATGGAGCATTTTTTAATAACAACAGAACCTAGTGAAAATGTCCCTGCAATGGTGAATATCAGAGAGAATTTTCTAGAATTTATTGACATTGATCTGTAAAAAGTGACAGAGTCCTGTGGCACCTTATGGACTAACAGAAGTATTGGAGCATAAGCTTTTGTGGGTGAATACCCACTTCATCAGACACATGAAATTGATGATATTACAAGAGCTGGTATGACAAATGTGCTTCTTAAAAAGCTGGAAGATACAGGAATTTTGATAGCTGACATGAGAGGTCAGGGCTATGATAATAGTGCCAATATGAGAAGAAAGAACAGAGGAGTGCAGACATGGATCTGAGAGTTAAACCCTCAAGCTTTTTTTGTCCCATGCAGTCCTCATTCATTGAACTTGGTGGTCAGTGATGCAGCATCAGCTTCTAGTGAGGCTGCTGAATTTTTTAATGTAATTCAAAGCATCTATGTATTTTTCTCTGCATCAACTCATCAATGGCAAATTTTGAAGCAACATCTGGGAACATCCTTTCTGACACTGAAACCGCTAAGTGCCACACGATGGGAAGGTCAAGTGGAGGCGATAAAGCCTATCAAACACCAAATTGGGAAGATAGATGATGCCATAGTTGCCATTATGGAGGATAATGCTATGACAGGAACTGTTCATGGAAGAACAGTGGCAGAGGGAAATGGAATCACCAGAAACATACATAATTTCAAATTTCTGTGTGGTTTAGGGTTGTGGTATGACATAGTGTTTGAAATAAATGTTGTAAGCAAGAGACTCCAAGGTGTTGACCTTGATATATCAGGAGCAATGGAACAACTGGGCAAAGCAAAATCACACCTACAGTCTTACTGGTCAGATGTGGAATTCCAAAACATTCTGAAGAGTGCACAGAAGTTGGCAGAGGAACTTCACACTGAAGATATTTTCCCACCCATTCAAGAATACAAAAGTCACTGAAGAAGATGACATTTTGATTATGAGGCATGGGATAACCCCATAAGAGACCCCAAACAACAATTCAAAGTTGAACTCTTTAACCAGGTACTAGATTGTGTAATAGAGTCAGCTGAATGTTTCATGCAGCTCAAGCAACACAGCAGTATATTTGAGATGTTGTATGATAGTCCAAAACTCCTCACTATACCCGAAGAAGACCTACACCAGCAATGCAGGGCACTAGAGACAGTAACACATGATGACATGTGCGATATTGATGCGAGTGATTTAGGTGACGAACTGAAAGTCCTTTCAAGGTACCTTTCAGAAGGATCAACTCCAAAGGCTGTTCTGGAATATATGTGCATAAATAAGATGACCACCCTCTTTCCAAATGCTTTTGTTGCTGTGTGCATACTTCTAACACTTCCTGTAACAGTTTCCAGTGGAGAACGCAGTTCCTCCAAGCTGAAGTTAATAAAAACACATCTATGCTCCACAATGACACGGAACCGGAAGCTCCCGCGCACCCCGTGGGGAGTGCACAAAATGCCGCCCCCCGAATTCTGCCTAGGGCGCCAGAAACTCTGGTGCCACTTCTGGGGACTGGCTATTATGGAAGGGCTAGATAGACCCCTGATCTGATCCACTCTGGCGATCCCTATGTTCCTTTTTCTGTCCTTGCGTTCACCTGATGCGCTGGACTGTCTCTGAAGGCACAGGAGCCTGGGATGGCATGTGAACTGCACTGTGAGCCTGTGCAAAGCTGGGTCTGCCCAGGATCAGTCAGATCTCCACTGCCAGTACCCATCACCCTGGTATCCGAGCACCTGGTCCTCACTTCCAGATAGGTAACATTTCTGCTTGTGAGGGGCCCAGGTGTTTCCAGCTAGAATCGGTCAGAAAAAAGAGTTATTCAAAACAATTTTCTGTTGGGAAAATACTATTTGGATTAAATCAAAATTTTTCACAATTGGATTCATTTTTGATTAATTAAAAAAAAAATCCAGTGGAAAACACTGTTTCAAATTGTCAAAACATCCTACTTCAACATTTTTGGGATGAAAAGTTTAAGTTTTCCATTTTGAAATGTCTTGTCATCTTGAAATTTACTATATATTAAAAGGTGGGGGAAGAGTCAAAACTTCAGTGAAATACTCTGAATTTATCAAAGCAAAAATATTTCAGAACTTCCTTTTGCAAAAAAACTTTGAAATTTTGACCCAGTTTTGGATGGAAAAGGCTGAAATCTCAATTTTTTTGCAAGATAGAAAATCTATTTTCCAACCAGCTCTACCCTGGACTCCTTCACAGCTCAAAGGACACTGGGTCTTTGGTTCTCAGATGAGCCCCTGTTGCAGATAGGAGAAGGAACGGGTGGTGCTGGGTTGGTTGGGAGCGTGAAGGGGATGCTAAATTCCATTGTCACCTGCAGGATCAATCTACTGAGGACTAGACCTGGTGAACCAGGATAAAGGGACAGGAGCTAGGAGGAAACAGCTGGAGATAAGCTGAGCTGGAATTCCCTTATCCTGAGCAGGCCTGGGCTACCGGCACTTATCTGGGATCTAGCTCTCCAAAGCATTGTGGCCCACAATAGAGTTGGGAGAAAGCCACCAAACTTGGATCTCATCTGCAGCCGGACAAGTGGACAGTTCTGCCACAGCTCAGAGTGAGCCCTCATCACTTCAGTGGAAAGGCCCTGGCTCCAGGGTTTTTGCCGCCCCAAGGAGGAAAAAAAAAATAAAGCAAAAAAAAAGCTGTGATCGCAATCTGCGGGAGCTCTACCGCCACCGCTTCAGTCTACTGCGGAAATTCAGCTGCAGGTCCTTCACTCTGAGAGGGAGTGAGGGACCTGTCACTAAATTGCCACCTAAGAGCCGGACGTGCCACCCCAAGCACCTGCTTGCTGGGCTGGTGCCTGGAACAGGCCTTGAAAGGCCATGGGCGGCAGCCCTTTGCATTAATAAGAGAAAGAGAGAGGATTATGAGAAATCATCCAGTGTGAGCGACTAGACTGAGCGATGCCAGACTCCTAGAAAGGGAATTTCCCCCTGGCAGATCACACCAGACAGCAGTTGAGGACCTATGAAGCCTGTGCAAGCCCCACTGTGCTGCAGATGTTCCACACTGCGTGACTTCATTTAAACCTACTGGAGACGCGCAGGCCAAATGCTAGCAGCTCTTGGGCTGGCGTGTAAAGGCAAGAGATGGTGCTGGAAGACCCTTCCAACCCCTGTGAAGGAAGTAGTCCAAATCCTAGAGCTCACACTCCCTGAGCACAAGTACTAGGAGCATCAGTGGGTGGAAGTATGGCCTAGTGCTTAGGATGGTGGCCTAGGACTTGTGGAAAGTGGAGTTCAATTTCCTGCTCTGCCACAGACTTCTTGTCAGACCATGGGTAAGTCACTTATCCTCTCTGCCTTACTTTCTCTCTCTGAAAACTTCTCTTTACAGGAAGGCTGTGAGGATAAGTGCACTAAAGATTTCCAGGTGCTCAGATACTACAGTAGTAGGAGCCATAGAGGTACCTGAGCTAGAAGATAGTGCCAGATATTCCCAAAGAAGGTGGGGGCCATGGTTGCCCCTCCTGAATGATCTGTGATCTGAGGCCAGGTTAGAAGGTAAACTTGTGTGCTTTTCTAGGCTGTAACACTGGCCATCCCTGCATGTCCTTCCCCAGGGCATTCTACTAGCCTTTGTTCTACCTAAATGGAATAAATCCAGCTGCTGCTGTTAGTGTGATCACCTGTCACACTCATCCCCTGCCATGTTCTGCAACCACATCTGTAGTGTGATGAGCAGGCAGAGAACAAGAATAAAATTTTACTCATCAGACTTTATTTTTGTGGAGAAATGACCTTGTTCAAACATTGGAACCTTTTTTTTTTTTGTTAAATTTCCTTTTTTTCCCCTAACAAAACTGGAAAATAAAAAGCGTCGTTTTTGTTTTATTTTTTCAGGTTTTTGGTTTGTTTTTTTTCGTCTATCATTTTTTTCACCCTCCCCTCGCCTCTATTTCTGGCCTCTTTGCCTTCTTCCCCTTCCCTTCTTCTGTGATGAAATGGATAAAAGGAGAAAAAGTGGCTGCAAGGACTGGGGGGTGAGGAAGGAAAACTGAAAAGCCAAAAGTATAAAGAGAAGCAAAACATTTTGAAAACTTTTTTTTTAAACTGTAAAATTTCAATTAAAAAAGCTGCATGAGAACCTTTGGAAAAATGACAACATCCTCCCTTTACAGAAGCTGCAGCAAGGACGCTGTCTCCATAACTTCTTGCAAAGAAAAAAGCTATTCCCTTTGCTAAGGGATGCATGACCCTAGGGGTTCCTAAAGGAAGCACTGGTTGGAGGAGCAAAAACTAGAGCACTTTTCACCAGTAGCTCTCATAGTGCTTTATATAGGAGATCAGTGTCATTATCTGCATTTTACAGATGAGAAAACTGAGGCACATAGGGGAAATGACTTGCCTGAGGTCACCCAGCAGACTAGTGACAGAGCTCGACTAGAGCCGGGTCTCCTTAGTTCTAGTACAGCACATTACCCTCTAGGCCACACTGGTTAGCTTTTTGCTAGGCTGGGAAACCACACTACAAAAAAGCTAACTAAGACTAAAGTGTGACTGTTTTGGGACAGATGAATGTGACTCCATCAATCCTGAGATTGTCAGCAGTCTGGGAAACGCTTGGGTTAACTAAGGGTTAACTGCAGTGCTGAAGATGGAGGAAGTTTGATTGTAGGAATTATCCCAAATAGCAAACTGGGATGACAGGGGGCTCAGTTTATAAAACTGTGTCTGTCCTGTTTCCTTGTTCTGATGGGGCCCAAGAAAGTGGCAACTACAAGACCACCCAGAGGCTTAAAGCCCAAAGTCCCTTAGTCACATAACTAGGTTAGAAAGCCTCTTCAATAGGCATTGTGTAACTCAGTGCAGTGCTCCTAGTGAGGGGACCTGTCTAGAATTCTGCACTTGGCACTTTACGGCTTTTTACTGTAGTTACATTCTGTCTCTGGCACAGCAGGGAGATGACAGCACTGCTGGCTTTTATTACTGGCAAAGTCAAGCAATAAATAATTTCCACTTTTCAATCACGGAATATATAAGCACAAGCAAACACATCGGTGTGCATTTATTATGCATCTCTAAATGTACATGCACTTGTAGACAAACTGCTTCAGGTATAATGATGCGTTTACTTGCAGTATGTAATTCAGCACTAGATGTCTCTGAGCTGTAGAGGGTACAGCCTCTGGTAAACAAGGCTGACAAAGCTGGCACTTGAGCTGTGCAGAAGACTGTTTGTAGTTATAGCTGTTTTCTTTAATAAACCCCTCCTATTTAAGATGGATTTTGATCCCAGATAGCTTGACAAAAGGCATGGGCCACGGGTCCCTGGTATGTTAGCAAATTGTGTGCACTCTTATTGTGTATTTTGCTGGTTTTCAAACTTTTGTACTGGTGAACCCTTTCACATAGCAAGCCTCTGAATGCGACCCCCTATTTTAAATTAAAAACACATTTTTATATATTTAACATCATTACAAATGCTGGAGAAAAAGTGGGGTTTGGGGTGGAGGCTAACAGCTCGCAACCCCCATGTAATAACCTCACAACCTCCTGAGGGATTCCAATCCCCAGTTTGAGAAACCCTGGTGTGGTAGGAGGGATAGCTCAATGGTTTGAGCATTGGTCTGCTAAACCCAGGGTTGTGAGTCCAATCCATTTTGAGATCTGGGGCAAAAATCTGTCTGGGGATTGGTCCTGCTTTGAGCAGAGGGGTTGGACTAGATGACCTCCTGAGGTCCCTTCCAACCCTGATATTCTATGAATATGCCTGCTACACTGGACAAAATTCCTCTCCAGTTCCTGTGCTTAATGGATCATGTCACTTCTCTGGTGATTGCATTGGAAGATCAGCAGAACATGGCAGCGTGGGGTGCTGTAGTAGAGGAGCAGGAGTGAATCAGTTAATGGTGCTGGGTATGTGAGGGGGAGCTCCCAATTCATTTGCTGGCTGGATTAGCAAAGAATGCAGTTGGCTGGCATGACAGGCGTGGTGAATGCTAAAGCTCACCCAGCAGCAGCAGCCAGATTCCAAGCACTATCTGTATAATCCAGTGTCCTCGCCACCACTCCAGCACTAACGTGTGCTCGTTCCATTCTTGTTTTAGCAAATGAAGAGGCTCAGCCAGCTTATCTCCAAACATGGAGCACCATATTTCCGCCACTTCCAAGAAAAAGGGATGGGGGAGGAGGTGAGACAAGGAGGAGAATGAGATCAGAAAGAGAGGGAAGGATCCATCTTTTGCGCCAGCCCGACTTCTACTCACCGTTCCCTTCCTACCTGTGGTACAGATCAGGACAAAGGACAGTGAGCAGTGGGATGAGCGTGGACATCGCTGGGACCCAGACCCCAGGCAGGGAGTGGGGATGAGTGTTGGGGGTGAGTGTGGACAAAAAATGGGGGAGGAAGGAGGGGAATACAGGAAGCTCCTGTAAGCTGATGGGCAGTGGAGAGTGCAGGGTGAGAGTCAGAGGGACAGGACGGGGAGCAGAGATCCCTGCTTCTGAAAAGAGAGGCCCTCCAGGACAACAGGCCTAGAACAGACCCTGAGCTCAATCGCTCTGGCAAGGGAACATCTGCCTCTTTTTGGAAGCTACTGTCTTCTCCCAAAGAGGGGCTGCAACATGCCCAGCTTTCTGGGGCCAACCCTAGTGCACAGCTGGTATGACTGAGTCTGTGCAGGTTGCATGGCCCCTGTGTTCTGGCTGGCTGCTTCATCCCTTCTCATGGGAGTGATGTGTATACGGCACCTGCTGGATTCATGCGTCTCTCCCGTTCCTGCCTGCTCTAGAAATAGAGCAGCCATGGTGAGGAAAAGGCATGGTGCATGGGGCAGGGCAGAGGGATGGCATATGGGGCAGAAGGCTGACAATCAGGACAAAGCAGATATGTAGTGTATTTTTTCACAGGCACTCTTGGGCTTGGTGGGGAAACATCAAGGGATCCCATTATGAGTCGAGGCTGAGAGCAGATAGACACAGACCATATAGTCTGGGCCAGTCCTGTTGCCCTTGTGGACCCTGCAGAGCAGCTGGGACTCCAAATTTCAGGGCCCTGGGAGGAGCCCATCTCAGATTGGGAGTAGCTGTCACGAGGTGGGCAAAGGCAGGGAGGTCCCCTGTTCTGGTGCTGGCATGGAGCCTGATGGGACACTGTCCTTTTCTTACCAGTTGGAGTGCACGTCTCTGGATCTCCCCAGTCCTTCCTGACTGGGGGCTCACTAGAGTCTTCACAGTCACCAGGTCCCCCAAAGTACCTGGCTGTAAGAAAAATACATTTAAATATAACCCTCACCCTGCTGAGTTGAATGCCCTTCCAAGGTCCCCCTCGCTGTCTCTATCTCTCCCGTTTTCCCAGGGGTGAGGATAAAAGCTTTGACATTTCTTAGCAATAGAGCGACTGCATTATCCCCACAGCCACCGCTGCCACGCCACCTCCCTACCCGATCAACGCCTGTCTGTCATTCAGCCTGATGCCCCCACCCTTGATTAGCATTTTAATTATTTTAATTACCTTGTTTGCCAGCTTATCTCTGAGCTCAAATCCGTCTGTGTGTGCACACACACAAACGCCAACTTTTATCTCCGGCCCTCTGTGGCCGCCATTAGCATTTCCGCTCCCGTGTCTCGTTGTGGAAAAGAGAAATTAGCATTTGTTCCTCTCGTTTCTGTTGTGATTGCCACTGGAACAATAGCTCGCTTCCTCAGCTCAGCTTTGTTCAGGGTCACTTTATTCTCCGAGCAGAATGGGGCTAATTTATCTCTATTTTCTCCTCTCTGTATCCATTTCAAACAAAGGCACTGAGAGATTAAAAATAATACAAAGCTCCCACGGAGGCCAATGCCATTCAAGGCTCATTAGCCTGTACAACATTTCAGCATTTTACCTTCCAAGGCCCAGCTTGGATGAGGCTGCCTGGGCGTCTTGCTGTGTGGAGTGGCACATTCCCTGGGGAATGAAGAGGGCCCTGATGAAGAGGGTAGGTGACAGCTGAAGAGGCAGCATAGTGGGGACAAGGAAGCTATGTGCCCACTGAGAGCTGGGGACTAGGTCTGATGGGAAAACGTCTCTTAGTACAGAAAACTTCAGCAAAACCTGCCGTATTTGTCTCACTGGAAAACTAGCTTTTTGGTGGCAAATGGAAAACCAGAGAACCTTCTGCTGAAAACTACCAACCGCTCCCATGTTCCATTTTTGGGGCTTTGATTTTCAGATTAAAAAAATCAAAGAAGTTCTGAGGAAAGCCAGTGTTTTTGTCAATTTCTTCCTTAGTTGAAAACCCCCATTTTCTATCTTCTAAAAGAAGCTTCAAGGGAGAATGTATGACCACCGCTGCTGGACACTCTGCTTTCTCTGTGGCTGGCTGGTGGCGGGGCTCCCTTCCTGAAGAGATCAGGGTCTCCTTGAACCTCTACCACCTTCTGATCCAAATGCAAGAACCATCTCTGGACTCTAGCTTTCTGTCCAGTACAATAATTATAAGAATTTGAAAATGACTCTTTGCTGTCCTGAGCTGGGAAGGGATAGAAAACCCGGCACCAGTGAAACACCTTCTTATCTTCTGGGAAGGAGCTCAGATGCTATGGCGATGAACAGGAGATAGAAGTCAAAACAGAAGGAGCAAAGGGAACTTTCACCAGGGAGAAACTTGGCCACAACTACACCGTGGGATTCTATCATTCACCAGTCCTTGTGCTGCTGCTTTGTTCAGTGCCCTCAATGCTGGCTGTGCATGGAAACAAGAATACCTGTTACACAGCCGCAGCAGTTGGGAACTGGCTCCCAGGCTGAGCAAACTCATGATATTGATTCACACCTACAGTGGAACCGCAAGCAGCTTCTGTCCTCCTCCCCCATTGAGCAAACTGTGCCAGGACTAGGACCAGTTGCTCTACTACCAAAGCACTTGTGGCAGGGGCTGCAGTCTCAGCTTCCTGTCTCATTTCCAGCCTAAACTCCCTAGCAGTCACAGTGCACCAGGGTGAAGCATTGTACAGTGATTTATACATCTAGGGGAGGGAGTGGGGCAGAGCAGAGTGACTCTAGTGCAAGCACCAGGCTTGCTAAATATTGTAATTAGGGCCTGTGGCCATGAACACTCCATCTTCCTGTGAAACCAACTGTGATGCTCCAGCCTGCTAAAATCTGGCTTCTCCCTTGTCAGCACCACACAGCAAAACATCTGCGTGCCACGTACACCCAGCTGTCCTCTGGGTGTCCCCAGCGGTGCAGCGAAAGAGCACAGCATCTGCTGTTGGGATGGGGAAGACAACTTCTGGAGATTAAGTCCTCATGGCAGTTCAGAAGGTCTTGTCCATTACTAGGCAGCACAAACATGATACAGGCTAGGGGGGTGATACTGAGGGGCTATGGGCAACATTTTACCTGGCCACCATGAGTGTGGAAAGGTGGAGGAGGAGAGAGGGCCTTCGTACAGATTCGTCCTTATTCTTCCTACTCAGGCAGTACAAGGTTTCTGTGAATCCAGCCCCACTAGACTCTCCAGCACTAACTGAGGATCTAGCAGATTCTCTCTCCTCCCTACAAGTGAACCATCTGCTTGGGTTCCCTGGAGATGATGTTGTTTTGAGGGTGTAACAGAGTGGCTTGCCCTTATGATTTGGAGGGTCAGCCAACCCTCATGGTGAAGGAGCTACAGCTGGGCTGGATCAGGTGATTCCACTCTTAGAAGCTGCAGTGAGGAGGCAGCTGCAGAAGAGGAGGGTTTTGAGAACACCAGAGGCAGGAGGTAAAGTGCAAATGAGGTGCCCCTGAGGACTGAACTCATCTTGCAAGGTAACTGTTGTGGTGTTTCCAGTTTTGGGGAAATGGAAAAGGAATAAAAGCCTGAGCTTGTGAGATAGCTGGTTTGTTGTGAATGTAATGGGAGAGCCCTGAAGAGGGGAGGAATATAGTTAGCAGACCCCATAGAGGCGCCCCTAGCTACAAAGGGGTGCATGGGAAGCTGCTGAGCTCACTACAGGGAGGAATCCCTTAGGACTTGTCTGAACAACCTGCTGGATTTATGGCTCTGCCTGCTATTGGAGTGACCCAGCAGTGTGCATAATCCTGGGGGTGGAATTAGGATGTTAAACTTTAATATTTAGGCTTTCAAATTAGTAACTGGAAGTTCTTGGTTATCAGAGGACATACTCCCCACTCTCACTCCACACAAAAATTAGCATTCAAATATCATGAGGTTGATTTATTATGTCCTCTTTCATTTGAGCCTCTAGGGGGTATCATGCTTTCCCATTTATCTCCACAACCAGGAGGGCTAGAAATTGACTTCCTTTTTTTAAATGAAAGCTGGATTCTTCCCAAACCCCATGACTCCTGGAGCTAAGGATTTAAAGAAGAACTAAATATCAAGAGGTTAAGCATTGCTGAACAAGCTTCAACTGCAGGAATGAGGAGAGGGCTCCTGCCACATCAGTTGCCCATGATGGGCAGTATTGGTAGGGGTTTCTGATGCCATGTGACTAACAGTTCAACATGGTGCAAGGGTTGTGGCTTCCTCTTAGTCTTGTTACTATGTTGCAAAGAGTTCTGGTTTGCTGAGACCCACAGTTATGTTTAACAGCATGCATACAGAGAAGTTAAATTGAAAACATAAAATACTCTTACTGCAAGGCTGCAAAATAATGATGCTTTTATTTTTAGACTCCATAACAATAACACATAGTTATCAAAAACAGAGAGAGACAAAGCAGGCTGCTCCCTAAGGCAGTCCGAGGCACAATTCACCCCATCTTGTTCCAAGCTGGGGCTTCACAGACTAACTGCTGCTAGATCACAGGCTTCTCTGTGGGATCCCCTAGCTTGCAATTTAGGAACCCCCTAAAATTTAAGGTGACATCTTGTAATTTTTCCACATAGTTTTCTGAGAACACAGAAGTTAAGTAATACTGCTGTGAAAACAGGTACAATTGCCCCAGGGCAAGGACACCTCTACCATCCAGCACAGAGCCTGTACCTTTGTTTCCATCCCCAAGGACGGTTCAACATACTCTTGCTCCTCTTTGACCATAATCCCAAGAGACTTTCCCATACTGTTCCTCTCTTCTAAAACCTAATTTAAACACTTGACACACATAACATGTTAATTAAAGGCCTCATACTTGTGATTTATGTCATTAGGGAGAATAGAGTGAATTAAACAAATTCCAGATAAGGATAAATCTCTTCAAAGCCTACCTTTAATGAGACCAAACTGCAGTTTCCATGCATCCGGAAAAATCCTTTAATACCCAAGAAAGGCATAAATACAATTTCATCAGCCAGAGCAATCAGAGAAATGATCTCCAGGTTTCCTAATAGCATCTAAACCTGTTAAATGCATAAATCTTATGCACACAAATGTCTATCAACATAAAGAAGGTCCTCTTTAGCAAATACTCAAATAAGCTGTCAGCCCGAGCCTGCTGCTATAGATGGCACAGACCAACAGCTGGGTTCTTTAGTCAACGTCTTTCCTTCTAAACTTAGTGTCCCAAGTTCTCTGTTTCAACTTGTTCAGTAAAGTTACAGTAGAGCCTCAGAGTTACGGACACCTGGGGAATGGAGGTTGTTTGTAACTCTGAACAAACCATTATGGTCGTTCTTTCAAAAGTTTACAACTGAACATTGACTTCATACAGCACAGTGCTGTGTTAAAGGTAACCTAATAAACACCCCAAATCAGAATTTTTCTTCTGTATAGTAAAGTTTCAAAGCTGTATTTGCCTTTTGTTTGTTTCTCTGCTGCTGCCTCATTGTGTGCTTCTGGTTCCAAATGAGGTGTGTGGTTGACTGGTCAGTTCATAAGTCTGGTGTTTGTAACTCTGAGGTTCTGCTGTAGTTAAATGATTTGTTAGGGATAAGTTATTCAATGAACAGAACACTTTTTTCAGTTTGTGCATTTTTCATGGGCCATTCCCGATTTGTTGTCAATCTGCTTTTTATCTGCAAGTAAACAGCTTGCACAAATAAACTTAAGCCTACAGGTTGTTTCCTTCAATGTCTGCTTGATATTCATGGAATGTGATTGGTCGCCCTAGTCGCAGAGCATTGTTTCTGCTCCCTGGCAGCTTAAATGGAACTTTTAATACTCTGGAATAACAAATGGGAAATATTCTTGCTCATGTAGTTGTTTGTACCCTTAACGGCATGCAGATAGGGGCATTCAAGAGAACAATTTCACCAGCTCTTGAACACCAGAGGTAGGTGTTTGGGTTGTCCATGGGTCTCAGATGTGTCTTTAGATGTTCTCATGAAAGTTGCTAATAATTTGTCAGTTACAGTGTAAGGGATTAAAATCTGTACAGTGCACATGCTGTCATAAACAGATAGCTAAGGGTTAATGTCTCTTTCACCTGGAAAGGGGTAACAAACAACACCTGACCAGAGGACCAATCAGGAAACAAGACTTTTTCAAATCTGGGTGGAGGGAAGTTTTTGGGTGAGAGTTCTTTGTTCTTGGTCTGTTCTCTTTCTCAGCTCTTCTAATCGATCCCGGTTTGTTATAGAACAAGGACTTTTATACAAGGAGACTCTTTCTGGTGGACACCAGGAAGACTGGCATCCGCAAAAACAGTTGGTGGTTCCAACTAAGTACCAGGAAAAGCTCTTAAGCTTAGCCCATGATCATCCCAGTGGCCATGCTGGGTTGAACAGAACCAAGGACCGGATGGGGAAGTCCTTCCACTGGGAGGGGATGGGCAAGGACGTTGCCAAGTATGTCCGGTCTTGTGAGGTATGCCAAAGAGTGGGAAAACCCCAAGACCAGGTCAAGGCCCCTCTCCAGTCACTCCCCATAATTGAGGTCCCATTTCAGCGAGTAGCTGTGGATATTCTGGGTCCTTTCCCAAAAAAGACACCCAGAGGAAAGCAGTACGTACTGACTTTCATGGACTTTGCTACCTGATGGCCGGAAGCAGTAGCTCTAAGCAACACCAGGGCTAAAGCTGTGTGCCAGGCCCTAACTGACATTTTTGCCAGGGTAGGTTGGCCCTCCGACATCCTTATAGATTCAGGATCTAATTTCCTGGCAGGGACCATGAAAGAACTATGGGAAACTCATGGGGTGAACCACTTGGTTGCCACCCTGTACCACCATCAAACCAATCGCCTGGTCAAAAGGTTTAATGGAACTTTGGGGGCCGTGATATGTAAATTCGTCAATGAACACTCCAATAATTGGGACCTAGTGTTGCAACAGTTGCTTTTTGCCTACAGGGCTGTACCACATCCCAGTTTAGGGTTTTCACCATTTGAACTTGTGTATGGCCATGAGGTTAAGGGGCCATTACAGTTGGTGAAGCAGCAATGGGAGGGGTTTACGCCTTCTCCAGGAACTAACATTCTGGACTTTGTAAGCAGCCTACAAAACACCCTCCGACACTCTTTAGCCCTTGCTAAAGAGAACCTAAAGGATGCTCAGGAAGAGCAAAAGGCCTGGTATGACAAACATACCAGAGAACGTTCCTTCAAGGTAGGAGACCAGGTTATGGTCTTGAAGGCGCCACAGGCCCATAAGATGGAAGCATCATGGGAAGGGCCATTCACGGTCCAAGAACTCCTGGGAGCTGTTAACTACCTCATAGCATTTCCCAATTCCTCTCTAAAACCCAGAGTGTACCATGTTAATTCTCTCAAGCCTTTCTATTCCAGAGACTTACAGGTTTGTCAGTTTACAGTCCAGGGAGATGATGCTGAGTGGCCTGAAGGTGTCTACTATGAAGAAAAAAAAGACGGTGGCGTGGAAGAGGTGAACCTCTCCACAACCCTGGAACGTCTGCAGCGGCAACAAATCAAGGAGCTGTGCACTAGCTTTGCCCCATTGTTCTCAGCCACCCCAGGACGGACTGAACAGGCATACCACTCCATTGACACAGGAAATGCTCACCCAATTAGAACCCCACCCTACCGGGTGTCTCCTCACGCCCAAGCTGCTATAGAACGGGAGATCCAGAACATGCTACAAATGGGTATAATACGTTCATCTAACAGTGCATGGGCATCTCCAGTGGTTCTGGTACCCAAACCAGATGGGGAAATACGCTTTTGCGTGGACTACCATAAGCTAAATGCGGTAACTCGTCCAGACAACTATCCAATGCCACGCACCGATGAGCTATTGGAAAAGTTGGGACGTGCCCAGTTTATCTCTACAATAGACTTAACCAAGGGGTACTGGCAAGTACCGCTAGATGAACCTGCCAAAGAGAGGTCAGCGTTCATCACCCATGCAGGGGTGTATGAATTTAATGTGCTTTTTTTCGGGCTGCGAAATGCACCTGCCACCTTCCAGAGGCTGGTGGATGGTCTACTAGCAGGACTGGGCGAATATGCAGTTGCCTACCTCGATGATGTGGCCATTTTTTCTGACTCCTGGCCCGAACACCTAGAACACCTGGAAAAGGTCTTTGAGCGCATCAGGCAGGCTGGACTAACTGTTAAGGCCAAAAAGTGTCAAATAGGCCAAAACAGAGTAACTTACCTGGGACACCAGGTGGGTCGAGGAACCATAAACCCCCTACAGGCCAAGGTGGATGCTATCCAAAAGTGGCCTGTCCCAAAGTCAAAGAAACAGGTCCAATCCTTCTTAGGCTTGGCCGGGTACTACAGGCGATTTGTACCACACTACAGACAAATCGCTGCCCCACTGACCGATCTGACCAAAAAGACCCAGCTAAATGCAGTTAAGTGGACTGATGAGTGTCAAAAGGCCTTTATCCAACTTAAGGTGACGCTCATGTCTGACCCTATGCTCAGGGCCCCGGACTTTGACAAGCCATTCCTAGTAACCACGGATGCATCTGAGCATAGTATAGGAGCAGTTCTCATGCAGGAAGCAACGGATCACAACTTCCATCCTGTCGTGTTTCTCAGCAAGAAACTGTCTGAGAGGGAAAGTCACTGGTCAGTCAGTGAAAAGGAATGCTATGCCATTGTGTACGCCCTGGAAAAGCTACGCCCATATGTTTGGGGACGGTGGTTCCAGCTACAAACTGACCATGCTGCGCTAAAGTGGCTTCATACTGCCAAGGGGAACAACAAGAAACTTCTTCATTGGAGTTTAGCTCTCCAAGATTTTGATTTTGAAATTCAGCACATTTCAGGAGCTTCTAACAAAGTAGCTGATGCACTCTCCCGTGAAAGTTTCCCAGAATCCAGTAGTTAAAAAGTGTTCTTAAAATGTAAAATTCTGTTAGTTATATACTTAGTGGTATATGTAAAGGTGCATGTGTTGTATTACTCTGTTTATTTTAGAGTTCTAGGAAGAAATCGCTGCCAGTGAGATTCCCCACTGTCTGCGATTTGGGGGCGTGTCATAAACAGATAGCTAAGGGTTAATGTCTCTTTCACCTGGAAAGGGGTAACAAACAACACCTGAGCAGAGGACCAATCAGGAAACAAGACTTTTTCAAATCTGGGTGGAGGGAAGTTTCTGGGTGAGAGTTCTTTGTTCTTGGTCTGTTCTCTTTCTCGGCTCTGAGAGTGACCACAGGAATCTCCAGGCTTTCTAATCTTCTGTTTCCAAGTTGTAAGTACAAGGATAGTAAGACAATAGGTTTATATTGTTTTTTCCATGTCATAACTCTCCTACTCAGATCTGAACCTAAGAGTTCAGAACATGAGAAGCTAGCATGAGACCTCCAAAGCTTAATTTCCAGCTTAGATCTGATAGTGCTGCCACCAATCAGGAATTTTAGGGCCTGATACCCTCTGGTCCCCCCAAACCTTCTCAGGGGACCCCAAGACCCAGATTCCTTGAGTCTCACCACAAAGGGAAATAACCCACTTCCCTTCTCCCTCTTCCCCTCCAGGTGTTCCCTCCCTGAGTTCCTGGAGAGATATACAGATTCAAGCTCCATGAATCTAAACAAAGGGATTCCACCCTCCCTGCTTCAAGTCCTTGAAACACAAGTACCGAGAGATCTAATCTCTCTCCCCCCTCACCCAGAGGGTATGCAAAGTCAGGCTTTGTAAATCTAACACAAAGAGATGTTCCCCCTCCCTTTGTTTCTTAGCCTTAACCAGTGAAAAACACTTAAACAGGTCTTAAAAAGAAAGCTTTATATAAAAAGAAAGAAAAAGACATAAAATGGTCTCTGTATCAAGGTGACAATATACAGGGTCAATTGCTTAACAGAAAAAATGAATAAACAGCCTTATCCAAAAAGAATAGAATTTAACACATTCCAGCAACTACACACATGTAAATACAAAAAAACAATATAGACCTATTGTCTTACTATCCTTGTACTTACAACTTGGAAACAGAAGATTAGAAAGCCTGGAGATTCCTGTGGTCACTCTCAGAGCCGAGAAAGAGAACAGACCAAGAACAAAGAACTCTCACCCAAAAACTTCCCTCCACCCAGATTTGAAAAAGTCTTGTTTCCTGATTGGTCCTCTGCTCAGGTGTTGTTTGTTACCCCTTTCCAGGTGAAAGAGACATTAACCCTTAGCTATCTGTTTATGACACATGCACACTGGGCTTTGCATAAGGATCGCTTAATCGTTCCGTATTGGTTCCACACATGTGTTTAGCTTAGGGCTCTGCTTCCTTCTATTATAAAGAGTGCATGAAAAGAGAATGAGGCTTTTCTCTCACTGATGGCACAGATATGCTGTGTCATCTTTTCTCCTATTCGCTTGCAAATATCTGAATATGGAATTCCTTTGTTTCTTTTTCTTTAAAAAAATAAGTGGGAAATTGCCCCATGGCCTGTTACTTCCCAGAGTGTGGCAGAAAGCCCTGCAGTATGTGCAATGAGCGAACGAAGCAATTGCCCTTTCCCCATTCCTCACACTCTTCCCTATAGCATATGGAACACTTCAGATCCCTGCTTTCCTCTTTGCGCCTTCCCCCCTTGACACACTGACTGCTATGGATTGTCTGATAGGATCCCAGGAGACTGAAATCCACTGTTGAGCCACCGACATGGGAAAGAACACAGCAATCATCTCTTCAAACCCTGACCGGAGACAGCCCCCTCTGTTGGTGAAACCCTGATTTCAGTGGGGCCAACTGTTTTCTGTGACATCAGCTCCCTCTGCCAAGAAATGGACTGAACCCCACCAAGTTTTCACTTCGGTGCCCCGGAACAGACAGTGGGGCAGCAATGCTAACAAAAGCATGTGCTGGTCACAGGTGGAGTTGCAGTTTCCTACCCTCCCCCAGCAGAGCTGTGTTTAAACACCTGTATATTCCATATGAGTTAATCTAAGGCCTCCTTATAATCTCTGGTTTCAGAGTAGCAGCCGTATTAGTCAGTATCCGCAAAAAGAACAGGTGTACTTGTGGCACTTTAGAGACTAACAAATTTATTTCAGCATGAGCTTTCGTGAGCTACAGCTCACTTCTTCGGATGCATAGAATGGAACACACAGACAGGAGATATTTATATATAGAGAGAATATGAAAAGATGGAAGTATGCATACCAACAGGAAGAGTCTAATCAATTGAGATGAGCTATCATCAGCAGGAGAAAAACACCATCCTGGCCACTATGGATGTGGAAGCCCTCTACACCAACATTCCACACAAAGACGAACTACAAGCCATCAGGAATAGTATCCCCGATAATATCACGGCTAACCTGGTGGCTGAACTTTGTGACCTTGTCCTCACCCACAACTATTTCACATTTGGGGACAATATATACCTTAAAGTCAGTGGCACTGCTATGGGTACCCGCCTGTCCCCATAGGATGCCAACATCTTTATGGCTGACTTAGAACTACGCTTCCTTAGCTCTCGTTCCCTAACACCCCTACTCTACTTGTGCTACATTGATGACATCTTCATCATCTGGACTCATGGAAAAGAAGCCCTCGAGGAATTCCACCGTGATTTTAACAATTTCCATCCCACCATCAACCTCAGCCTAGACCATTCCACACAAGCGGTACATTTCCTAGACACTACTGTACTAATAAGCGATGGTCACATAAACACCACCCTATACCGGAAACCCACTGACCGCTATACTTACCTACATGCCTCCAGCTTCCATCCAGGACACACCACACGATCCTTTGTCTACAGCCAAGTTCTAAGATACAACTGTATTTGCTCCAATCCCTCAGACAGAGATAAACACCTACAAGATCTCTATCAAGCATTCTTAAAACTACAATACTCACCTGCTGAAGTGAAAAAACAGATTGATGGAGCCAGAAGAGTACCCAGAAGCCACCTACTACAGGACAGGCCCAACAAAGAAAATAACAGAATGCCACTAGCCATCACCTACAGCCCCAACTAAAGCCTCTCCAGCGCATCATCACAGATCTACAACTTATCCTTAAAGATGATCCCTCACTCTCACAGATCTTGGGAGACAGGCCAGTCTTTGCTTATAGACAGCCTCCCAACCTGAAGCAAATACTCACTAGCAACCGCACACCACACAAGAAAAACACTAACCCAGGAACCTATCCTTGCAACAAAGCCCGATGCCAGCTCTGTCCCATATCTATTCAAGTGACACCATCATAGGACCTAATCACATCAGCCACGCCATCAGGGGCTCGTTCACCTGCCCATCTGCCAATGTGATATATGCCATCATGTGCCAGCAATGCCCCTCTGCCATGTACATTGGCCAAACCAGACAGTCTCTGTGCAAAAGAATAAATGGACACAAATCTGACATCAGGAATCATAACATTCAAAAACCAGAGGGAGAACACTTCAACCACTCTAACCATTCAGTGACAGACTTGAAGGTGGCAATTTTGCAACAAAAAAACTTCAAAAACAGACTCCAAAGAGAGACTGCTGAACTCAAATTAATATGCAAATTAGATACAATAAACTCAGGCCTAAACAGAGATTGGGAATGGTTGGGTCATTACACTAATTGAATCTTTTTCCCTATGTTAAGTTCTCACACCTTCTATGGGTCATCTTAATTATCACTTCAAAAGTTTTTTTTCTCCTGCTGATGATATCTCATCTCAATTGATTAGACTCTTCCTGTTGGTATGCATACTTCCATCTTTTCATGTTCTCTGTATGTATAAATATCTCCTGTCTGTGTGTTCCATTCTATGCATCTGAAGAAGTGAGCTGTAGCTCACGAAAGCTCATGCTGAAATAAATGTGTTAGTCTCTAAGGTGCCATAAGTACTCCTGTTCTTATAATCTCCACAGTCTCTGCCCTGCTCCCTTATGTGTGCATGCACCTGCACCACACGCCAGGAAGCCAAAGCTAGTGAGCGAGTCCCATGCACTCTGTGAAATTGGCATGACACTGCAAATAGAGCTGAGAGCCTCTAGACTTCCTCGAGGATGTCTCTGTATTGCTAGTGAGGAGCTGGATGGTTTCAGTCATGGGCTAGAACCGTGGCATCCCTTCATGGTTCCTCTTGTCTTCCCCATCAGGGACTGATCTTTGCTGGGGAGCAGAATTGCCTGGGTAGAAGAAATAGCAGCTCAGTTGGAAGCAAGCACTAATTGAAGCTGGAGATGCTAATGGCTTTTGTTCGCACCATGAAGGGTGTGCGAGGTGGGGGGGGTGGAGGTGTGGGGGGATCTAACCTTTAAATTAATTGAACTGCTTGGAGGGGTAAGAGTAAAGAAGGGGTAATAGATGACCCCTTGGAAGAGCTGCTTAGCTACACAGGGAGCTTTTCTATTAGTGAAACTGCAGGCAGACTAGACTTCTCCATAGTTTTCAATCAACAAACCCCATTTTATCAGTCAATACCCACAATTAGGAAAGTGAGATAAAGCCATAGGGCTATGAGATTGAATCCAAGCAGTTCATTGCTATGACTCCACCTGGGGCGAGTGTACCTCTGTCCCATCCAGGGGTTAGCAAGGGCCGGTTTCATCTTCTCCTGGCTAGAGGAAGGAGTGCAGCTGAAGTGCTGAGCCAGATGGGGAGGGTTACATCCTTCCGTCTCACCCGCCGGAGCTCTGTGCTGGGGAGAAACGAGTTGGGAGTGCCATTCTAGGCAGTGGGTTGGAGCAGAGAGGAGAAGCAGGGGTGTTTTGCTCTCCCCTGGCTGAAATGAGCCACAATCTAGTCCTTGTCTTTGCATGGGCTGAAACAGGCCTTACCTTACCCAGTTAGAACTGGGTTTCCTTCTGCCCAAGCCTTCATCTGGCTCCACAAGGGAGGCAGGACATTGTATACATTCCCTCTCCTGTTTTACAATCACAGAAGTCAGAAATACCCCACCCTGTGGTACAGAGGTGATGCCCTGGCCAACATTTTCCAAACTAAGGAGTGTGACTTGGAGGGCCTCTGCTACTACCTTAAAACTAGGGCATAGCTGTCAGGAAAAGCAGAACAGCCACCCACTGACAACTTTCAGGTCTCTTAAGATGGGCACTGTAATGTATAAGAATAGGATTGTACCCCTTTGTGTAGTGTGTGAACTCTCTAACTGCTTTAGCAGCTGCCAGAAATCAGCCAAAGCAGCAGGATGGAGCTATCCCTGGCCCAGTCTATTGAGTAAATAGGGTTATCTGGGACCTAACAGTGTCAGGCCAGTTCATCACAAAGAGCAAAAGACACACCAGGCCCCTAGACTCCCTGTTCTGAGAATCCTGGTCCGTGTATATCCTGGCCAACCCCTCCCCACGCTGCAGGCACTGGGAATTCTGAATGTCCCTCACTATTGGCAGGAAGAATGGTTTGTACCACCAGCTCACTACTAGCCATTCACTGTTCTCTGGCTTAAAATCTTTCAGACGCCCAATAGAGAAGCAGAGATAATATCATGTGACCAAGGCAATCAACCGCATAGCGCGAGTAGCAAACAGTACCCAACTAAAGTGCTGTCTGGAAATCATTCAGTCAAAGTGCGTGTAGGAGGAGAAGGAGTGGGGTAAAAGCAGCCCCATTCCAGGAGCAGGCCCAGGAGGTGCTGTGGCCCAGAGGCACCCCACCTCCCTGGTCCCAATTCCTCCATGGTCAGGCTGGACGAAGGGGAATAATTTGCTCCTGGCCTGTATTCTGTGCACTAGCTCAGCTGCACTGGCCTGCCACTAGGCTGTTGCCCATTTCCCACCCCCACTCTCACTCCCCTGCAAGTATCCTGCATCCACATATGAAGATATGCAGCCAGATGTAAGGTCTGAGAGCCTGTATAAGTGGGTGGCTTTAGGGTATGTCTGCACTTTGCACTGGGGGTATAATTCCCAGCTCAAGCAGATGTACCTGCACTAAACTTTCCACTAAAAACAGAGGATAGCCATGGTGGCCTCTGCCGTGGGAGGGCCTAGCTACCCTGAGTATGTCCTTAGTCTCAAACAGGGCCGTGAGTGAGGTGGCTAGCCCCTCGGCTGCTCACATCCCCATGGTGACGCTCTGTTTTTAGCATCCTTACATCCCCTCAGCTGGGAATGACGCCCCCCAGCTTGAAGTCTCGATGTACCCTTAGACACAGCACCCCTGTGTGGATGTGTAGTCAGTTGTACTCTAGTCCAAACTGCTTAGGAGAAACAAATCCCACAGAAGACTGTCCGGCGGGCAGAGGGAAGGGTTAGATAACAATGAAAGGCCTGAATTTATAAACCCTCCTCTCCCCTCCATCTTGACTTAATGTGCCCTTATGTTGTTCGGCCTGCATGAAACCCAGGAAGGTATGGAGGCCAAGAGCCTTGCGTCTGAGTCACTGTCTGATTCAGAGATGATGCTGCTCCTGAATGGAGTCACCAGTCAGATATTTTTCCTACCTTCTTACCTTCTCAAATAATTTCAAAGGGAATTTTATGACCCAGTGGGAAATGACACTATTTTGATGAGCTGTAGACAGCAATAACTTAATGACAAGGAAATTAGAGGCAAAAACTCTATTAAAATAGCATTAAGAACAGGACATAATCCTACCAAAGCGATGAAATGAGAAGCAATTGAAGGTAATAAGGCTGGGGACAAAACACAGGGAAAAGTAATATACTGCACTGTACCATTTAATAAATCTGCTCTGGGAAATAATGAACAGTAAAGGGACCCAGGGGAGGCAGTGGAAAACAAACTCTGAAACTGTCAGCACAATGTTGGCAGGAAGGAGAGATGCAAAGAATTTGCAGGTAAGGGCTGAGAAACACAGAGTTGGACTCCTGCCCCGGGTGAACCAAGCTCTGTCTTGGAAGCAAATCAAACAATGCAGCTTTCTGGGAAGTAACAGAGGAACATGCAGCAAATGTGTGATGTGTTACAGCTCCGTTGGCCTTCAATGGACCACGTATGACTCAGTCTTGTACTTGACACTTGTGTAACCCTTCTGCCAGTCAGAGCTGGCAGCAACAAGGGCTGGATTCAGTATCTAGAGGTTCCTTTTCAGCAATACAACACAAACTGACTTGAGCCCCCAGCCAGTGACCAATTACACACCACCCCCTGGGTGCCTCTAGGAGGCAATACTTCCCCTCTTGTAAGCACAGAGTCTGAGTGTAGCAAAAAACTTTTAATAAAAGGAGGGAAATAATGCAGCATTAATTTGGGGAAACACCGCAAACAGGGTATATAAATATAAACCGTGAGCAAAAGACCCACCCCCAAGTAAGTTCGGCAGTGTCCTTTTCCCCTCAGGTTCTTAAGTCTAGTAACCCAAAAGTCCCTTTAATATGCCCATCCCATCTCTGAGCCCCACTCACAGTTGGTGTCCTTGGACAGTGCAGACCCAGAGTTCAGAGGTGCATCTGCAGAGTTCACCTCCCACCCTGGGTAGAGGGGAGTAAGGGATAAGGAGGCACGTTACCAGCTCCGCTGCTCCAGTACTCATTTGCCATCACTCTCTGCAGGGCTCTGCTCCGGCACTCTCAGCCAGCCGCTTTGCTGGTCATTTGCCACACCTCTCCACCAGCTGTCCTGCTGGTCACACCTCTCTGCTAGCTGGCTCCCTGCTGGCCACTTGCCACACTTTTCCATCAGCTGCCCTGCTGGTTGCTCACCACACCTTTCCACCAGCAACCCTGCTGATCACCAAGATGTCTTCAAGGCCCCATGCTTAACATCGCTCTTACTGATTTCAGCTCTCAGTCATTTCAGTTGTTAGTGGGGAAGCTTCACCACTAGTGCACACTGAGCAGTCTCTGGTATCAGAGACACTCTATCAAAGCAGGTCTAATACTTTGACCTAGGTGTAAGTGATTTCAGCTCTGCAACATGTAACAAGACTCTCAATTCAATGTAATTAGCTCTGTTATTACACAGTGGAGAGAGGCAGGGTCAAATGGCATCTGGAGCCCTTAAGCAAGGCACACATGTGCTCATCCCAGTTACAAGTACTTGTTCCCACCCTCTCTCTCCACTCACCAGGCTTTGGGACCCATGTTCACTGCCTATAAGTGCTATAGTTGAGGGCGAGTCCCTCATCAGGAGATGCCAAGTACAGTTCTGCTACCCTTGAGTCACATAGCAAGGATAACAACCCTTTATTACTCCTGCCCCAATAACAAGAACACTGGGGACCCCATACCAGCCAAAAGTGACCATTTGGGGAAGCAATCGCATCATGCTGAGCACCTAGGAAGGTGGGCATGCCCATGCAAATGAGAACAGCTCCTGAAGTCATTTCCCACAGTTCACCTCTAGATGTGAAGGGAGAGCTCATTCAGACTTTGCTTATACTTGCATACTGCAGTGATGGTGCAGCTGAAATGGAAATGCTTAGCCAAGCAGCATGGTATAATGCGAAAAGCACCAAAGTAAGAGCCAGGTAACTTGGGTTTTACTCCTGGCTCTGCTGTGTAGCTGAGGCCTAGTCATTTCCCTTTTCTGTGCCTCTGTTTCCCCTCCTATCCTTTGTCTTTTTGTCTCATTAGATTGTAAACTCTTTGTAAGGACTGTCTCTAATTGTGTATGTACAGCGCCTAGCACCAGGGACTCAAGATTTTAGCTGGGGCCTCGGGTGCTACTGTAATACAAAATAAGATACACAAACATACTAGGTATGGGCTGGAAGTTGAACCCAAATTCCAAATGCCCTGAGCAAAGAGATCATTTGGTTTTGCTGTGGGATTTGAAATATATAGTTTGGTCAGCTTTGCCATGGGCCGAATTGAAAAGCCTGATTTCAAAGCCAGACCCAACTTTAGGAAAGCCTCACTCAAAACTCAAACTTTAGAAAAATGAGGATAACATAAACATTGTATTTTACATTTGTACACCACCCCCTCCCCCACCCGCATCCTCCTTTCCACTGAGACCAGACCCAGAGAGGAAGTACAATGATCTCCCACTAAGGGGACTTAGAGGGCACTTCATTACCATGTAAATTATAATAAAGGACATTAAGTTATATGCTTGTGTAAACCAACACAGCTTTGGGGCAACAGATCGACTACCCTACCTCAGAGGAGCAGTAGAATAGACTTACTCCTAAAACTGACTAGAGATGGCCCTGCCCTGACATCCCTAGCGTGAAGACTCCCAAACTTTGGGGCCATCCTGACCGAGAGCCAGAGTAAAATTCCGTAGCTGGCCTCTGTTGCTATAATGAACTTGGGGTCCAGATGCCCCCGAATTTTGGGGAAGTTTTGATCTGACCTGAACTTTGCGGCTCATGCCCATCTCTACTTGCCTTTCAGTAACCAAAACTTTTCAGGTTTCGGGTTGAGTTCTTTTTTTCACAAATGCCCCCACAATTTTCAATAAAATTGGACCCCTTTTTTTCCCCCAAAAAAATTCCATTTTGTTGAAAAACCATAGCTGGGCAATTTTCAACCAGCTCTAACTTGCTTCTTGCTTTGACCTTAGTCCATGCTCGAAAGTGATTTTATTTGGGATATCCTGCATTAGTTCTTCATAAAAGGATGATCCCTGGGTGCTTCTGGAAACAACCCCAGTGGATATCCACAGCACTGTCAACTTATCAGCACTGTTAGATGTTTGGCTGCCACTGAATAGCATTGCTGCCCTAATCCTGCAGCCTAAATGAACCCTTCTGCCCATCTCCAGAATTTGGGATAAAGGCCTGTCTGCATCCATGCTTGGGTCTTGATTGCTCCTCTAGCTGATGTAATGCTCCCTGAAAGTTCCTTTCTCAGTTCCTGATCAGGATTTTAGGAAAACTGGATGCTGCCATGGAAGATTCCACCCCATTTCTTACTGGAAACCATGTGTCTGCTGGGTCAGGGAACTTATTTGTGTTGTGTTTAATTAGTTTTAGGGAGACCTCCAGCCAGCCAGGATGGATTGAACAAATATGGTTGAGCTTCACCTTTAATACAGAGTCTCAGGTATTCACTAAAGGCACTTGGTGATCTCTCTCCTTCCCCTCCCCCCTGATTTCCTTCTGAGATGCTGCTGTTTGGCTAGCGTGCTATTAGACAGCAGTGTTTTCATTGTGCTCAGGTTCCTGGCTCTCATTCTGTCCTTCCCTCCTGAAACTCCTGGGTCAGAGAAGTTCCATTTGCAGCCAGATCATGGGCTTTGCTGCTCCACATCTGATGGAAAGTGTGAAGAGTTTGATCTATAATTTACAGAGATGTCCATCTGGGGAGTGGTTGGATGTGCTGGGAAATATAGACACTACCCGCTTGCCTCTTCCTCTTTTAATTTGGAAAATATTTACATCAAGGAACAGTATCAATAACACTGCTCTACAGCCAAAATGCTTCTTAAATAAATGTAGTCCAACTTTACTAATTCTGGGTCACTGAGAACGAAAATGATGCTTAAAATTGTTAATTGGCTCTAGTTTTCAAGATATGCTATTGGGTCTGTATATTCGACCCTTGACTTGGGAATGGCGGAGGATAAGTGAGTTATAAAGGGAAGGGATCTCAATTTAAACCAGAAATGACTAAAATACATCTTTGACTGGATCTATGAATAAATCTATGACTGGGTTTGGACAGTACTTGCTTTTTAGGCAAAACAATGAATGATGCAATCTGAAGCTGGTATTGCATCATACATGATATGAATTGCATCATGTTATTCCTAGAAGTCATGGATGATGCAATCATAACAAAGCTTACATCACTCTGCTGAACAAATTGCCCTATATCAGCTCTAGAGATCATACAGTGTCGTGCTCTCTTATTTGTCAGTGTCTGATTTTGCAAAGGGACACATTTCTGTTTAGCCAAAGTGAGCAGAGATGCCTCGTACTTGTTTGAGCAGTGCAGATAACTTCTGCTATGTTTGTAGTGAAGTGACTTTTGCATCACAAAAGCGCAGTATAACCACTATGGTTAAGAAAGCCTATCACCTTTATTTTGGCTGCAAAATTGGAGATCAGGACAAGAGGTAGGCCCCACACATAGGCTGCAACACTTGTGCAACAAATCTTCACCAGTGCTTGAACAGGAAAAGGAAATCTATGCCTTTTGCAGTGCCAATGATTTGGAGAGAGCCAACAGATCATACCAGCAATTGTTACTTCTGCATGGTGCCTCCAGTTGGGAAAGGTGTGTCAAAGAAGAAAAAGTGGACTGTGCATTATCCAAACATTCCATCAGCTATACGCCCAGTACCCCACGGAGAAGGACTGCCGGTTCCTGATGCACCAGAATCATTCTCACTTGAGTCAGACGAGGAAGAGGATGAAACTTCTGGTCCTGAACCATCAATGTCACAGGACCCACATTTTCTCCCATCCTCCTCCTCTGAACCACACCTCATAACACAAGGTGAACTGAATGACCTTGTCAGGGATTTGGAACTACCCAAGAGTAAGGCAGAGCTGTTGGGCTCCAGACTACAGCAGTGGAATCTCCTGGCAGGCTATCAGGGCAAATGGAGCCCATCAATGCTTGAAGACTATTGCTGGACAGTGACAAGAGATGCTCCATTTAATGAATACAAGAGACAAGCCAAGAAGCGCCGAGTAGACACTGAATAGGACTAAACTATGTACATAATAGTTTTTTGCCTTTTGTTTCATAATAAATTTTATTTATATAACCCTTTTGCTGATTTTTAAAGTGTTACATAAACAGGACAGGTGAAATATTATCATGTAAAGCAACCATAAACACATGAAAAGACCTAGGTTTACAATTTATGATTAAAACTCTACTATCTACACAATAGACATAGACATAAAATGTAAAAATTTCAATATCTTAGAAACAGTAGCCAATCAGTTGTTTTAATTGTCATATTTGAATTCAGCACATCAAAATACATAATAAATAGCACATTTTATCTCTGAAGCAGACGACTTCTCAAAAATTGTAGACCAGTGTAATCGTACACGACAGGCATGATCATTACCCTACCTACCCCACACACTCTCTGTCCCCACACACCCCTGCATCCTTTTCCTCCAGAGAGACAGGCAGGCTGACCCTGCAATGCCTCTCTCCGCTCTCTATACTCGTGCTAAGCAATAAATGCCATGCATGGGGGATGTATCACTGAAGCAGCTGTCCCATTCCTTCTCTTGAACCTGGTCTCCCCCTTTTACTTCATTCACAGGCAGCTGCCCCTTGGTGCTTACCATCTCAGAATGGCCTGCCAGCTGGCTGACCTTTGAGGTTTTCTCTGGACCAGGCCTTGGGCGAGGAGGTGTCCAATGAACTCCTCACTCTTCTTTGCATAGAAGCTGGACAGAATCCCATTGGGGAGGAAACCCCTGGGAAAGGAGCAGAGAAGGAAATAGAGAGGTCAAAAGGGCAGAGTGGGGAGTGCTAAGTCTTGGTTCTAACCACCTGGCCAGCTGAGCTGGCAGGACATAGAGAGAGGAATACGCCGCACCCTTGAGGACACAGCAAGGGTAGCTGCTTGGGAGCTGCTAGGAGAGATTCTGTCTGATTGATTCAGTGAGCACCCTGGCTAGGGACTGATTTCCATGCAACCCTCCTTTACGCCTGCTGAGTGCCCCAGCGTGACACAATATCAGCCTTTGTTCCACTTCTCCCCTGAGTTGGAGTCCCTTACTTCCTCTCAGTCAACTTAAGATACATCTATACTACAAAATTATGTCAACCTAAGTTAGGTCAGCATACAGCCAACACAGTACTTAAATCACTCACGTGTCCACGCTCCGCTCCTTGTGTCGGCAGCAAGTGTCCTCACCAGGACCACTAGTACCAACTGTATTGTCAGTGTGAGGCATTGCGGGATGACTTCTGAAAGCCACTAACAGTCAATGTAACCAACACAGTGTCTACAGACACTGTGTCAACCTAACTCTGTTGATGTTGACTCTACGCCTCTCGTGGAGCTGGAGTTATTATGTTGTCATAGTGGGACAGTTATGGTGGAAGGAGCGAAATTTTAGTGTAGACACTTATAGTTAGGTCGACGTAAGGTGCCTTGTGTTGAACTAGGGCCAGCTCTAGGCAGCAGCTTAGCAAGCAGGTGCTTGGGGCGGCCATTCTGGAGAGGGGCAGCATGTCCAGGTATTCAGCAGCAATTCGGCAGAGGGTCCCTCGCTCCCGCTTGGAGCGAAGAACCTCCTGCTGAATTGCTGCAGATTGGGATCGAGATTGCAATCGCGACTTTTTTGGCTGCTGGGGGGGGGACAAAACCCCTGGAGCCGGCGCTGCGTTGAACTAACGCTGTAGCGTAAACCTGGCCTTCGATGAGACTTTGTGAAACAGAGGCCCTTTGGTGCCAGCTGGCAAAGGGTTCCCTGTTCTGGAACAGAGTCTCCTAACAGGCCTGCCAGCCTCACTACACCTAGCACACTGCTTTTCTATTTATCCATAAAGAAAGTCGTGTAAGAGCTTAAATGAAAGCCAGGATCACGCTGGTCATTAAGATCATTGTGTAATGTATATACAGCTATAGCATAAGGAGCTGTGTATAGATACGGAAAATATGGTTTAAAGTCTGTGTCCAAGGCAGCACTGACAAACAGGTTTTGGGTCAGCCAAAGAATGTTGAATCACACCTCTCTTTCTCTCTCTCTCTCTCTCTCTCTCTCTCTCTCTCTCTCTCTCTCTCTCTCTCTCTCTCTCTCTCTCTCTCTCGGCTGTGTAGATTAAGCATAGCAAGCCAACATAACAGAAGCGCTGTTTGCATGGGAACTCAATTGGGGGACAGTAAATCAACAGATAGGCAAGACACTGAAGAGTGAACCACAGGGGGTTGTCCTGTTTCTGGGGCAGACAATGACTTAGGGGAAGGCAAAAAGACACCCCTTTATCCTGCACTGGGGAAGTAAATGGACAGCACGTTTACGTTTGTGAAAACAGGATCTGAGCCAGGGTTCGGTGGAAAGTGCTGAGAAAGTCTAAGCTTTTGCCTCCATAAATGTATCTCATTCCCAAAGCCTACGTTCAGTTTAGTTTCTGAAAAGAGATTATATTTTTGTTTTATATGTCACCTGTTGAATCTGTCATCCTTATAATTTCTTAAAGCTTAGCCTTTGATAATAAGCTCAGGATTGTGTTCACTCTAAATATAGCTCAGTGCTGTGATGTTATATTGGAGCCTAGTCTCAGCTGAATCAAACAGGCTGGTGTGTGCACTGCTTCTTTGGTTACAGGTTATTTAGTAAATTATTTAGTAATTTCCCTGAGTGTGCAGTGGCTAAGGGCTGGATGCTGCAGAGGGGGCTCTCTGTGGACTAGTGCATTGGTGGATACCTAATCACTAGCCTCTACGGAGCGAGTGAGGCCTGTGGAGGCCTGATAGTGGTGCTTGTGTGATTATGGCCTGGTGGTTTCAGGGAGTGGAGCTGCATAGACATGAGCATTTCATGCTAAGGGCCTCAGAAAGCTGAGTGCCCCTGGAGACTCTGCTCCCTCCGTAGCATTTTATCACCATTCATGGCTTAGCTGGGGAGGGCTCATTTGACAAAAAAGTGAGAGGCCATCTCCCGATTGAGAGTCCTGAATATTTGACTGCCTAGTGCCTCCAGCTCCCACTGGCCTAAGGGAGTAAGGGATTGAGCTCAACCTTCATCTTGGGCTGCTCCCCTCACCACCAAACTTCCAGGTCAATTTGGAAGGAAGGAATTTCTTTTGACCCAGGTTTGTTCCTCCAGAAGTTACTTATGTAACTGTAAGTGTAGAACTGATAAATGAAATTGTTTTTAATTGTTCATTTTATTAATGTAATTTCTGTTCACCATTCACTACACTTGCCTACACTGTAACTTCTGTTCCATATTGTAATTCAAACCCCATTTTAAAACACTCACTCCATTTTGTAAAAGCTTCCTCCAACCTTCATTTTTGCAGCCCTGCTGTAATCTTATTAGTTTAGTTTAGATGTGTGAATGAGATATGTATGAATGATGGAATCAACCTCCAGCCCCAGCCTGTCCTGATGAGATAAAGTTCAAATACCAACGGCTGAAGACCTAGACAACAGCCCTAAACAAAGTAAGAAGCATCCACCCTAAAAAGAAAAGGACAACAAAACAACAAAAGGAAGATCAAAGCCAGGTTCAAGGCTGAAAGTCACGCCTGCAATTGATGGGTGATCAATCTAAACCCAGAGGCAGCGTGACACAGCAAGACCTATAGACTTTGAATCCAAACTAAAAGCCTATAAAAAAGAAGGGTGAGATGAGAGACTCTGGGTAACATTCTGCTGCCAACATGGAAGGACATCAGTGCCTGCCCAACAGAGATCCAGCTTGTCCTTGTGCCCGGCTTTCCTGGCCAGTTAGCCGCCACAAGCTACGAATCCAAGCTACAAAATCAAGCTATGAACTTAAGCTATCTTCAGGACTGGTAACTATGCAGCAGCTGCAGAACATCTGATGGATGTGTGTGTGTGTGTGTGTGTGTGTGTGTGTGTGTGTGTGTGTGTGTGTGTGTGTGTGTGTGTGTGTATAGGTATTAGGTATAATGTGTGTGTATAAGAATTAAGATATTAGTTGTTAGTCATGAATCAAATTGTTATCATAATAAATGTGGCATCTTTGTCTTGTCCCCTTTAATAAGATCCTGCTGGTTTTTACTGGTCTAATATAATTGGTATAACATTTGTAGCCCCAGAACATAAGAATCCAACACATAAGCCCCAAATAGAGGACTTGTCTAGGCCACCATGTTGTCAAAAGCAACAGGCCCATCTTCTGTGGGACTTGAAGTCTGTTCCAAAATTTGTCTGTGCTTGTTGAGACCCTCTACCGCTTCGGCCATGGTTCCATCACCCTCTAGGCCAGTGGAACATAGAGTACCAGAATCCCAGAAGCTAGCTCATCTTGTCCATCCCCACCAATGCAGACCTACTTTGTATTCTCCACTGCTTTTCCCAGTCTACTTTGAAATGACGCAAGCAATGGAGTGTTCACCACTTCCAATGAGAGACGATTCTGCATCCTTACAGAGCTCACTATCTGGAGCTTTCCCTCATATTCAGCTGCATTTTTTTTTTTGCTGGATTTCACCCCATTTTTCCCAGTTACACTTCCCTGGATCACCACAGAAATTCTCTTTCTCCTTGGTGTCGACGCTGTTCATATACCTGATGATATTTACTGTATTTCTCTTTATCTGACAGCTGTCAACAGCTGCTCACTCCCACCCATCCCTAATTTAATCAATGCAACAAAAATCTTCTCTCCCTTGCCTCTCTGTTTCATTTACATCTCTCTGCTTGCTCTACTGCCCTTTAATAATGCCTTCCTCTCTTTATCAATTATGAAGAACCTGGCATAGATCATTCGTAGCTCTCTCATCCCCTCCCATAAGTGGTACGGAAGATAACATGTTTTTATGCTAAAATTTGGTCCAAGCTACTAAGGTAGGATCCAGATGGGTTTGGATGCAGGGTTCATAGAGACAGCAGGAAACAATGATGTTTAGGTTCAAAATTCAGGTAGCTGAGCTGTGAGGAATTTGATTCTGGCTCATCTCTCGTTTACACAGTGGATACTAGCAGTCAGCTCTCTAGCTCTTTAACATATAAAGAACCACTTAATAACTGGATGGATTTACACAGAGCTACAAAACAAACATATTTTAGTGAGATCATGTGAACAACCCATTGGTTTTAATAAAGTAATAATTAAAACCTGCAGCAGACCAGCTAACTCAAGGTTATACTGTCAGCTTTGGGGCAGATCTATCCAAAGTATTTATCTAGCACCCATACCGTGGTATCTGAACACCTCACAACTTTTATTCTCACAACCCCTCAGTGAGGTAGGGAAATGTTGTTATCCTCATTGTACAGATGGGAAACTGAGTCACAGAGTGGCTAGGTGACTTGTCACACAGTCATACAAAATATCTGTAAGATGCTCACCACTGGATCATTCTTCCTCTTCCATCTTCAGCAGATGTACATCAGCCTAGCTCTGTTGACTTCTAAGGAACTTTGCTACTTTGAACCACTTCAGGATTTGGCCCATGTTTTATACTGATGACCTTAATTGGATACCAGATCAAGTATAGATTGACTCATGCCTCTGTGTTGTCATTTTAAATTGCTATTTTTGGCACCTGCTGTATCTCCCATGGCAATGCCTCCCTGAACTCAAGTAGAGAGCTGCATGCATCAAGGCTGAGAGGATCCTCATGGAATCAGGATCCATTACACAGCAGTCACAGTTCAGGGCAACTGCACCTGTATTTCTCCTCCACAGTTCAGGAAGAGTACACACTGTCATGTTCCTAGCTCCCCAGCCATTACCTCTCTTGGGCAGAGACCCGCACCTCTCTTCCTCCTGTCCAGGATATTCCCTGTTTGCACGGTTCCCTGCCAATGCTGTGAATTCCACAGCAAAAGACAGACTGGCTCAGCAGGCTTGCTTTGCCTTCATTCCTCAGAGGCTATCACCAGCATCATTGCCGACAGTGGTACGTTACCACCCAGCTCTTTCTAAGCAAGCACATTTATTCTCAAGGTAAAAGCATTACAGAGAAAACATTAAAAACAATAAAGGGACCTACACAACTGATAGGTTTATTGGTGATCACCCTAACTACACCGAGGGTCCTGGCAGGTGAACAGTTCTTCAAACTCCAAGGTGCTTCTCTGGCTTCCATCTCTGTGATATCTGAACACCTCACAAGGGGTTCTTCTGTGGTCACACATTCCTAACAGCTGTTAGCTCAGAACAAGCATGCTCATGAACAGTGAAGTCCCTCCTTTATACAGCCTGGGTCTTTGATCTGGGAATAGATAATTTGGAGACAGTGGGTTCAGGGCATAGTCTCAAAAGGCTGGGTATTTGCATAACCAAAGGAGTTACCTCAGCACACACCTTCCCCTAGAGGTTTCCTGGGAAATCCACCTAATGATCGCATTGGTTCAAATCATCCTTTAAAGCTTATAACACTTCTGAGGATTCACGTTACTCAGGGTTCTACCCTAGAAATATGACTTTCAAATATTTACCGATTGTTTGGAGATTGTATTTTTAATATGGTGAATTCCCAAAATACTTCAACCTAATTCAGTAAAGGTTGGCCAGGAAATTGCCGTATCTGTCACTCTGACTAGCACTGAGGTGTTGTGTCCTATTCATTTGCCTCAGCCGAGGGGTCATACTGGAGCAGCTGTTAAGTCAGTAGCTACACAACACGGGCATTCTACCCCTTCCTCATACTTGCGGGTGGTAGTGTTCCCAGAACCCTCCACTGTCATACACAGCTGGGTGCCCAGGAACCCTAGATCCATTATATAGTGCCATTCACAAATAAGTCTCAGCTTGACACAGTGTATGAATTTGATCAGACATCTGGCTGAAGGCTGAGCGCAAGAGAGCCCAAATAGTTGAACCCTACTAAATCAATGGGCAGGAGCCTTACATGTGTGTGCATGTTTGGGTGCAGGTGCATGTGTAGGCGTACACCTTCTCTTGGGGCATTGAGAGGGGACATTCGTTAGCATTTGGTGGAGGTATCCCACAGGGTTATTCACCTGCCACTGCGGGGGAGCGGAAGGTCAGTCGTTCCCATCGGGTAGCTGTCTGTTACTAATGGCAGTTATGTCTATTGCCTATGGGTCCATGTGTCTGGAGCAAGTTCTGAAGCAGCACAAGAGTCCCTCATACGAGAAATCCCTGTGCATTTGAGAAGGAGGTAACGAACAAATGCATAGCCCACAAGGTGATCCAAGCGCATATCAGCAGCATCTCCTGCTGGCTGGCTCGTGTGGTGGTTTCCCTGGAGATTGTTTGACCTCCTCTTTCAAGGAAAGGAGAAAAGACTAGCAATGTAGCTTATAGACTCACAGACTTTAAAGTCAGAAGGGACCAAAGAGATACATTTCCCACCCAACCTGCTGTCCCCGACCCCACAAAAATCTCAGGCCCCAGGCTTTGTAGTGGATCATTGTTGTTATTGGCCTCTGAGTGGCACCAATGATGGACTAGACGTACCCAGGAAAATGCAGCCCCTGCCCCAACTAACTCTTCCCACTCCCAATGTGAGTGAGGTCATCTCCCCATCTCTGTGAAACAAACTCCAGGGGTGTGCTTCTGTCAGCCTCCCTGCCCCTGCTCACAGCTTCTCAGCTCAGGGGGAGCAGAGAGAGCTCATTTCACAGGGCTCCGCACATCCCATGGTAATGACTGTGGTAGTTGCTGTGAGTTCTGAGATTTCCCACCTTCTTTGCCTCAATAATTTTGCTTAATTTAAAAGCTTTTACTAGCAGGAACCTGCTAGCAAATGTGAAAATATTTCAATGATAGGGGGATTAGGGTTTCAACAGGGTGAGAGATTTTTTCAATGGCTAAGCATGATCGCCCTTCAAATGTCAGGTCAAACTGAGCTTATGTCTCTGCTGGCTTGGCAGAGTCTGTGCCCCAGAAAGGGCCGTGCAGAGAACTACACATGCTCTCAGACCTGTGTGCATGCACACACGCCCCCTTACAGGCTCTCAGATATGCTCGCAGAGACATGCGCATGCATGCTCACAGTCCCATGTTCATAGCCCTACAAACATACACACATGGATAGACCCGCACATGAAGCCCTCGTAAACAGGCATAGACCTGCATGCGTGCCTATCTACACACACTCCGCCCTGCTCTCAGACTTGCACACACAGATGTGCAATCGTGCACACACTCACAGACACATGCACACACACATACAGAGGTCTAAACACGTGCATGCATATGCATATACACATGGACAGGCCTATATGCACCCTCGTGCGCCTGGATACTTGCGCAATTCCCCATGTGATTGCACACATGCCAAGACCTGTGCACATATAATATGTGCACCCAGGCTTGCAGACAAACAAACAAGAACTCCTGCATCATTACATATCCCAAACATTCATATCATCAGACACATCCATTCACGCACACAGAGACCCCCACACGCATACATCTCCATGCAGCAGCCACGCAATCACACACATTAATTTAAAAAGATCTGGGGCCAAATTCACTGGGGCTATGGACTGCAGTGAAGTTGCCCTGAGGATGGATTTGACCCTTTGCTCTTCCCTCCAGGAAGCCAGCAATTTTATTGTTTCGTGCAGTGCCGGCAGCCAAGCGCTGGCAAAATGGATCCGGGATCAATGTGGATTTTACAAGGCGGAGACATAAAACCATCTCCTGCATCTTTAACTCAGGCTGTCGCTAAGCAGGGCCCAAAGTGAGAGAAATCAAATTGTTTTGACAAACACATTTTCTCGAGGAACCTCAGGAGAGTTGCTGTAGCTAAACAGAACGGGGGCTGAATTGGATTGGTTGCCATGGAAACCTCAGAGAGCCGGAACCCATGAACTAAACCATCCTAATAATACCTTCAGCTCACACACCAGCTAAGGGCGTCTGGGATGGCAGGATCAAAAGCGCTCTAGCTCCGGGGCTGCAGCTTGGGAAATTTGGTGTGTGTGCAGTGGGGGTGTATTAACTCGACGGTTCAGCTCCAACTTATCCCTTGCTTTCCCTTGTCGCCAGGTGCAGGACAAAAGGCAATTGACTTAAATGTTCAATAGTGAAAGGAAATATGTCAGAGAAGCAGATCGCTCTTCAACTCCTGCTCTGAAATTTGTATTCTCTGTCTTCTCCCCTCTCTCTGTTAATTTCGTTCTTTTCCCTTCTCCAAAGTTATTGTCGCACTCTTTCTTTCCTTATGTTTCCCAGCTGGCTCTCTCTTTCTTACTCACTTTTCCCTTTCATTCTCCCCCATCTGTCCTTCCTCCTGTATTTTCTTTCTTCTCTTCCTGGTTTGGGAGAGGGGAGTTCTGTCTCCATGGCCCATTCTTCTTTTGGCTTCCCTGCCAGTTCTGCCCAAAAGGTGCCAATTGGTGCCAATTATCAGACTGGCACTAGTCCACGGGCAGAACAGAGCTACCGGTGGGGGAAAACCTTCTGGGATTACTAGTTCAGACTGAAATGGAGATTTCAGCTCTGCCAAGGGGAATGGTAAATTCATCATCCCTTGGAGTCTTTCACTTGAGATCTGATGCCTTTCTGAAAGAAACATTTTACTTCAACTGTGTTACTAGACTCAATAACATTCACTTATGTGGCAATTCTGTCCACTGCATGAAATTCGCTGGCCTTTGTTATACAGGAAGTCAGACTACATGATCACAGTGGTCCCTTCTGGCCTTTGGGACTATGGATCTACGTTCACAGCCCTTCTAGCCAGGGCCGGCTCCAGGGGTTTGGCTGCCCCAAGCAGCCAAAAAAAAAAAAAAAAGCCGCGATTGCGATCTGCGGCAATTCTGTGGAAGGTCCTTTGCTCCTACCGGGAGTGAGAGACCCTCCACCAAATTGCCACTGAATACGTGAAAGTGCCGCCCCGCTCCGGAGTTGCCGCCCCAATCACCTGCTTGATAAGCTGGTGCCTGGAGCCGGCCCTGCCTCTAGCCAGCTTTCCACGAACATTTGAGTGCACAAAAAGGGGAAATGGGAATGTTTGAATGTTCCCAGAGGCAAATTTCAGGTTGTAGAGTCGACTGAAATATTTGCAATTTGCAATTCATGCTCTGTTGGTTAGTTATATAAATTGTCCAAATAGAGAATAGAAACACCACCACATGAGCTCTGAAACCACCCACACAGTGCAACGATTGTACTCAGCCAACAGCTCACTAGTCATTCCCCTAGACATGGCCAGCCCTGGACAGACTTGTACTTTGATGCCCCTCGCCTCCGTGGGCACAGTGCCCCCCATTACCTATGGGCTCCCCAGGCTTCCCAACACACTTCGCACCTAACCCCTGCACACACACACCCGCACGCTGAACCCCTGCCCTCCTCCTGCCCCCCCCATCCTCTGCACTGTGCCCCCTTTGCCCCTAACCCTCCTGCATGCACATGGGGAAACTGACTTGGATGCAGGGAGCAGCTGGCACTGCTGCTCGCTCTGCCCCTCCAATGCTGCTCCTCTGTGCATCCCCCTTGGGGCCTGCAAGGTGGGGAGCGAGGAGCAACATCAGGGCTCCCTTCATCCAGGTCATGTTTTCCACCTGGGCTGAGTAATGGGCAGGCAGGTGAACAGCAGCTCCTGATGCCTCACAGCACAGCCCAGGTAAGGAATGTGGCCTGGATGCATGGATCACTTGGTGGTGTTCCTCGTTCCACCCCTCACAGGCCCATAGGTGGACGCGAAGGAAAGTTTGGGGGGGCAGGATTATCTGTGCATCACCACTCATGCCCCCCCATGCAGGAGTGGCGCCAGGGTTTTTGGTGCCCCAGGCGGGGGTCCTTCCGCAGCTCCTGGTCTTCGGGGCACTTTGGCGGCGGGTCCTGGAGCAAGTGAAGGACCCGCTGCAGAATTGCCACCGAAGACCTGGAACACGGAAGGACCCCCCCCCCCCGCTGAATTGCTGCTGAGGGTGGCAAAATGCTGCCCTCCCAAATCCTAGTGTCCTAGGTGTCCACCTAGGTTGCCTAAATGGAAGTGCCAGCCCTGCCCCCATGTTGTTTCACTGAAAGGAGGGAGAATCTGTGCCTTCCCCCCACCCCCCGCCCCGTAACGGCACTTCCCTGCCAGCCAGGACCAGTTTCTGACACTAAATCGACAGCATGCACCTCTGTGCTGATGAACGGTGCCTCCTTGACCACCCTGGGTGGTCGCCTGGGTTGCCCACCCATAAGGCTGGTATTCTCATTCAGGAAAGCACTTAAGCACGCGTATTTTGCAAAGGAACGAATTAATAACTTTGAATAAGAAGCACAATCAGGAACAGAAATAGAGAGAAATTTCAGTAAATAAATGATTCATATAGTTCAGGGCTGCTATAATCCATAGGTCACCTAGCAACCAGGCAATGACTCTTGGTCAGTATTGACCTCAGCTGGACTGCAGAGGGCCAATTGGGAGCAAATGGCTCCGTAGTCTCCTGGACCACCAGTCCCTGCTTCTTCCTCATCTCTCTTTCTCTCTCTCCTCCTCTCTCTTTCCCATGTCCTCCCTCTCCCGTGTTCCAAGTGTTGTAACTTCTCAAACACTGTTGTTAAGTGAATTTGGGAGCAATGCACAGTCGGGGGAGGGGATGGGGGCACCAGGGGCCTAGTTCTCTTCTCATTTATGCCTGTGTGAAACTGGTGTAACTCCTCTGATGTCAGGGGAATTACTCCAGATTTACCCCATGCTCTCAGGGCCTGATACATAGCCCAATGACTTCAGTGGATCTTGGATTAGGCCCTTCGTGGCAGAAGAATTAGGCACAGGGATTGACATTTTCCTATGTGGATGCCAACAGCACCTAAGAGACTTAGAAGCTTATGTCCCATTGAAAGTCAAGTGGCTGCTGCGGGGGTGCAGCACATCTGAGAATCAGTCTGCTTAGTTAGGTGGATTCAGGTGACGAGCTGTAGGCAGACACCTTTGCAAAGTTCAGCCAAGATCATGGTGTGTGGGTGTGCTGTTGCAGCCAGAGCTGCAGAAAGCTCTGAGTGCCCACCTGGCATTACAGAGATCCCAAGACAGTCCGATCTGACCCCCCCAGCAACCACTGAGCTGCCCTATCTACCGTTTAGCTTCTCTGTTTCATTCACTTGAGCTCTGTGTAATTTGTCTAGTTCCGGCAAGAAGCTTTCTTGTTCTGAATGCAGCTAAGATACTGACCCTAGCCCTGCTCTTCCCCATCTCCCCCCATTCTTTAATCCCTCTCTCCTTCCCATACTCTCATTCCTATTCATTATTGTTATTTGGTATTTGTATTATTGTAGCCCCCAGGCTCCAGGCACCAGGGCACCAAGCGCACTGCAGGGGGCAGCCTGCCAATCTCTGTGAGGGCGGCAGTCAGGCTGCCTTAGGCGGCATGCCTGAGGGAGGTCTGCTGGTCCCTCAGCTTTGGCGGCAATTCGGCGGCGGGTACGCTGAAGGAGTGGGACCAACAGACCTCCTGCAGGCATGCTGCCGAATCCGCTTTACCAGCGGACATCCCGCAGGCAAGCCGCTGAAAGCCATCTGACTGCTATGCTTGTAGCAGCAAAATACATAGAGCCGCCCCTGCCCCCAGGATCCCAAGTCGTGGGCCAAGACCCTGTTGTGCTAGGTGTTGTAGAGATACAAAGTGCAAAGCTGGTCCCTGTCCCGCAGACATTAGGATCTTGCTCCCCTATTTTCCTTCTGTCCATATGCCTGTTTCTCTTCTCGCCTTTCTGTCTCACCATAGCTTCCCCTGCCCGGGGACACAGTATAATTTCTCATTACTATATAAAAGATTCCCAGGAATGACCATGTCCGGGGAAGATCTACTCTATCTCTGGCCAGGACTTTGGGACAACTGAATGTGAGACTTAGCCCAGCGCATGCTGGGACAGGATTTGGGGACTGTAGGGCCAATGAAGTCTCCGCTCCTGTGAATAAGGGTTTGCAGGATCAGCTCTGGGTAGGGTGCATACCCAGGCAGTGCAGAGGGGTTGAGCTAAGCCAATCACTATGCACCTCATTAGCGAAAGTGAGATCCTTGTCCCATTGAAGTCAATGGCAAAACTCTCACTGGGCCGGCCTTTCACTTGGAGTCCGCACTTCTTTAACTCAAGAAGCTCCTGGTGACAGATGATTCACAGGGCCTCTTTTTCCAGCCACTCCTCGGCAACAAATCACCAGCCGTAAGATATGCTATTGGTTCCAGCTCCTACTGACTGCCTGCCTTGCTCTCTGCATGTGAAAATCTTGCTGCTGGGTGTTTGCTTTCAGAGTTGACAGCAGTTAATGCACCAGGGACTGGCACACTTTGCTGTTAGTGTGTGTGTGTTTAATTTGCACACATGCAGCATCTCACAGCATTACGTTAAACTTGATTCCAGGCAACTTCTGTGTCTCTAAGCTGCTGCAGTACAGCACAGAGAGAGATTGAATGATGTGGGAACTGGTACATGGATGGATGATGATGAGAGATGGATAGATGATGATGGGGATCAGATTTGATTATGATGATAACTGGGGGATAGATATATACATGGTGGATAATGATAATGATAATGGGGATGCATAGATAGATGATGGTGTTAGGGGAATAGCTTGCTAGCTAGATATGGATAAAATCACTTGGTTTGTGCCAGAACCTCTGGCTATTCCCTGCTGATCCCCAACATATGAGTACTGATCACAGAATTGGGCAAGTTTCCAGAAGCAGGTTGTCATTCTCCCAGGCCATCTATAAATGACATCTCATTTCATCCTCCCCCACATCTACCCTTAAAAGTTACAGAGGATCTTAGGGCATGTGAAAGAGACACAAATGCTAGTAATGATTAGCTTAGTTTAGCCAAAACACTTTGGCACTGGAAAAAGGCGATAGAATAGTATTCATTCTGCTAATAAGCTCCTGGTATTTGCTTAGCACAGATGCAGGTCTGTCAGATGCTCACTCTGGGATATTTATCAACAGAACACTGAACTGTGAAGTGGACAGTTTTCTGCTTTCAAGATGCAAAAGGCTGCATTCTTTTCTCCCCAACCACAAAAACTGCCTGCAAAATACCCTTTGAAGAATGTTCCTCTTGCAGGGCTTTCTCTCAGCAAGCTCTCTGGAAGGTGTTTTATTTCTTTCCCTCACTCTCCCCTTTGGAAGATTTGCTCCTTCCTGATGCACCCTGGCTTTTTAGCAGCATGGTTCAAAACTTCTGAGGTTTCTGATAGAGCTGGTCCTCTAGCTGTGGCTGCAGATTAATAATCCATAATGACCAGTACAGTGAGTCATATGCAGGGATGTGGGAGAGTCACAGAATCCCCTGTAAAGAAGATGGAAAGCAGACAGAAAGTGGCATCAGGCCACAGCAGCAGTGCTTGGAGGATTCCTTGGGATGCTGGAATATGTAAGGGGATCAGCAGGGAAACAATGAAGGTGGTCAGTGGCTGAGTGATCCAGTGAGAAGACAGTAGAGCGTAGGTGTGCGGTGACTTGGCATGAGATATATATGGAGTGGGACCTGAGAACAGAGTCCCATCCGTGCTTAACGTAAGGACATAAGAGCTGCCATACTGGGTCAGACCATGGGCCATTTTGCCCAGCATCCTGTCTCTGACAATGGCCCATACCAGAGCTTCAGGGGGAGTGCACGCAGCAGGGAAGTTTACTCCGTACTCTTACAGGATTCAAAGCCATGCACCTCAGCCTGCTCCTGTAAGGCTCCATAGAAGGGGGAGATGAAAGTTAAACATGACCCAGAGTGACACAGTAGGCAGAGCCCATAAAATGACCATATATTTCCCAGGTGTGGTTTAGATAGAGTGTGGGACCTAGACCAGCCAGTCTGTTTAGTCCTCCTCTGCGCCAAACCTATAACAGCAGTTCATCTCACTTGCCAGTCTCTCCTGCCATCTGTGAGCTGAGCGGTGCATTGGGCGAAGGGGGGGGTTCCTTTCAGCAGTTTTGAATTTGCATCCTTTCAGTTTCACTCAGTGTCCTTGATTTCTAAAAATGCTTTCTAAAAATACATCAAGTACATTTCTCAGACATTTGGGACCACTTCCTCTTCCGTATGTATTTCAGTCAATCCGCTCCCCTTTAAGCACAGATAAGAAATCTAAATCAACAGAGTCATTTTAACTCTGACCAAATCCGGCTTTTCAGGGCATGGAATTTAAATATGCATATATAATTACTGCATATTTAGGCTGTATCTGAGAAACTCTACATTTATGACCCTGATTCAGCAATATACTTAGGCACTTGCATTCTTTCCCCTTGGAGCGACTGAGACTGCTCCTGTGCTTACATTTATGCATATGCTTAAGAGCCCTTGTTCAACCAGTGCTTATATCCTTATATGGGTCAGATCTTCAAAAGTGATCATTTAGACGTCAAAATAAGTGGCCTAGAGTCAAGTGTGACCAGCTAAATCCAGGTAGAAGGTATTAACCTGTGTTTACATGAGGGAAAAGGTCCTGGCTAGGTTAGGGCTAGCTAGCACATGTTAACTAACCCCAACCTCTTTTCCTAATCTTCATAAACCCATTAAGGGTTTGGAGGCTGGAGGTTTGGAGGCTGGGGGATTGTTCTAGCCCAGGGATAGGCAACCTATGGCACGTGTGCTGAAGGTGGCATGTGAGCTGATTTTCAGTGGCACTCACACTGCCCTGGTCCTAGTCACCAGTCTGGGGGGATCTGCATTTTAATTTAATTTTAAATGAAGCTTCTTAAACATTTTAAAAACTTTATTTACTTTACATACAACAATAGTTTAGTTATATATTATAGACATATAGAAAGAGACCTTCTAAAAACATTAAAATGTATTACTGGCACGTGAAACCTTAAATTGGAGTGAAAAAATGAAGACTCGGCACATCGCTTCTGAATGGTTGCCGACCTCTGTTCTAGCCAGTGGACACAGAGCCCTAACCAGGAATGCATTAAAAGCTGGTTAATTTCTTATTTGATTTTAAGACCTGTGTGGCTCCTCCTAATAAAAATAGATTAAAAAGCAAATAAAATGTTAATAGATGCATAAGTGGGGATAGATCTTGGTGTATTATCCTCACCACATGTCTCATTCACACTGCCCCACCGATGTGCCCTACTTGGTTGGATATACCACCTCTAGAAATGAGCAGGCCCATATCCCATTTAATCACTGGACTCCCTATTATGTCTGCCAGAGGTTTCGGGTCTCCCCAAGTGCAGGGTCGCATCCCTGACCATCTTGGCTAATGGGAGCTCTATCCTCCATGAACTTATCTAATTCTTTTTTGAATCCAGTTATACTTTTGGTCTTCCCAACATCCTCTGGCAATGAGTTCCATGGGTTAATTGTGCACTATGTGCAGAAGCACTTTCTCTCATTTGTTTTAACCTGCTGGCTATTAATTTCATCATGTGACCCATGGTTTTTGTATTGTGGGAAAGGGTAAATGGCAAAGACTTTTTTCTTAAAATTGAGCTAGAGGGGAAAGACTTCCCATCTCCATCCCCAGAGTCCTCCATCCAGACCCTTTGGTACATGTTCCAAATGTACCAGACAGCACATTACTGAGCCAGTTCCTCAGCTAGTTTCAGCCAGCAGAACCCTATTGACTCCAAACTGATCTGTGCAGATTTCCATCAGTGAGGGCTCTGGCCCACCGTAAGTCTCCTTCTGTCATTCCATGTTTCCAAGTATGAAAACTCAAGGCCCCTGGGAACCATCACAGGAATTTATGGCAGTGGAGGGGCTCCTCACAGCTGGCTCTTGACAGCTTAAGACGAGGAGGCAGCATTTTGCCCTTGCCTAGGGGAGAATCTCTTTCCTCATCTAAAGTTTGTAAAAAATTAACTCCAGGTTGTTTTTTCATGTAATTGGGAGGAGGGGGCAGGGAGGGAAGTGGGTATTAGCATAAAAATCAACACTTCCACCCAGATCCCTTGTGCCTTGGCTAATTATCCCCTGATGGGTCACCCCCAGAGCACCAGGCGTTTTACCCACGGAGCAGCGGACTCACCTCTCCACATAATGCCAATGACAAGCCACTGATGAAAGATGAATTAAAGTACCATTGGTCCTCCTCCCTGCTGGCTTTAAACTTTCATTCACTGGCGGCTCCCGTGCTTTGCATGCCAGGGTGAGGGTGACTCTGGCTGTCCCGCTCAAACGCAACAGCCAACATCGGTGTTGTAACATGAGGGGTGGGTGATTGGTGCAGACCACACCTGGCTTAACACTTCCAGAGAAGGTGAAACCTGCAGACAAAGGTCAGAGTCTCTGATGGAGATTTCAGTGCTCTGAACTAGGGAACATGGGTCTGAGTCTGCTGGCTTTACACTAATGTAACTTCAGTGGTGTCACAGGGATACAAAGCAGAGGTAAGGGAGGGGGAAGTCTGGCCCCCCAAGTCCAGAGAACACTGTACTGAAGGGGGGGTGGGAAGGGGGATTGGAGGGGACACTGGAGGCTACTTGCTGTAGCAGGAAGAGAGCCTGAGATCTAAGTCCTTCTATCAGAGGCCAGGTATGAGGCAGGACCTGCTCACAGAATCTGGGAAGAACAGGGCTGATATTGCAGAAATACACATTCCTAAGAAGTGCTAGGCACAGAATGTTCACACAAACACATCCCGATATTAAATGGTACCAGAACATCCTGATATCAAGGATGGTATAAAACATTCCCCAGAGATAACAGGAACACACTGGCCACTTCTAAAAGGTAAGGTCAGGATGACAGTACATAATAGAGATGTTTTGATCGAATCAACATGTACAAAATGGTGGGTGATAACTAGTGACTTCAGGGGGCAGTAACTAACTATATCAAAGGGGCAGTACTAACTTGTTTGTGTCGGGGATAAAAATGTATCTCAGAGGAAGTATCTTTGGCTAGCCTAGAAAGCAGTGGAAAGTCCTGCCACTGACTGAGCTGCATCCATTGTTACAGGCATACAGGTATTAGCAGTCCAGTAGAGTCTGTGGGATACTAGTACCATGCTTTGTCAACAATAAACTTGGCTGGATGTCTTCGCCCATTAATGGAACTTGTGGTCATTGGGTGGTTTGCTCAAGGACTGCCATGCCAGTTGTCTGAGCAGGGCTGGAGCAGCACACAGATGACCACACACACACACACAGCCAAACATCTATCAACATCTAACCACACTCACTACAGGATGGAAGTGCAGGGAGTAGCCCTGCTTACAGAAAGGGTCTGGGCACTGATCAGCTAGCTAGATGTTAAGGCTCGGATTTGCAGCTAGGTTCAGATTATCATTTGTACTACAGTAGTGCCCGGAGACGAGGATCAGGGCCCCATACCCAGCGAGAGACAGTCCCTGCTTTGAACAGTTTATGGTCGAAATAGACAAAGGGGAGGAAAGGAAAGAGAGGGGCCCAGGATCACACAGTTAGCCAGTGGCAGAGCCAGGAACAGAACCCAAGTCTTCTGGGCCTTTGTCAAGTGCCCCAGCTATGGTCTCCTGGCAGGGAGAGAGCCAAGGTGTTAACTAGAAGTGGCAGTTTATCCTTTTCCATAGAAATTGTCATCACTTACTGTGCACACACACACGCTTTTCACATTCCTAACAGCATTGCCAAAAACTCTCCTTCAGCACAGAGGCTAGCGCACTGTCATGCAGCAAAGGGAATTTCACTTCTGTCCTGGAGCCAGCTTGATCTTGTTGCAGACAAGCAAACCAGGAGGTTGGGAACCAATTACGTTGGTACCAACTTTAGAAATCTCACTTAGTGTGGCTGCTCTTTGAGACGCTTGGTCGGAGCATTTAGTATTTATCATTTCAAGGCAGCTCAGAATGACTTCAGAGAACAAATGGGATCAGGCTAATTAGTATTGACTGGAAGAGAGTGGAAATAGGAGAGGAAAGCAAAACAACCTATCTTTCTCCTAGAGCCTTGCTCTCTGGATGCTACAGACTTAACTGTGTCTGAATGGCTATGTGCTGCTCCTACAAGCTTTTGGAGCTGCAAGCAGTTTTTGAATGTATTCTCATGTTGGACAGAGCAGGACAGAAGTTTGCTGGAGTGCTGGATAGATGCAAACCGGCCTCACCATTTGAACTCTGCTTTTAGCAACATCAGTGCTCATTGCTCATTGGGCTGAGGTCATTTTATTGCTTAGGGAAGTGATGCCTGAGAATTCCTAGCATGCTGCTGCTAGGAAACATATGTCCTGAGTTATTCCTTAGGGGTGCTACCCAGCCATGTGGCTTAGTGCAGAGCCGTTGCAATGGGAAAGGTACCATCCCTCTCCTATCACCCAACTGTTGACTTAGGAGAGAGAGGCAGATGACTTTCTAGCTCACTTGAAGACCCTGGAATTGGTGAACAGTGACCCTCATGAAGACAGACATGCCCCTCATGCTGAACATAGGGTTCCAAGCTTTGTGGGGGAAATGGAAGTGGCTTGGAGGGGCCCCTGCAGGGAGGGGGATCAGATGAACAGCTGGAGGTTTGTGTTCTTCATCTCCAAGTGATCACAGCTGGGATGGCTTCCTGCCAGTCCATCTCTATCCGTTCTACCAGGTTCGATCTGCACACCACATTGTGAACTAAAAGGCATGTGATTTTCACCGCTTTGGGGTGTGTCAACCTGAAAGGAGGAGGTGGCTGGAGTATAGATGAGATCTATGGGACATTTCTAGCACCATGATGGCTGAATAAAGTCTTGTTTGATACTGGCCACTTTGGCACATGGCTGAAAAAAGTGTGGCTTTATGATATAATGTCCAGAGCTGGAAAATACTGTGTGGTTGGTCCTCTTTCGACTTGAGTTTGGTTTAGCGATGTTCACCCCCTTGTTGACTGGGTTTTATAATGGCAGGAAACCATTCAAAAGATTAGTCTGCCTACTCTCATCTGTCATCAGGCTTTAAGATGACCTAAAATAAAAACAAACAAGGAAGTGCAGGAGTAAAGCTCAGGTATGTTTATTAAAAACAAGGTAAGTAAACAGAGTGCACTATAAAGGACTCCCAAAATAGGTAAGTAAGGTAAGCAAGTAAAGATGACACTATAACTGTACTGACAGTGACCAAAAAGGGTTTACTCCCTTCTCAAGGTGGGTCCCAGGTAAGGGATATGGAGAACTTAAAAGGTTTCTACCATTTCTTGCAGCTTGTGTCTGGAGCCTCCTGACCTCATGACGCAGATTGGGTCCGGAACCGACCAGGTGACTCAGCAAGGTGACAAGTGGACCTCAGGCAACAGGTAAGTGGTAACTCTGCTTAATGCTGGTGATTCTTCTTTCTTCTTCCCTGCGGCATCATGGGTGCAAATAAAATCTCAGTGAGAGGTTGGCAGCTAGCAGCTCACCCTTGCATGCAAGTGTGTTAAACCCTCCCACCCACCAGCGCGGTGGTCTGGCTTACGCACCTGAGTAGAACAAACTGCCGTGATCCAGCACTTTGCCACTCAGACAGGCAGCACCCTCCCTCAGACATGCCAGCCCTTATATGCCCTGCTGTTACTGGGCAGATCACATCACATGGTTATCCAGTTTCCCGCCTTTCAGCAAAAAGGCAGGAAACTATACCTAAGGAGGGGAAAGAAAAGCAACCAAGATGGATTCCTAGTTGCTGTTGTCAGGAATTCAAGATGGCATGTGGGTATTAACAACCAGAATAGAAATACAGAAATTCTCCCCCCTACACTGTGTGTGTTCACTCTCTGCAGATTGGTGTGACTGACTTTTCCTGGCACTCATGTTCAGGGAAAAGGAATTTTAATCTCAAATACTCAGGGAACATGAACTTCACACTTTCCAAGAGATTTTGCTCCAGGAACCTGATGATACGAGTTCCAGTCACCCACTTAGTGAACAACAACAATACCATTGGGGTGACCAGATGTCCCGTTTTTAAAGGGACAGTCCTGTTATTTGGGACTTTTTCTTATATAGGTGTCTATTACCCCCCACCCCTTCCCATTTTTTCACAGTTGCTATCTGGTAACCCTGGCCATACTGAGTCAGATTAAAGGTCCATCTAGCCCAGTATCCTGTCTTCCCACAGTGGCCAATGTCAGGTGTTTCAGAGGGAATGAACAGAACAGGGTAATCATCCATCCTCTGTCACCCATTCCCAGCTTCTAGCAAACAGAGGGTAGAGACACTATCCCTGCCCATTCTGGCTAATAGCCATTGATGGACCTATCATCCATGAATTTATCTTGTTCTTTTTTGAACCTTGTTATAGTCAGGGCCGGCTCCAGGCACTAGCTCAGCAAACAGGTGCTTGGGGTGGCCGAGGGGAAGGGGCAGCAAGTCGGGTTCTTCGGCAATTCGGCGATGGGTCCCTTGGTCCCTCTCAAAGGGAAGGACCTGCTGCTGAATTGCCACCAAAGAAGAAAGCGGTGTGATGGAACTGTCGCCAATCACGATCATGGCTTTTTTTTTTCCTGCCGCTTAGGGCTGCAAAAACCCTGGAGTCGGCCCTGGTTATAGTGTTGGCTTTCACAACATCCTCTCCAAGGAGTTCCACAGGTTGACTGTGCATTGTTCGAAGAAATATTTCCTTTCCTTTTTTTTCCAAACCTGCTGCCTATTAAAACCACAATCAAACAACACAGCTCAAAAGCAAAGAATCCAGATTCAAAACTCAGGGGCCAATGAGTTGGTAGAACAGTACAGTCACCTAATGGCCTCTATTATCCATGCTCTGGGCCCCAGGTACTGACCAAGGAGATTAGCACAGTTCACTAGCAAACTCCAGCAGATGAAGCAGAAAGGAAAAAGATGAGAGGCAGATGGTCCAAATCCCTGATCTGATTCCATCCACTAGCAGCACTAAGACATCTCACAAGTATAGAGCATCACAGCAAGGGAATCAAAAGACCATTCTGTTCCTCTGCCATCACCACAGCAAAATCCCAGCACCAGAGCTATTCCGCAGCGTGAATTGGCTAATTCACCCAGATTGTGCAACCCAAACATCGGCTCCAAGCACAAGAGCACATCCTACTTGGCTGCAATGAAGAACCCAATAGAAGCGGCTCTCACACAGGGCAGGAAATTCTCACCTGGACCAGATCTTGGTAACCACCTGCCTCCATCACCCCCAATGGAGCCTGGTACCATCATGCACACGGATGCTCCAGAAGCCCTGAGAAATATTAGGCTTCCCCCTGCAGTACGGATTCCCCCTCTTCCCTGGTCAGAGCTATTGGAGAATGGGAATTATCACTAGCCAGCAGCATACCTGCCAACCTCCTTGAAAACTGCTGTGGTCTCCCCAAAGTTCTAAATGCCAGAGACTTTGTCAAACTCCATTCATTCTCCAACTTCCCATCCCTAGGCAAAATTACTGCTATTGTTAAGGAGTTATATAGCCAAGCACCAACAACAGTTGACATTTGCATTTTGCAGTTGGGCTTCAGGTCAGGGTAGAGCATGGGAACAGGTCAGGAACCATGAAGAGGTGACTTCCTCATGGCAAGGCCTATAGGCTATGTCTCTAGGATAGTCTGACTCGACCTCTCTGCAGATTTCAACACAGCCGACTACAAGGAGCTGCAGAGCCACCTCCGTGGCCTGCCTGGAGACAGCACAACACTAAATAAGTCCCACAAAAAGGGGAATTCAGGCAATCTGGGCAGGCATTGTGATCTGTCTTGCCACCCAGGCAAGCTTGACTCTGTGATAGATGGTCCCTTACAGTATGTGAAAAACCACACAATATTCAGGTTACTCCCAGTCCCAAAGGCCCGATCACTTACGCCAGGTCAATTGCACCTAAATCTCTCACCAAAGACCGTAGCCTACCCTGTAACAAACTAACTAAAGGTTTATTAACGAGGAAGAAGAAATTTCAGTTTTTTACATGATTAAAGCAAGTAATACACAGAAATGAGTTACCGTCTTAAATTTCAAATGATAGTAGAAACTTCTATGATAAGCAAACTTATATGTCTTTTAGGGCTAACCCAAGCTAAACAGTTGGGGATTCCTTACTTATGCTTAAAAATCCTCCCCCCGCACCAGAGTCAAAGCAACATGGCAATAATAAATTTTCCTTCCTAGGCATTTTTATTCCTTTCCCCCAGCGTTCAAGCTATGATGGGACAATAGCTTGGGCCCGTCCCCTCTTCAGGGCTGTGGGGGAGGCAATTAATGAAGTTTTTGTTCCACAATGGCCCATTTGGATTCCATAGTCCGTCCCGATGGGCAGGAGATGACACCTCTTGTGGTGAACAGTTGGTAATTGTTCTCCCCTGGATGTGAGGGATTTAGCAAACATTGTTAGAGCTACAACAGAGCTGACATTGAAATGTTACTTTATAATATGGGCTACAGATGTTACAAGGAGGATTAATGCATGCAGCATCCTACAAGCATTCTATAAAATCTAAACACGAAACATACTCTGATAATATTTGTATCTGTTTTAACTGCACTAACCCACAGGTGAACCAGACTGGTTTCCAGCTCTGCATTTGTCCGTGTTCAATGAGGACCAAAATGAGCTGGCACCTGGTCTGCCAGCATTACACTGTAACCACTTAAAATCCCAGATCCTGAGAGCTGAGTGTCCTGATGCCTTTTGCCAACCATGGGAAGAGGCCTCGTGTGCATTGCAGGTTGGAGCTGCTTTCACTCTCTCTGCGTGCTCATATCTCCAAGTAACTTGCTGTCCTGGGCTGGTTTCCTCCTGCTGCACTGGCTTCCCCATCTTTGTCACTTTGCAGCACTCTCTGGTCCCAGCCCCGGCACTGCTGTTAACTGCTTCTCACTCCCACTTGGGTGGGGGACAGAAGAGGGGAGGGGTAAACATGGATCAGCCTGGCACTGGGCGAATCCCTGAGCCAGCTGATCCTGACTCCCTCTTGGCAGCGACAGGGATCTGAGGCTCTCGCGTGGCCCAGATCAGTCCTCCCCCTGTCTCGCCTTGCAACCAGACTCGCTCGTTAAAGATGCAGGGATGACGGAGCCTCCTGACAGGCAGGAGGAAGCCAGCTACAGCCAATCCATCCATCAGGACCACCACTTCTGCCAAGCGCATTAGGGGATAATTAAGTAAAAATAGGCCTTCAGACCAGTGTAGCTCATTAAGGGCTAATTAAGTTAATTAGTGCCAGGTGTGGATTGTGGCGCTCTCGCGCTTGGCTGTTGTTTGCTATAATTGCATTTTCTCAGCAGCTTCCTCTGTCGGGCTGGAATGCAGCCAAAGGGAAAGGTACTCAACGCCTACCACTGTTGGTGCAACAATGACGGGCTAATGTGCATCTAATGATGTCTGCGTGGTAAAGGGGCTCTTAACCCTTGCCTCCCCATATGCCCCGAATAATGGGCCACCAACAGAGAGCAGGGCCCAGTCCAGAGCTCCAGGCCTCAATACCAGATAAGGCCTCTGTACTCAGAGCCTAATCAAAGACTGATCAGCCTCCTGCAGGCAGGTTAGTGCTGGCTGCTAGTTCTTAATGTGGCACAGACAGGCGCTGCACCTGTCTCTGGGACAGGCCAGTTGGCTCTGCCATGCCTGGCTGGGAGCTAGCCCTCTGTGCAAATTGCTGTGTCAATGATCTGCTGGCTTTTGCAGGGGGGACGGTGCAACCGTATTTATTTCTTTTGGTTTAAAGTTTTTTAAATAATTGTTGGACTGGCTAGCAATCAACAGCTTTTCTGCAACTTTGAGCCCAAATAGACCCAGGTGCTACTGATGAGTAGGGTTTTTTGAATGAAGCAGGCTTCTTCCCAGTGACCAGGTCTAATCCACCAGTGAATGTATCCATGGAGAATGGGAGGCCCAGGTCCTCAAAGATATTTAGATGCCTTACTCCTAGCTCAGTACCTTTGAGGATCTGGTCCTGAATCTCTTACAGCCCAGAGCCTGGCTCTGTAGTTCAACTTGTAGCCTCTGAGCTCTGGAGGTTCAACCTGTAGCCTCTGAGCTTCAATCTGTGGTGTTGGCTGCCATGTGGCTGTGGTCTGCTGCTGTGTGTGATGAGGTGGGGAAAGGCTGACAGGGAGACACCTACACACTACCTAGTGGGTTACACTGGTCACTGTTACACCCTGAGGCTCCAGGGTGTGGGTCTTGCCCTCCTCCTGTAGAACAGAAGAAGGGAGCATGCTGCCTCAGTTGCCCATACCTTCTTCCTTGGGAACCCTGCTATGGGTTCACCTTATGCAGGAGTGGGTGGGTTTGCTAGAAATTAAAACGTTCTAGTTTTTCTACTGAGTTAGGCAACAGTTCAAGATCTTTCCTGGGCTCCAGGCTCCCCATAAATGCACACACAGCTTCATCATTCTCAACCTCACCCACCAAGGAACCAGCTAAAGACTCAGGAGCTCCTGGTTCAGATCAGTGGCCTACCCATCATGGAGGGTCTCTTGCTAACTTCAAACACCCCCCACCCCCAACATAGCACGTTCCAGATTCCATGTACTCCTCAGCCAGATACTTCAGGCAAGCTTCCTAATTCCCATGCCCCAGGTCAGGCTGCACATTAACCACATCTGGTTTGGTCTTCCCACAAGCTGGTGTTGCAAATGGTTCACCTACCTATGTAGAGGGGGCAGACATGTTCACTCACCACTGCTGTAAGAAAGCACTGTTGATCCCTCAAGCTGGGTCTTCCAAGTACTCCTTCTCGTATTGTTGTGTATTTGGTTGTCATGGTTTTTGTTCCTGTGGTAACTGAGTTAGATTATTAGGGGATAGCCCAGCCAGCTTCGGCTGGTTAGGTGAGCTCTGTGTCTGTAAATAAATGGTAGTTTTGTTAGTTGTCTGCTCTCTGCCTCAAGTGATTTCTTCTTAAACCAGCTGCCCCCAAGGATATAACAAGTGGCAACGATAGATGGGATTCCAGTGCTGCTCCAGTAAGAGAAGGAAGTAGAAGTCAAGGTAAAGAACAAACAAACAAAAAATATTGCTTGTTTGCACTGACCGTGAAAGTGAAACTAAAAATCATGGCTACTCTGACTGGGCCACTGGAACCTTTTGATGAAAATATAGTGCAATGGCATGTGTATACTGAGCGTTTTGAGCTTTTTGTTATTGCAAGTGACATTACAGAAGAGAAGAAGGTGCCAATATTCTTAAGTGTTGTAGGGGCTAAAACCTACTCCCTGCTGCGCAGCTCACTACACCCTGTTAAGCCTGAGACTAAATCTTACAGTGACATTGTGGAAATCCTGGGGTCCTATTTTTCTCCAAAACCACTGGTAATTTCTGAAAGATATCGGTTCTACAACAGAGACCAAAAAGAAGATGAAACAGTTGTACAATTTGTAGCAATTTTAAAAAAGCTAGCAGAAAACTGTGAATTTAAAGAGATGTTAAATGATGCCCTGAGTGACAGGTTAGTGTGTGGCCTGTACAGTGAAGCTATACGGAAGCGCCTACTGACAGAGGTTCAGCTTACATTACAGAAGGCTGTTGATATTGCTGTCTCCATGGAACTGGCTACAAGGGAGGCAGACTACATTGGTGCATCCCCTAGGGTGCAAAAAGTGTCACAAGAACCTACCCACAATACCGTGCAGAGTCAGGAATGTTACCGCTGTGGTAAGCCGGGTCACCAGGCATAAGAATGCTGGTGTAAGAACCTGGTGTGTCGACACTGTGGCAAAAAGGGACACATCGAGTGTGCCTGTAAGCAAAAGAAAAAGAGGCCTGTGGTCTGGCCGACAAAAAGAGGAACCCTGAATACCGAAGAGCAGACCCAGGATGATCAAGGTGACACCTCGTCGCAAGCAGAAGTATCACTGCATGTTTTGTCTTTGGCAGTGGGCTCACATGAATACTGGGTAACCCCAATGTTGGATGGCAAACCTATACGCATAGAACTGGTCACCGGTGCAGCCATCTTGCTGGCCTCCGATACTGTGTATAAAGAGAAGCTACAGCATCTTCTGCTTAAGGCAACAAAAACTGTTCTGAAGACGCATACGGGAGAAGCTGTGCCCATGTTGGGCACTATTGATATTAAGGTTGAGCTCAATGGACAGGCTGCTAAATTGCCACTGTTTTTGGTGAGAGGTAATTACCCAGCCTTAATGGGTAGCTCTTGGCTTGGGAAGATTCAGCTGAACTGGGCAGAAGTGCACCGGATGACTAAAGAAGAAACCAGTCTAACCCCTATACTAAAGAAACATGCTGCTGTTTTTGGAGAGGATCTGGGAAGTATGAAGGGAATCACTGTGACATTGAACATTAAACCTGACAGTCCACCAAAATATCTGAAAGCGCGAACTGTGCCATATGCCATCAGGCCAAAAGTTGAAGCAGACCTGGAGCACCTGGTCACCAATGGAGTCCTAATACCAGTTACCCATAGCCCATAGGCCATTCCTATCGTTCCAATAGTGAAGAAAGATGGCTCTCTCTGGATTTGTGGTGATTTTAAAGTCACTGTCAACCCAGTGTTGTGTGCAGAGCAATACCTGGTTCCCCGCATCGATGACCTCTTCGATGGCCTGGCTGAGGGACAAAAGTTCAGTAAGATTGATCTGAGTCAAGCATATTTACAGATGCACATCGATGAAAAGTCCCAAGAGCTGTTGACTATTGTGACTCATAAGGGGCTTTATCGATACTGTCGCCTACCCTTTGGAATAATATCTGCTCCCGCCCTGTTCCAGAGGGCTATGGACCAGATCTTGTGTGGCTTGTCAGGAGTTCAGTGCTATCTGGATGATATCCTGGTCACTGGAAGGAATGAAGAGGATCCACTTAAAGAGGCTATCCTACAAAGACTGGAAGAGTATGGCCTATGAGTTTGCAAAGACAAGTGTGAATTCTTCCAGCCCTCTGTTGAATATTTGGGACACATCATTGATGCTGCGGGTCTTCATAAGGCCCCTGAAAAAGTTAAGGCTATTGTGGAGGCTTCCCCACCTCAAAATGTAAGCCAGCTGCGCTCGTTTCTAGGACTACTGAACTATTATGGAAAGTTCATCTCACAGTTAGCCACACTGCTAAAACCACTTCAGGAGCTCCTTCGGCAGAGCAAGGCCTGGAAGTGAACTGAAGCCTGTGATGTTGCATTTAACAAAGCTAAGGATGCATTGCTAAAATTCTGAAGTTCTAACGCACTTTGATCCATCCTTACCCCTACAATTGGCCTGCGATGCCTCCCCTTATGGAATGGGAACAGTCGTGTCACACATTATGCCTTCGGGAGAAGAGAGACCTATTGCTTTTGCTTCACACACGCTAAGCAAAGCAGAAACTAACTACGTCCAAATCGAACATGAGGCATTAGGAATTGTTTTTGGAATCTGGAAGTTTCATCAGTACCTGTTTGGGTGGAAGTTTACTCTTCTCACAGACTATCGACCTCTGACGTCAATTTTTGGGCCCTACACAGGCATTCCCCCATTAGCTGCTAGTCGTATGCAACGCTGGGCATCGTTACTTTCAGCACACACATATGAAATCAAATATCAGAAATCCACTCTGCATGGCAATGCAGATGGCCTCTCAAGGTTGCCTTTGCCGGTCAAACATCAAGGTAGTGCCCCAAAAGGAAATCTTCTACTTTGAACAGGTAGAGAATACACCCATCACTGCTACTCAGATAAAGAAGGCAATTCGCGTTGACCCAGTATTGTCCCAAGTTATGGACCTGGTGATGCATGGAAAATCTCGACAAACCTCTCCAGTCTCACCTGGCCTTGTTACCTACATGTCCAGGAGGACGGAGTTATCGGTCCAATCTGGTTGTTTGTTGTGGAGGAGACGTGTCATTATTCCACCACCATTGAGATCACAGATGTTAGAACAGCTACATTCTGGTCACTGTGGAATAGTGCATATGAAGGAAATTGCACAAAGCTATTTTTGGTGGCCTGGATTGGACAGTGCTATTGAAGAGAAAGCAAAAGCTTGTATGTCATGTCAAGGTGTGAGGAATGCCTCCAGTGGGCACCCCTACACCCATGGGACTGGCCTGAAAACCTGTGACAACGTATTCACGTTGACTTTGCTGGCCCCCTTGAAGGAAGCACGTTCTTGGTGGCAGTAGATGCCCATTCTAAATGGCCAGAAGTCTCTATAATGCAGTCCACTACTGCAGAGGGTACTATCCAAAAACTATGGGGACTCTTTAGTCGTTTCGATCTGCCAGAACAACTTGTGAGCGACAATGGACTGCAGTTCGTCTCTCAGGAGTTTCAAAATTTTATGAAGGCAAATGGGATACATGACATCACTTCAGCACCTTATCATCCATCCACCAATGGATTAGCTGAAAGATTTGTGCAGACAATAAAACACGCTTTGAAATCAGCAAGGGGACAACACTCCATTCAAAAGCATCTGGATATCTTCTTACTTTCCTACAGAAACACACCTCATGCTACTACCAAGGCATCCCTGGCCTTTCTAATGATGGGATGACAGCTGCGCACTTGCTTTGATCTGCTGAAACCTTCTGAACCCCGACAAATTGTGCAACACCAGCAGCAATATCAAGTCATCAGACGGGCACCCAGAGCAAAAGACCGAACCTTTAGCTCAGGACTTTGGCTCGGAATTATACTTCCAGAGCTAAAAGGCTCCCTGCCATGATCATCACTCAAACAGGACCTGTTTCTTACACAGTCCGGACTGCAGAGAATTTTACCTGGTGGCGACATGTAGATCAGCTGTTGCCAGGTCATGCCAGTCCTCAGGACACATCTGCAGTTGAGTGATCTGACTTCACCTCTTCTGGTGAGACACCGAATCACGAATCACCTGTTCCTGACTGTTCTCCTCCATTTCTGCTGGTGGCTGAGATACCCCTTTGCCCAGCACGAACTGATACCACCTCCGCACCCATTTGTGCTGCAGACCCTGAGCCCATGGTACATTCGGGTGCAACAACACCAGAAGTTCGTCATAATCCACCTAGAGACAGAAGGCCTCCTCATCGGCTGGATCTTTAGTTAGGGCGAACCCATGGTTATGGGGCAAAATACTGCCCAGGGTTTAGTCAGGAATGGAGGCAGTCTACCCTCCTTCTCTAGTCTAGTGTGTGTTTTATTTAGGGAATGTTCTTATTAGGGGGGAAGGAATATGTTGTGTATTTGGTTGTCATGGCTTTTGTTCCTATGGCAACTGAGTTAAATTATTAGGGGATAGCCCAGCCAGCTTCGGCCGGTTAGGTGAGCTCTGTGTCTGTAAATAAATGTTAGTTTTGTTAGTTGTCTGCTCTCTGCCTCAAGTGATTTCTTCCTAAACCGGCTGCCCCCAAGGATATAACACTTATGTGTCTGGGAACTCATCAGGGCAGTCTGGTTGGTTTGTCTTGTACCGTATGAAGCACGTAAATAACAGAGACTGACCAGATGTCTGGGAAACAAGCATTCAATGTGGCTACACCCAGCATCACCTTAGGAAGGACCATTTTTCACAGCAGCTCGGGAGAGAACCAGATGTCAAACACAGGAGGTCTCACAGCATGGACAGAGGCCAGACAGGCACATGCCAACAGATCATGCTGGCTCGGTCCACACCCAGCTGGAGTGAACTGGCTTTCTAGGCCCAGCTGGACTGGACTCCAGTTAAAAGCACCTAGGAAGAGAAGAAGAATCTGTATGGGGTTTCTGGGGCCACCTGGCGTGGGTTCTGCAGCCCTAGTTTAATTCGTGGCTTCAGAGTGAAAGCTGCCAGTTCCGTCTCTGAGCCTGGACTGCTGGAATCTGCTTGGCTCGCTTCACGACAGAGACACGTATTTTCCATCCAGGAGCCTGTCACTGCACACTGCTGGAAATGTCAGAGCAGGGGAATATCACATGCTCACCCCTTATCTACCAGGAAACATCCAGCAAATGTCACAGGCTGACCACAGTGAGCCTTTGTGTTAATCCAATAATGAGAAGGGTGCGTGGAGTGGGGGAGGGACAAACTGGAAAGAAAGGAGCAGCTAATACAGAAACTCTGTTGCTGCCCTCATTCAAATCAAAGGGAGCAGCAATTCAGGCAGGTTTGGGCCCCCTACAATTTATTTTGGGCATAAACAGCCTGTGACAGCAAGGCTTGTGGGTCACCTCACCCTGCCGGACTTGGGGTGCAGAAGTGGGGCTCAGTTTACCTTACAGGGGTGGAGGATGATAGAGTCTCAGTGCATCACGCTGCTGTGAGCTGGACCTGGGGGTAGCAGTGCTCTCAGGCCCTTGCTCCCTTGCTGTCGATGCCCCATGCTAATGGGCATCTTCAGTGCCTCCGCTCATCTGGTGTCAGCCCTGCCGCAGCAGCCGGGAGAGGCAGGAGCAGCTTTGGGTTATGCCAGTTCAGCCACAGGGCACATTCTGGTACAGAGAACTCAGGGCTCTCCCCTCCCAGAATGGAGGCACAGCTTAGAGAGAGCGGGAGTGGGGAATATGCTGAAGGGGAAGGGGACCGAGCACAAGAGGACCAAGTCTGCATATGACACAAAGCCTTCATGTAGTGCTGGGCTGGGTCTTTAAGCACTATGAAATGGCTCTATGTGTGGTCCAGGGGATGGAGCACATGACTGGGACTCACTAGACGCTATTGGGCAAATCACTTCCCCCTCTCTGTACCTCAGTTTCCCCTTCCCTCTTTTTCTGTTTTGTTACTGGGTGCACAAGCACTTTGGAACAGGGAACAGTTGTCTCTATGTGCATGTATCCCGGCCCTTGATCTCAGCTGAGGCCTCAAAGCCCTACAGCAATAATGAAGTGGGGAAAGGTACTTAGGCAGAGCCTCAAATGTATTCAAGCCCCTAACTTCCCTTGAGTTGAGGACTTGGGCTTTAATCGCTCTGTGTCAGCTGCCCCATCTGTGAAATGGGAAAAGGGTTTCTACCTGCCTCTCAGGGCTATTGAATGACATAAACAGCAGACTCCGGTAACGCCACTCTGTGTGTCCCTATCAGATTGTCATGCACGCCCACTTCACAAGCACCGGCCATCACTGGAGAAGACAGGGTGGTGTGCAGTGTGAGCCCTATAGAAAGGGTCTGCGAGGGGAAGGGTCTGGAGGGAAAAGCAGCCCTAACTGAAAGTGGAAGCCAAGATCTTTACAGGGTCCAGGCCAAGTTACAAAGTGTCTGGAAGGAGCTTTCAGAGCCTGCCTAGGATAGTGGCTCAGTGAATTCACTCTGGCGGAGATGAACAGAGAGCTGCAAAGAGAAAGGGCTGGAGAGAGATGATGGAAGAAAGCTGAAGAGTAAGCCTGAGAGAAACGTAGGGCATGGGCTAGATTCTGCTCTACACGCCTGTGTGTACCTGGAGCGACTCTACCACTGTCACCGGAGTCCCTGCATTTATGACGCTGTAACTGACAGCAGGATTCAGCCGATATTTTTAATATGTGCAACTTTCACTGAGCCCCATTGCCATGTGTTTTGTGTCCCTTCCACCACTAAATGCCATTCTAGTGCTCATCCCCAATGCGGCACAGAGCATGGCTCTTGCTGGTAACAGCCTAGCTCGGCATTGCTAACGCTCCCTCTAAAGAGAGAGGCTCAGAAATTATCCCTTGAAATATCGCTCCGAGCCAGCGAGGAGATGAATAAGCCAGGCGCGACTGCCATTTATTCATCAGCATTCTGCAGCTCTCTCCCCATTACCCCGGTGATGAATCAGAGCGAGATGAGGCAAGAGCCTCGCAAAGCTCCATCCATAATCTGTGCTCTAGTGCCAGTGCACACATCAGCCTCCCTGGGGGGTGACTTGTCTGCAGGCTCAGACCGATGGAAAGTTACTGCTCCTTGCGCAGATGTGGCAGTGACAGTCCTGCAAGGGCGAAGGGAAAAGGAGGGGGTGGGGAAGGGGGGGCATTGGATTGTTATGTTGGCAGGCCGCTATTTCTCAGCAGCCAGATAATTGCCTTCCAGTGACAGTCGAGGTCAGGTGTGACTGGCATCTCTGGGAGCATCACCCTGCTCCGGGACCCCTGCCTGTCACTGCCATGCTTTAAGGCTACAACAAGTCAAGGCAAATAAAGAACCCCAAACCCTTCGCTTAGTGCCCTGGTAGAGCTGGGGATGGAAACACAAACAAAGCCCTGACATTCAGAGTTATGGCACTCTATCCATCTGTGCCCCATGGAGCCTTGCAGCTGTCATAAGCCATCCCCCCATCCCAACCTCAGGGTACCCCAGTTGTTAGGGGAAACCCAGCAGGCATAAGTCAGGGCAGCTCACTCTAGATCACCCCCTGCAGGCTTGCCTTGTGCAAGAGGCAGAGCGGGGGCATTCCTGTGCCTTCGCTTATCCCGAATTACTGGAGGCGCCACTGGGAGCTGGCAGTCAGGTGGATGCCAGGGCTCCCCATTGCTCCACCCCTGTGCTGAGCTCAACTCCACTGCAGGGCTAAACTAGACACCCCCGACTCACACTGGAGTGACCTGTGAATCATGATCAGTGGCAGTGGAGGCAGAAGTTCAGCTTCAGTCAATAACCCCCTGACCTCAGGACCACCTATGTTCTGATTAGAGGCCAATCAATACCTGCCCTGCTGCTGCCCCTGCCCTAGAAATAGCTCCTGCCTCCTCTCGTCCTGGGGCCAGCTTGTAGCTCAGCTGGCATCTGTGCTCCCTGGTTTGTGATCTTGGGGAGGTCTCCTGTTGGGACGTCTGAGTCCTGGCTACCTATTTCCCAAGGCCTGGTTCCTGCCTGGCTGCCCTTTTGCTCCACAAGCCATCTGCCTGGGCTTTTACCCTAGGAAAAAACTCTCTGACAAAGTGGTTCTAGCTACAACCCCGCCCCCCAAGTACCTCCCCTTCTCCTTGCAAAGAACAGCTGAGCTGAGGTAGGGGGCAGCACTGGGGGTGAAATTCACCTGCATACAGAAGGCTGCAGAGGTGGTTGGGGATCCAGCAGGGCTGTGCAGGGGAGTGACGCACTGACTGGCTGCACAAAGGAGGCCAGGGTGGATGCTCGTCCCAAACAAAGGGCAAGTCTAAACTCGCCTGGAGCAGAGATGTAGGGATGGGGAAGGGACCCAGGATGCTCTGCTACATGGAGCCAGTGGCCTGAGCCTCCCACATAGGAGATGTGAGGTGGCAGCAACAGAAGCTGTACCCCCCACAGGGTCCTGACCAAAGCCCCAGTATTCAAGCATTGTGCGGGAGCAGTGAATTTCATCTTGGCTGAACAAACTCAAGTCACATTGGTGCTGCTGAGTCCCAAAACTTATTAATTCAACCGCTGAACAGCTCTATCTCCATCTGAGCCTGATTCCCTTGACATTAGCCATAGCAGATTCTAGTCCAATGCCTCTCTTCGCCTCCCAGCCCCATTGTGTTCCCAAAAAGGATTCCACTGGAAAATGATGTGCCTTTGGCAAGCCAGCCTCTGCAGAAGCCAAGCATCCTGTTTTTTCCACTACAACAGCTGATTTCAGGTGCTCATCCATCCTTGAAAGCTGGTCTGACCACCTCCCTCCTTCCTGCTATGCTGACAGAATGATGCACCTTTTTGCTGAGAGCTCAACCTTTCCCGGATCTCTGGCTACAGAAAGCTTCTTCTCCGGCATCTGGATCAGTTGCATTCTCATGGCTGAAGTCATATGGTTCAGGTTTGCATTTAGGTCCTGTTTCCACTGCAAGAATCAGCTGCGTGGAGGAGACCTGGCATGGCATGGTTCCCCCTTCTCCTGAAACAGTTCCATCTTGTAGTGTAGATGGAACCAGATCGTGTCTCTGAAGCATGCGATAGCTGTTGGAGGCATAGTCACATACCATCATGTTACAGCTACACTGTAAGGCAGAGCAGTGATTTAGTTGTGTTGTAGCCAGGTTGTGGTTGATTTTGTGTTTCAGACATGGCCAGAGGCCTGGTCTACACACAAAGTTGTCCCAGATCAGTGCAGAATAACAACACACAATAACCAAAAAGAGAGAGACACAAAACAGGCTGCTCCCTAAGGCACAACTCAGCAACCTTCCAGCAAGAGCATTTATGGTTTTATCTACCTGGTCACTAATGAACAAGGGGTTAAGTTCATATCAGCTGCCCCTTCTCTGGCACAAGTGCTCAGGAGTAAGGGCTCTAGGAGTGGCTGCTGTTTGAGAGGGAGCCGTGAGAATACTTTTGGGAAGGCTCATAGGGAAGAGCTCTCTCTTCCCAACTCATTTTGATTTCTTCTTACAGACACTCTATGCCTTGAAGAAAAGACCTTGCTGCCTACAGTTGTATTCTTTCCTGCTATGTCTTTCCACCAGCTTACCCCAGGTTTATCCAATTCAAGCTTGTGTCAGTGGTTGTTTTGGCTGAACTGGTTCCCAACCATCCTTGGCACAGGGAGATGAGTAGTCAGTCATATATGCAGCTCTTCCAAGAGGGACAGCTCCTTACATGGACTCATGAGAGGGTAGGTGTGGAGAACTTTAGGTAATTCAGTGATGGTGCTTTTCCACTGCCGTTCATTTCTTCATATGCTGGGAGGGGAGATGCAGTGAGGTTAAAGTGAGTGGAAAGTTGTGTGTCTGATGGAATTCACCATCTCTCAGGAGGCTACTCACACATCCCTGCCAGAGATCAGTTAGCTCTGAGACCTGGAGGAACATCTCTGAGGAGCAAATTTCTGCCTTTGGATTGGATCAGGCTGCGCCACAAGGCAGGCATTTAAACACCTTTTTCATTATGATTATTTTTGCAGCATCCCAAAATGCTCTGAGCCCTTCTCTGTGCAGATGAATGACTTGATCCCTGCCTTATGGCACCGGCAGTAGGAAGGCTTGACAAAGCACAGACAGGAAGAGTTACAAACCAGCTGGAAGTACAAAGTTCCTATAACTGAGCTACTGGTGGTAGTGTTCAGTTATCACTCAGTACTTAATGGGCTTGAAAGAGCTCTGCTCTGTTCTATGACTGTGATGCATTCATTCCAGCTGGCTAGGCATAGCAACAGGTGTGTCTGCGGCATCCTGCCCAGGCTCTCCTTCTGGGAAGTCCAACTCTTAAAGGCACAGTCCCCAGTACCATGCTTGTCATGAATGGACAAGGCCTGATCCAGCTCTCATGCACACTCTACACTATACACAGCTGCATAACGCCATTGACTTCAATAGAGTCACCCCAGATTTACATCAGTGTGAAAAGAGAATCACAGCCATGCTGTTCACACCCCCATTTTGAATGATCCCAGCTATGTGCTCTGCTGTGCTAAAATACACTCTGGAGATTCTTCTGGAGTGAAGTCCCAACCCTTCCAGCCACTACACTTAATCTAAATGTGTTTGTCACAAGGGCTGGGCTGGGCAAAGGCAATCTCAGTTATTTAACAGCAACCCTCCTAGGATGACCTGCGGGACTGAATCCAGTTCTTATGGACCTGAAAGCACAAGCCCTTAGTGCATGGGCTAAAGGGCCAGGTTGCAAACAGCTCATAATCACAGGCAGAGGGGGAAGCCTCTTGGCTCAGCTATTGGGAGCACCCTTGTTTTGTGGTGGCCTCACCCACACCCCTGCGCTGCCCGTTGGGATATAGGGGGTATTATGATGCACTCTCTCTCTAGTAACAACAGAAGCAGCTGTGTGAGAATCTTAGAATGACCCCCCGCCCCCCACTTCTGTCAGTGCCACCTGCTGATGGATTACCCCAGCAGTGAGAGAGATCATGCTAACCTGCTCTTGTGTCTCATTCCTTAGCGATCAGAGGAGGGCTGGTTTTTCCTTTTTATTCTCTCCCTTGACCCACCTAATGAGATTAAGATGTAGGGAAGAATCCGAGCTACATTCTTTGGCTTTCTGCTATGAAGAAACAACCCAGGGAGTGGAGCCTACCCATCCTGGGACTAGAGGAACACCTGGCTGTGCAAATTCCCAGTACTACGTCACCTCTGGATTTACACCTCTGTCCAGTACCAAGCATCAAATGTAAATCAGGAAGTGCTGGGAGGCAGGTCCCTTAAGCAGGCGTCTGGGTGGCAGGCGCTGGGCAGAGCCAGCAAGGAATGTTACCGCACTCTGGGTGATGTTCGATCCCTTGCATCTCAGTCCCCAAGGCTGCATGAGTTTGACACAGGTGCAGAGTTAGTGTATTTTTCACTACACCTTGCTGGCTGGAGCACCTACAGTCCGGTGTCTCTTTGTGAACCTGGGGGGTGGGAGAGAACTTGTTAGTGCCTCTGGAAGCATGATTAATTGGAGGGAGAAACTTGGTGGGAAAGGTTTCTGACAACCTCCTGAAACTGGAGGCACAGAGGAGCCATAGGGAGATAGGCCCAGGATGCAGAAGAGTTGGAGGGAGGGGGTGGTACTGCGGAAGCTCTGATAAAACAGGACAAAATTCTGATGCCCTTGCTCATGTTGAATAGGATCCTACTTAGCAGCTAGTCCTGTTGTAAGCTCTCTGAGGCAAGGGCTGTCTTTTTGTTCTGGGTCTGTACAGCAACTAGTGCATTGGGGTCCTGGTCCATGACTGGTTCTCCTCAGCATTATGGTAATACAAATGATAACTAATACATTGAAATCAGTGGGGTAAGATACCACCCAACACAGGAAAGGGTGTCAGAATCTGGCCTTGGCTGATCATCTCTTAGACTTCATTTGAAAGGATACAGAAGTAGTTAATTAACTGAGTTCACTTCATTCACGGCCATCTCTGGGGTGGAGGGCAGCAGCCATTTAAAGTTGACATGCACAACTCTGATGCACTATAGTATAGGACAGCACATGAGGAAGAAAATACCTTCAGCTGACGCTGCAGGGGAAGTTTAAGGACAGTAGAATAAATTACCCAAGATGGGATTTGACAAAGTGTCTTGGGAGCCTGACCAACCACAAATGGTCAAGATCTTGGTTTTGCATCTTGTCTATATTATACTTTTCCTTAAATCCATGCTGGGACATTGGCTCAGTGCTGACTCAAAGGGAGGAGCCAGGACAAAGCCGAGAAGGAAAGGAAAGCTATTAGCCATGGGAGTGTAGTTGATGGAGCACATTGGAGGCTAATACAGAGCAGCAGTGAGTTCTCAGTCTAGCCAAACATGGCAGGAGAAACGATGGAGTAGCACTGGGCTCCATTTGTTTAATATAGCACTGGTAACATTTTCTATAGTAAGGTCAAGCAGTGGAATGGAAAGTCCTCATTTTGTGTTCCCGCTGACAAAGGAGAACTGTGGATATTTTGGGTAAAATGCAGAAGGATGGCATGGGGACCACCTGCTTTTGGGATGATGGCAACACCTCAAAGATCCTGAGGTGAGCTGATGTGTCTTGTAGTTAGAGCAGGGGCCTGGCATTCTGTTTTCTAGCACTGCCACTGATTTTCTGGATAACCTTGGGAAAGCCACACCATCCTGCCATGCCTCAGTTTCCCCACCTATAAAATGAGGCTAACAATGCACCGCCCAAGGTGGGGGCAAGTATAATTAGTAGCAGTTCATCTGCAGAGTTCCTTGGATAAGGAAAGAAGCTGGAGATGAGCAAAACAAAATGAGGCTGAGCACTAAGGTTGTGCTCTGTGAGGTGGCTGCACTTGGGAATACAGTGGTGGGAGGTGGGTGTAGCAAAGCATAATTCCTAAGGGGTGCTTGGAGAAAAAGCAGGTGCATCCCAGCATAGTCCATTCAGTCGTTCCCCTCGCCGAGATAGAGAAGTTGAGATCTGAGTTTACTTTCTGGGGATCTTTCAGAGGAGGTCTATAAAAACTGGGGTGCTCTCTGCACTATGTGGTCACTAAAAATCCTATGACACATCTCATATGGGGAACTACCATAGTTTTTTGGGCTGTAATTTCCCCTATTGTGTCTGGTGGTTACTGGTTCCCACCCCAGAGCTATCTGCATTTTTTTTGAATGACATGAGGCCAGGAGCCCAACTGCTGAAAACACCACTCAATGTATCAAAGCAAAGTGAGGCTGGGCATTGTAATTCTCTTGGCATAGGAGGCTGTGGCGAGGTGAGGAGCAGGCAGGTGGCTCATGCTAAGATCTAATGCCACAACCTCCCTGTGCATTAGCGGTTCTCACTCCCATCTCCATGGAGTGCAGCACAGATGCTGACAGGATCATTACAGCTGCTATCTGGGCTGCTGTCTCTCCCCTCTCCCCTTCTCCTTTTGCATAATGGATCGGCTGTGAGTAATGGGAAATGGCAGGCCAGCCACGCTCGCTGGCAGCCCCTTAATGAAGAATATGGAAATCTCATCAGTCCAATCAGGCCAGGAAATGAAGCTGCCTTCCCCTGCTGATGTGAGCAGAAGGCTAAAGACTTGTGCTCCCCAGTTCCATGCCTCCCCCAGGGCGCCCCCACCTTTTGTGTTGACAACTGAGCTGTGAATTTAATTTTATGCAAGCAAAGCCCCCGACTTCCCCTAGCCTTCTCCCCACTCTCCTTCCCAGGCCTATGCCAGCAGTTAGAGCGGGTTTGAGACTGTCCTGCTGCGGTTCCAGAAACTCTGACTTCCCCAGGCAAGATCAGATTCTGGGGGTCTGCTGGTGGATGGCCCGTCTTGACCTGCTGTCTCTGCTCCCAATTGATCTGGTTTCCGCAACTGCCGTTTGTGCCTCTCTGTCCGTCTCCCCGGCCCTCCTAGGGGCCAGGTTCCGCTTTGGTCTCTAGGAGCTGATTGCTCCAGAGCAGGTTGTTTTACACCTCAACCCAGGCTAATGGGAGTTGCTTCATTGTGGCAAGACTAATGGAGACTCATGGGAGTCAGAACTGGTCAGCACCCCCACCCATCAGCGGTCTTACCCTTGTCTGCTGAGCTCTCACCGGAGCACCCAGCTTTGATAAGCTCCACAGTTCAGTGGCTCCCCCCACCTCACCCCCTTCAATTTATCCCTGTCCTCTGCCTGGGGTATCTTTTCTTTGCTGTGTTTAGCTGGTGAGTCTCTCACGCAGGAACCACATGCTCGACCCACACCTAGCATGGTGAGGCCCCAATTCTGAATGCAGGCTCTGGGTGTCATGCACCCGTGCCAATTATGGACTGGCTACAGACCTTGCTTCAGAGCAAAATACATACCAGATATGTTCAGTAAAACACCCTTTAATTGCCCTGTGGCTGATGTTATCTTAAGAAAAGTGTGGTATACACAGGGCCACCTAGTGGCCGAACAGTATAATACTGTTAGCGTTCCATTACATCTCCCGCTTTCGAATACCACATTCCTACCGTTTGCAAAATATACACTAGCCTGTTATAGTTGAAGTTCAATGTCTCTGAATTGTGCTGTTTTTTTTTTTAATTACACAATCTGGATATCTGCCTTTCTATTAGTTAAATTGACTAGCTATAGTCAGTGTGGAATTCTTGTGTAAGAACCTGCAGATGATACTTTGAGGAGTCGTCATCTTGTTTTGCATCTGCTATCTGTGAGTTTTCTGTTGATTATTCTTTTTGAGGCATAAACTGTAGATGTCATGATCTGGGCCCTGAATTCTTTTTCTTTATGATATTTGTCTATTTTATTCTCCATCTGGTTTGACATGAACACAGCCACCAGGTTCTAGACCTAGCAGCTCTCCAACTCAGTGGTTCTCAGCCCGGCGCAGAGGTCTTCCAGGGAATACATCAACTCATCTAGTTACTTGTCAAGTTTTACAACAGGCTACATAAAAAGCACTAGTGAAGTCAGTACAAACTAACATTTCATACAGACAATGACTTGTTTCTACTGTTGTATATACTATATACCGAAACATAAGTGCAATATTTATATTTCAGTTAAGGCTGTCAAGCGATTAAAAAAATTAATCACAATTAGATGCACAATTAAACAAGAATAGAATACCATTTATATGAATGTTTTTGGATGTTTTCTACATTTTCGAATATATTGATTTTAATTACAACACAGAATACAAAGTGTACAGTGCTCACTTTATATTTATTTTTATTACAAATATTTGCACTGTAAAAAACAAAAGAAATAGTATATTTCAATTCACCTAATACAAGTACTGTAGAGCAAGCTCTTTACAATGAAAGTTGAATTTACAAATGTAGAATTATGTACCAAAAACAACTGCATTCAAAAATAAAACAATGTAAAACTCTAGAACTTACAACTCCGCTCAGTCCTACTTCTTGTTCAGCCAATCGCTCAGACAAACAAGTTTGGTTACAATGTGCAGGAGATAATGCTGCCCATGTCTTGTTTACAATGTCACCTGAAAGTGAGAACAGGTGTTCACATGGCACTGTTGTAGCTGGCATTGCAAGATATTTACGTGCCAGATGCACTAAAGATTCATATGTCCCTTCATATTTCAACCACCGTTCCAGAATATATGCGTCCATGCTGATGATGGATTCTGCTTGATAACGATCCAAAACAGAGCAGACAGACGCATGTTCATTTTCATCATCAGAGTCATATGCCCCAGCAGAAGATTGATTTTCTTTTTTGGTGGTTCAGGTTCCGCATCAGAGTGTTGCTCTTTTAAGACTTCTGAAAGCCATGCTCCACAACTCGTCTCTCTCAGATTTTGGAAGGCACTTCAGATTCTTAAACCTTGAGTTGAGTGCTGTATCTATCCTTAGAAATCTCATACTGGTACCTTCTTCACGTTTTGCCAAATCTGCTGTGAAAGTGTTCTTAAAACTAACATGTGCTGGGTCATCATCCAAGACTGCTATAACATGAAATATGTTGCAGAATGCAGGTAAAACAGAAGAGGAGACAAACAATTCTCCCCCAAGGAGTTCAGTCACAAATTTAATTTATGCACTATTTTTTTAACGAGCATCATCAGCATGGAAGCATGTCCTCTGGAATGTTGGCTGAAGCATGAAGGAGCATATGAATGTTTTACATATATTGCACATAAATACCTTCCAACGCTGGCTACAAAAGTGCCATGCAAACACCTCTTCTCACTTTCAGGTGACATTCTAAATAAGAAACAGTCAGCAATATATTCCATACATGTAAACAAACTTGTTTGTCTTAGCAATTGGCTGAACAAGAAGTCAGACTGAGTGGAGTTTGTTTCGTTTTTGAGTGCAGTTATGTAACAAAAAAAAAATCTACATTTGTAAATTACACTTTCACAATAAAGAGATTGCACTACAGTACTTGTATGAGGTGAATTGAAAAATACTATTTCTTTTGTTTATTATTTTTACAGTGCAAATATTTGTAAGAAAAATAATATAAAGTGAGCACTGTACACTTTGTATTCTGTATTGTAAGAGAAATCAATATATTTGAAAATGTAGAAAAACATCCAAAAGTATATAATAAATTTCAATTTGTATTCTATAAGTGTGATTAATCGCAATAAATTTTTTAATCACAGTTAATTTTTTTGAGTTAATCGTGTGAGTTAACCGTGATTAATCAATAGCCCTAATTCCAAACAATTTATTTTATAATTATAAAATGAGAAATGTAAGCAATTTTTCAGTAATGTGCTGTGATATTTCTGTATTTTTATGGCTGATTTTGTAAGCAAGTAGTTTTTAAATGAGGTGAAACTCAGGAGTACACCAGACAAATAAGACTTCTGACAGGGGTACAGTAGTCTGGAAAGATTGAGAACCACTGAGTGACATCTGCTGTAAAAGTGTTCCTAAGTTGTTCTACCCTTTTTATCCAATTTAGCTACTCTCTTTGTGTCTGGCCACTTTTGGAAAAGAATCAGTCCCCACTTTGGGACAGTAGCTCTGAGTTGTCTTCCCATCAAGAGCTGTGCTGGGCTAGGTACAGTAGCTGCTGTTGGGGTTGATCTGAAGCTCAGAAAAGCAAGGAATGGTTCTTCCTGTTGTAGGATTTTCTTGGCTGTCTGTACAGCTCTCTGTCTCTCCATTCACTTGTTGGTAATGTGGGCTGTTAGTAATATGATCAAAATCATATTTTGTTCAGAATGACTTAAATTCTGCTGCAGTGAATTGTGGCCTGCTGTCCATCACTAGTTGTTCTGAAATACAGAAGTGAGCAAAAGTGCACTTCAGTTTCTCAATAACAACTTTGTTATTTCTATATACCTGGAAAAATAGTCCATGATGACCAGGTAATGATATCCTCTGACAATGCATAAATCTGCAGCTAATCTCTTCCAAGGTCTGTCTGGCAGAGGTGTTGTTTATAAAGGTTCTTTGTGTTGTGTTGGTCTGTTAGTTCTGCATTGTTCACCACACTGACTGGTTGGCCAATTCATGGCAATTAGTTAATCCTTGATGTCCTTCATAGATGAGGTTCTAGGATTTCTCCTCTTGTTTCATTTGGAATAACAATTCAATTGCCTTTAATCAGAAGCCCATTTGACTCATTAATTGTCCTCACACTGGCCAGACAGCCCTAATGGAGCTTAGAGCTTCCTAAAGTTATATATCTGTTAAGGTTTTTGCTTTTTGTAGCTGTTGTAGTCTCTTTTCTCATACTGGTCTGTATATATCCATGCACACCTTTACATCATCTTCAGACTCACAGTCAGGTTGAGTGCGGTACTGCACTCTGTGCTGGAGCATCTGCTACTAAAAGAATTTCCCCAGAAACATATTTAGCAATTTGGTTAAATTATATTAATGTTATCAATAGATGTTGGCGTCTCAGCAGTGCTTGATCCAGGTCTTTTCCACTGATGAAAGTTGCAAGAGGTTTATGGTATGTTATCTGGCTGGACTGGATTCATTTACACTGATATCTGTACGAGTTCTCATGTGCCCATATGCTTGTCAGGCACTCCTTTGCAATCAGTGCATATCATTTTCCAGCTGCTGTGAGTGTGCAAGAGCAAAATGCTTCCACTCAGATCCATGTAGTTGCAAGAACACACCACCTAGGCCATAGCTGCTGTCATCCACGCTGACCATTGTGGGTTTGTTCACATAATAGTACTTGAGAACTGGAACTGTTGAGATAATTTATGTTACCTTTTTGAAGGCAATGTTTTGATTTGGCCCCCGCACCTGCTTTTCCTCAAGCAGCAAAAAAGCCGCGATCATGATCTGCAGCTGTACCGCTGCCGCTTCAGTCTTCAGCGGCAATTTGGCGGCTGGTCCTTCGCTCCGAGAGAGAGTGAGGGACCCACTGCTGAATTGCCGCCAAAGACCAAGACGTGCCGCCCCTCACTGTTGGCTGCCCCAAGCAGCTGCTTACTTGGCTAGTGCCTGGAGCTGGCCCTGCTTATGAGGCGAGGCTGATGGAACTGGGGTTATTTAGTCTGCAGAAGAGAAGAATGAGGGGGCATTTGATAGCTGCTTTCAACTACCTGAAAGAGGGTTCCAAAGAGGATGGATCTAGACTGTTCTCAGTGGTAGCAGATGACAGAACAAGAAATAATGATCTCAAGTTGCAGTGGGGGAGGTTTAGGTTGGATATTAGGAAAAACTTTTTCACTAGGAGGGTGGTGAAGCACTGGAATGGGTTACCTAGGGAGGTGGTGGAATCTCCTTCCTTAGAGGTTTTTAAGGTCAGGCTTGACAAAGCCCTGGCTGGGATGATTTAGTTGGGAACTGCTCCTGTTTTGAGCAGGAGGTTGGACTAGGTGACCTCCTGAGGTCTCTTCCAACCCCAATATTCTATGATTCTATGAAAGGAGCCTTGGAGCAGAACCCAGCTAATTAGCAGGGGGCTTATTGAGCCAGCCAATAGAGAGAAGGCTTAGTGGAGCAGCCAGTCAGGGCCAGGCTGGCCCATATAAGAAGCACTGCTGTGCAGAACAGAGGCAGTCTCTCCCTGGAGGTCAAGGGAGGAGGACTGGCTGTCCGGTAGGAGAGTTGGGAGAAACAGCACCACAGACAGAGGAGTGCTGGGCAGGGTCAGGGGAGCAATAGGGAGCTCCAGTCTGAGGGCTGCCAAACTGAGGCCCTGATACAGGGGCGGAGAAGGTGCTAGGGCTGTGGGGAAGTGGTGCAGGGAAACAGATGGCAGAATAGGAGAGGGGGTCAGTATGTCGCTGCTGACTATGGGGTCCCTGGGTCGGGACCCAGAGTACCAGTTGGGCCTGGGTCCCCCCCGCTCTCCCCGCCCCCCCAGTTGCCATTGAGGGGAGTGGCTAGTGCATGAACTATATTTTCCCATTGAGATGAGTGGCTAGACCAGAGACTGCAGTTTGCCACCAGGTCAAATGGCTGGACTGACTGTCAGGTCCCCCGGGAATGGGGAGAGAACCAAGTGGGACACAGCCAGAGGGCTGTATCCAGAAGAGGATGGGGAGCAATGTGGATCCTACAGGTGGAGGCAAGAGTGACGACGGGCGAGACACCACTAGAGGAGGGCACTCTGGCAAAATGAGAGTTAATTCCCATGACAGCCAGTAGGAGGCACTGCAGAGGGGAGTCCCACCCCTTTAGTGAGAGGTTGAAGGTGATTAAGTCCCTTCTGAGATGACTGTAAAGTTGACTCGAGCTGACATCGCAGTCCATAGTCTTGCCATGAATGTTCAATTTCACTGTCTAGGCAGGCTCTCTCAGTCACGTGATAGGTGCCAGAAACAATGGCTCTTGATTGCCACACTACAGCAGTTGGGGGTTGACTCATATTGCAGATAAATAGCTGGAAAATACCTATATTTTGTGAATGTACTATACCTTGTGCCTTTGGTGAAACATATATCTGTTGGTCTATGACATTTTCCACACCTTGTGCATGTAGGCTGAAAGGCTTTGGGTTTTGCCTGAAATTTGTCACTTTTTATTTCAGGGGTCTTATAATGATTACTTTTAGCCTTCATGCTGTTTACCGCTCCTGAGCTAGTTTCAGATTTTTCAAGTTGCACCTGTTTTTTGTTCTAACTAGTTTAGCCAGCTCTGCTATCTGTATAGCTGTGTGTACGGTTAAATCTGTCTTTAATTGGAGTTGCTGTAAAAGATTTTCATCTGTTAAACCAATAACCAGCCTGTCTCTGATATTTTCATGTCTTGCAGTTCCAAAATCACAGCTTTCAGCCAATGCATGTCAAACTATTATAAAATATTCAACATTTTTTCCTCATTCTTGAATTCTTTGGTGAACATACTCTGTCATAACCCACATTCCTCTGAAGCAGTGGTCCCCAACCTTTCCGTGTGGTGGATGCCGGAAAACTAGCCACTGAGGAGCATGGCCACTGGACAAGCAACCGCCAAAATGCTGCCGAGAAGCTGCAAGGCCAAGAAGCATTGCCACCGAAATGCCGCCAAGAAGTAGCATCAAGAGGTGTCACTGCCGAAATGCTGCCGAAAATCAGCAGCATTTTGGCGGTGATGCTTCTTGATGTTGTCACTTCTTGGCAGCATTTCGGCAGCTGCTTGTCTGGTGGCCAGTAGGTGGGTGCACATAGATGCCCCGGCGGGCGCCTGCGGGCACTGCGTTGGGGACCCCTATTCTGAGGCATAAAGAAAGCATCAAACACAGCCAGAACCCTTTCATAGTCCTTTCTGACTGGCTTCAGTAAAGCCAAAAGATTTAAAGATATGTTCTGCCTGCTTCCCTATAGTAAAAATTAAAGAAGATACCTGAATATCTCTAGTTTCCTGGCAGCGCTTTGTAGCAATTAAAAGTCTTGCAAAATAGTGCTTCCAGTCTCTCATTTGTGAAGGTTTGTCAAAGCTGAGGTCCACTTTAATCTAGCTAGTGTGGGCAACACTAGTAGTGTAGGTATGGTGGCATGGGATAGCTGCCCCAGTACAAGGCCACTGGGTAGCCTGGGTATGTGTTCATGTGGCTAGTGTGTGCTAGAGTCCATGCCACTGCCTCTTCATTGCTAATTAGACTTGACCTTGGCAGGATTGGAGATGTTATCAGTGCAGGGTTGTCAGTGAGACCTAGAATTCAGAGAAGACAGATGGCCTTTTGGAAAGAAACTGGATTGGTTGGGACTCAGGAGATGTGTTGTCAGTTCCCTGCTCTGCCACAGCCTTCCTGTGTAGGGTGACTAGATGTCCCGATTTTATAGGGACAGTCCCAATATTTGGTTTTTTTTTCTTATATAGGCTCCTATTACGCCCCAGCCCCATCACGATTTTTCACACTTGCTATCTGGTCCCTCTATTCCTGTGTGACCTTGGGCAAATCACTTGAGCCCTCTGTGCTTCAGGATAATATTTGTCTACTTAGGTTATAAATCCTTTTGGGATAGAAACTACATGTTTGTGCAGCACTTGGCACAAGGAGGCTCTCTGCTTTGTTGGAGCCATTAGGCGCCACTGCAATACAAAAAATAATTAGTGCTGGTTGGAAACCAGAATTTCCATTCCACGGGAAATTCCAACACTTCAAATTCTTTTTACATTCCAAATCAGAACAATAAGCCAAAATGTTGAGAGTTCTCATGAAATGAAAGTTCTGACTTAAATTTGGGACCATTGAATGGTTTCATTCTATCATTTTGCTTAATTTTTTTGTACTTACAATAAAATATTTTAGAAATGATGAGAAGGATCCGAACACTAGAGCTGAAACAAAACATTTGTAACCCTAGTAATATGAGAGAGTCCAAATGAATGATTTCAGTATTTTCCCACCAAAAATGTCATTGAAACTGGCATGTTCCCATGAAACGTGTCATCTTGGATAAAACCACTTTTTTTTTTTTTACGGAAAACTGTTCTGTCCAACTTTCCGACCATCTCTAATAATTCGCTTCCGCTGTTGCTCCAACAGCACCTGAATCTGCTGACTTTCAGCCTCTGTGCATGCCCATCAGTTTTCTTGGTCCTTAGACTGAGGACTCTTGTTTAGGAGAGTGCTTGTTGTTGAAGCATTAGTGCCGCTGGTTTAGGGTAATGTTTAATTACTGGCTTTTGCAGCCAGAACATGGCTGCTAAATTGATGGTGTTCTTAAGCTGTCAATTTGCCCAGAGGCGCTGGAAGGTATATATGTCTTTATAAATCAAACCACTGAAATAAACGTACTCATCCAGCACGGTAGAAATACACACATATTTACACGCTGTATACTCTCTGTGTAGCATGCAATGCTAGCTCAGGCTTGGAAAAGCCATTCATCTTCCCAAGCTAGAAGATCATGTCGTAAAACACGCTTAACAAGCAAAGAATGGTGCCCTGGCCTAGCTAGAGCTCAGGTGCTCTCCTGCATGTGCTGTCTGTATACAACAATAATGATCCAAATGAGCTGCCACTCAATTCTGATCAACATAAAACCACTGAAATTAAAGACTGAGGAGGCACAGAGTGTTGCCATAAATGTTTATGGCAACACTCTTTTATTGTCAGCTGTTGATTTTGACACTATGGAAATATGCAGTCAAAATAATGAGATTTATCTGAAGCCATTGAACAGTTCCTGATGAGTGGTGAGAGAGATGCTAAACCATATGCAGTCCATAGTATGTGGCCATTCTTTTAAAAAAATTAAAGGAATTTGCTGCCATTATAAACCATAATAGCAAACCTGGAGTCAATATAAACCTCCAAGGTAAAATTGCAGCCTAATAAAATGTACAATTCAGAGGATGCATTATAAAATCCTATGGGATCAAAGAGCAATAAATAACATTGTAGGCTCCAAACGCAGTGTGTAATTTGCTGGAAAGTTGACATCGTTTACAGTTTGTCTCAATATATTTTTCATTTGTTTGATCTTCTCTAAATTTTTCTTTGTTCAGTCAGAAAAGCAAGTCCAGGAACTTCCAAGGCTGCTTAGCTGTGGTGAGGCAACTCAAAATCATTAATAATGATAATGATCTTATGTTCATAGACCCGAAGCATTTATAAATTGTTCCATCCATTACTGAAATGCTGGCACTTTTGGGGGTGTAATACAGCTGCTGTGCTAACAGAAAACAGCTCTACACTACAGGTTTGGGGGAGGAAATGAAGAAGTTTATAGAACCCAATTGAAACAGCTTAATTGTCTGTTGGGTTGGAAATATATAAGTCCATCAATGGCTATTAGCCAGGATGGTCAAGGATGGAACCCCATGCTCTGAGTGTCTCTAGCCTCTGTTTGCCAGAAGCTGGGATTAGACGATGGGATGCATCACTTGGTGATTGCCTGTTCTTTTCATTCCCTCTAAAACACCTGGCATTGGCCACTGTCAGAAGAGAGGATACAGAGCTAGATGGACCATTGGTCTGACTGAGTATAGCCGTCCTTATGCGTAATGCTATTCCATTTATCTGGTGGGAGGTTGAGAAGGAGACTTGAAGAACAACCTTAAAATAACAAAGCAGTTGACAATTGAGGATCATCTGATGAATTTTTTTATATTGATCTGAAAGTTTAAGATACTGGATTTTATTTAAAGGATCTCCAGGCAAATTCTCTCTCTCTCTCTCTTCCCCCCCCCACCCTCACTCCCAGAAAAATGATCCCAGTCAAATATTTCCATGCAGGAGCCTTTGACTGATGTGCATACGAAGTGCTGGCTGGTTGGCTATGCAGAATGATTAGCATTAAAGCAAGATTGATACTGCAAAAGACTTCCCACAAATTTTCCTCTGGTTTTAAAAACAAATTGACATTTGGCTGTGTTTATACCCTTACATCCCTCTTAAGCTGTTATGTAGGCAACACAGAATCCTGTCCTGCACTCCTTTCACCCCCTAAAACTCTCACTGAATTCAGTGGGAGTATTAGCTGCACAAAGGGATACATTTTTTATCGCGGCTAATCTATCATCATTCAGTTTCATTAATATTGTAACAAACTGGCTAGTATTTTTTCTGCCCTCTGCTGAGTGGGATCAGAACTACTCAACAGAGTATCTATCATTAACCGCATATGACTAAGAACTAAGGAGACACTTCCTTTAGTTCAAGCGAAAAGAGGCTGTATTTCAGGGTCAAGGGAGCGAGGCCCTGTCGTAACGGGTCATGAAATTCCCAGTAGATGTGGTATGCATCATGGTGGCACTCTGAAGTCCTAGGTAGCCATGGATTGGCTATGATATCAATGCAACATTCTATCTATTGGTCTTCCTGACTACGGTCTTCCTCCTCTGTAGCATTCTGAGCAGCTCACTTGTGAGGAGGAGGTGGCTATAAAGAGAGATAATATGTCGCATCTATCTTTTTTTTTTTTTAAAGATTCTCTGAGGGACTTGGTGCAAACAGAAGCAACACTAAGCTGGCACTACCTAGGCTGTGTTAGTTCAGGGGAAGGCGGGAGAGAAATCGCTCTGGGTTTCCTGCTGCACTGGAGGTTCTAGGAAAGAATATAAATTTGTGCTTTCTCTGTTCCCGCGACTTCATCAGATAAGTCAAATCTGAAGCAGCTTGACAAGATATTAGCAGTAGTAGATCTAACACTGCCTGCCCATCTGGTACTAATTTCAGGAACAGGATGCACTTGGTAGCCAGTGAAGAGCAAGCACTCCCATGAAAAATAGATGTGTAATGTAGAGACACTTGGTGCAGTTACGTTGCACAGATCACCTGGCACTTTGCAGAGTGCCCTAAACTAAAGAGTAAGGGGAGATTTAGAATTAAGAAGTGTAGGAATGACACAAGATCCATGCAGACTGGTGATCAGGGCTGAGCTGGAGTGCTGTACTGGCATGGATTGGTTTAAAGGCCATGAAGAGCTGGATTGGGGACTGGAAGATGGACTTCTAGAGGCTATGTCTAAACAGTGGTACAGTGGGTCCAGGCTGGCTAGGATGTTGTGGGTGCAGGTCAGTTGCAGTTCTACCTGTGCTTAGATGTTTGGCTGCATTTGTGTGTTGTCTCTGTTTGCTGCCGCAGCTTTGCACAGACAGCTGGCACAGCAGACCTTAAGCGAACCTCTCAATGACCACAAGATCCATTAAGGTATGAAGGCTCCAGGCCTTGTCAACAAAGCATGGTAATAGCACCTGGCAGACTCTACGAGGATACTAAGACGTGTGCCCGTGACAATGGATGCAGCTCAGTCAGTGGTGGGACTTTCCATTCCCCCTAGGCTGGACCAAGACACTCTCTCAGAGATACCTCTTTATATCCTAATACAAACAAGTTACAAGTACTGCCTCTCTGACATAGTTAGTTATTGCCCCTGACTTGGCTAGTTGTTACCCATCTCCTTGTTCATGTTGGTTCAATTAAAACATTTCTATTCATTATACTGTTACCCTGACCCCTCCTAAAAGATAAGGTCAGTGTGTTCCTGTTATCCTTTGGGAAACATTTTTGTACCATCCTTAATATTGGAATGTTATGGTACCACTCTTCTGAAATGTGTTTGCATGAGTACTCTGTGCCTAGCACTTCTTAAGAATGTGTGTTTCTGCAATATCAGCCCTGTACTTGCTAGATTCTGTGAACTTGCAAGCAAGCAGAGCCTGACGTTTGCTCACTGCCGGAATTTTGCTAATTTTGCTTTATATCAGCAAAACTTGCCCACTACTTTAGCTCAGGCCTCATACCAGGTCTCTAATACAAAGGCTTATGTCTCAGGCTCTCTTCCTACTATGCTACCCTACATCTACACTGAGGGTGCTACAGTGGTGTGGCACTAGAATATTTAACCCACAGTTTCTGGCATGACTCCTTCAAGGAAAGGCTTCTAGAATCCACTAGGCTTTCCAGGAGCCCTGTGAGTCAGTGGGGGAGGCAGTGGAACTTCCTTAAGTCCCTTGCTGATGGCACCATTTCCTAGTCCTCCTCTCACAAGTGAGGTCAATGTTCTTGCTCATTTTTTCTGTGGGAGCTTTTGGAAAGCAGTCATGAGGCATCTAAATGGCTGTGATTCAGCAGTGGACAGTGTCTCAGCACTATTATGCCTTCAGAGAGCCAAAGGCTCAGCTGAGCAGTTGAGAGATCAGGAAGCGATGGTCATCACACCCACTGCTGCCTGCCTGGATGGATGGGCGGCTGGGTGGGTGCTGTATTGGTAGATAACTGAGTGATTGAAGTGCAACTTAGGGGACATTCTCTGACCAAACAGATGGGACAACTTGCTTCTGACGCCTTGGGTGAGCAGCAGTAGGTGCAGAACTTCAAAGCAAGGAAGGAGACTCTTCTGTATTGCTGTGATAATCTTGCCCTGACACTGCAACACCAGATCCTGAGGATAAGACCTCCCCTTGGCATTCTTTCCAATGTTAAAGAGGAAGGACGGCCCATGGGTTAGGGCACTAGCCTGGGGCTTAGAAGGAAAACTGAGTTCTCTTCTGTCGCTGATTGCCTGTGCGACCTTGGTCAAGTTACTCTTAGTGCCTCAGTTTCCCATCTGGAAAATGGGTATTAAAGATTGAGGCATGCAGACAATAGAGTGTTGAGGGCCATATAAATACCTCAGATCTTGTGGAAGCAGGCTAACCTGGGTAGATACCAGTGAGTAAGCAGCTGAGTAAGGAAATGAGGGGTGCTGCTGTAGTAGAGGTTTTTGTAGGGCCATGCACTGTGGTTTGCAGGGACAGATGTTCAAGGCATTCAGTGTCCCAGATTAGTTAGGTATTAACTCATCTGGGATAGCCAAACTATAAGGAAGTGCTAAGGGGACCCATGTGCCCATTCTGTGTTCTGCCCCCACACTCTCACCAGCAAGCCCTAGAATGCATTAACAGAAAAGGGTACTAGCCAACTGTGATGCAGACCTGAGTGTCTCACCAAGGAAAATTTGTGAATGTGTGTGTGGGAGAAGCAGGCAAAGTGTGTGATGTTACCAGCAGAACACACTGGACTTCTTGTGAGCAAGAAAATGGGACCTCTGCACCTACTGAACGGCATGGACATTGAGGGATTTTATATCCCCATTCTGGTTCTGCGAGACCCTGCATATGTGCTCTGCCATTGCTAGCAGTCTTCTCCTGACCACCCAAACCTGGAAAGTGACAGAGGCAGCATGGCAGTGGAGTGTGCATTTGAGAGACAGCAGATCTGCATCTTACTTTCAATGTCTACTCGGCAGCTAATGATTATCAAATACACCTGCTGCATTTTGCACAACATATGTGAAGGTGAAGGGAAGGTTTCAGCGAACAGCAGAGTGCTGAGGCACCTGGACCAGCATCAGCCAAAACACACACAGACAAGTGGTCATGGCTGTGAACATGCTGCACAAACTAGACATGTTATGGGTGCCCTTGCATGCTTTGGTGTGACCCAGAAAAGTAACCCACCACTTACTTCATTATATATTGAAAGCAATGATGATGGGTGTGGTGTACTGAAGACTGTTGGAATTGCAAATTATCACATTAAGTGCATGTGTGGAGATTTCCTGGTCCTGCTTGCAGGTCAGGGGGCTCTTTAGGGAAGTGTGAGATCAGAGTCAGGCTGGGAAGCCCCAGCCTAAACAAGGTGGGGTGAATTATGCCTCCCTTCCTTAGGGAGCAGCCTGCTTTGTCTCTTTCTGCTCTTGGTCAATGTATGTTCTGGATTCTAAGACTAAAAGTAGTGTTATGCTGACCTTGCAGCAAGAGTATTTGATATTTTTATCTAACATCTCTGTGTTTATGCTGTGACTGTAACAGGAAAGACTGCTGCAGGTGGTGCCCTGCCTGAAGAGGGTGACAGCTGAATAAAAACCTTTTGTCTTGGGCACCTGACCAGGGGCCTAGCTTGCAGACACAACACCCTTTATTAATCATCCAGCTCTCTTTAGTTTATAGCCAGGAAGTTTATAGAGGAGTGAATGGCTGTGGGCTCAAGCTTTTCAGGTGGTAGGGTTGTACTTTCAATGGTTTTATGCTCTTGTGGTGAGGGGTGGGAGTTTATGGAGAGTGAACTGGTTGTATTGCTATTTAAGGACTGTGATGTGCAGAGTGCACAGTCTTCTTTACAACCTCATGCTCCAGCTGCAATATGGAAAGTGCATGTACAAGGGCAATATAGATATTCTCTTGCAAGTGGCTAGTGTGCATCTCATTAGGATATAGTTCTGTGGGGGAAAGGGGTATAGCTTGGGGAAAGATTGAGACAGCTAGAAAGTAGAGGGTAGTCCTAGAACTTCAGTCCTGACTGATACCATGGTATTGGTACAGGCAGGAGCGGCGCCAGAGTTTCTGGTGCCCCAGGCAGAATTCTGGGGATGGCATTTTGTGCGCTCCCCACGGGGCGCACGGGAGCTTCCGGTTCCACTCCCATTGCGCCACCGAAGAAGGACCCTCCGCCAAAATGCCGCAGGCGACAGCGACAGTCATTGAGCTGCTCAATTGCCTGCCACTGTTTTCCGCCGGACGTCAGCAGAAGGTCCTTCTTCGATGGCATGACGGGAGCGGAACCGGAAGCTCCTGTGAGGAGTGCACAAAATGCCTCCCCTCGAATCCTGGCACCCCTAATGGAAGCACCGGCCCTGGGTACAGGCAGAGTGCAGGGTTTAAGTATTGGGTTACACCAGTAGACAATTTTTCTTGTGCCTTTAAATCCCTCAGTACATATTCCCCATTGGAACTGCCTTTTGTGTTTCCCTCTTGTTCCTTAACAAGCCCCTAGCAGGGTCCTAGGACCCAGGTTCTGAGTGCTCACTGACCCGAGTCAGACTAATTAGTACATGACTCTTGGAGTGGGAGGGGAAATGCTCAATAGTTATTAAAAATTAGGCTGTTTAAATGTTTCAGGATCCCTAGTTATGTCTGTAAAATCCTGCCTGTCAGTTAGGGAGCCTAAGGGATTTAGAGGCCAATTCCCATTAAGGAGTTGGGTGCCTCTTTCTGAGGCTCCTTTGATGACTCTGGCCTTGAGATTCCTGGTTCTGCCACTGACTTGTTAGGCAAGTCACTTAAGCAAAAGGCTTCAAATGTCTGCTAATTTGGGGATGGGGGGGAAACTTCGGTTTTAGTGAGCTAAACTGGGTCATCTGGAGGGGGTTGCAGTAGTTGAATTACCCGTGGCTCTCATTGGCATCACCGGGGCTTGGCAGCTGTCAGGCGCCTAATGTTTGTGATGCTCTGAGCTTTGTCTGGTGAAAGTGCCACAGAAAGGCAAAGCCCTATGCCGAGGGAATGGAGCTCGGTGCTGGGGAGCATGAGGCGGGTCTGGTGGGTTTTGTTGTGTCCAGTAAGAGCAGCTGTGGTGGGAATAGCAGAAAAAGAGAGATGGAAACAAAAGGCTTTTTTCCAACGGGTTTGTATTTAGAGTGGTGGGCCAGAGAGTGGAATTTCTTTTCTTTCTCGTAAAGTGCTTTCTTCAGTGCTGCCTTCCCTGCATGGGGCCTTGGTCAATAACATTCCCCACTCTGACCTCAGGGAAGGAGACTGGCCACTCAAGCTGCCGCTGAATGAAATTCCTCTCATCTCACCCCTTAAGCATCCGGAGAGTCTGGCCCCATTATGACTGGGCACAAAAGTCTGGGTCCACAGCTGAACAAAGGAACTGGGGATGGGGGGTGAGAAAGTGCTGGTTGCCATGGCAATGCTGGCCAGGCCAGTTGTTTTTATCAGCATGGGGTCTGGGTTTTCTGCCTGAGTTACAGGAATCCAAGGCAATTTATTTCAGTCGGAGACAGAGGGGCTGGAGGAGAGCAGAGGGAGGGTGGGCAGGACTGGAGGAGGCTCTGGCTCTGCACTGGCATGGGGTATTTCCAGCAGGGCAGGTAAGGAGAGAGAGGCTGACTCAGCCAGTATGGGGATCCCAACATGGGATGTTCCAGTTACACACACACCGCAAAAAATATTTTGAGTAGTTGGTCCTCATGGTGAGAAAAAAATGGCTGGCCCAGGTCCCGGATGGTTAGAGCATGGGAATGAAACTTTAACAGGCCATGTCAACTCCCCTCCCACCCCCCGCCCACCTGATCCTCCCTGCCAACTGATCCCTCCCTGCACCTGATCCCTCCCTGCCAACCGTTTCATACAACGCATGCTTCTTCCTAGCCTCCCCCTGCACCACTTGCATGTGGCATCAGCTCTGTTCCTGCCCTTTACTTCCTCACTGATCTAGCCCCTGAACCCTCTTTTTCCCCCTTTCCTTGGGCATTCCAGAGTTCTGCTAATCTATTCCCACCCTCCACTGTGCCTCCCAGCCCTTCTTGACACCAGCCTGGGTCTTATCTGCAGAAAAGCAGATTAGGGGCTGTGACCTCCCCAGCTGGGACTTGGAAGTTGTGTTCAGTGAAGGGGAAAAGCTGGGGAGAAGTTGGAGTAAAAGGGCGGGCACTTGGAGGAGCTGGGGCACTCTCTCAATACTTGTTGGTGGAATACAGACTTGCTCCTTATGTCTGGCTTTCTCAAGTGGCTGGCTGTCCACCCTGGAGGTTTTTTTGCCTGACATCTTGCATCAGCACTTTGGGAGCTGAGACCTTTTCAGTCTCTTTGATTTTAAAACACACACACAGAGGACACAGACCCCCTGATGAATCAGAAAAGCACTTGCTCAAACAAAAAGCCTTCCAGAGACTCCTTAGCAGTGGTCACTGAGCTAGTGACAATTATTCTTGGGAGTAAGGGGCTGGGCTGAGCTGAGGAGGTTAATAACTTCTTGGGTAGAGAACCAGCTGTGAATTGAAGTGTGAGGGGATCAGTTTAAGCTTGGGTAATACAAGGCATATGGCCATAGGACAGAGAAAATGCAGGGGATGAGCAATACATGCCCCTTCTGTTCACTGCTGCTATCCTCCCAGCTGGACTTTACTCTGGTGTTTTGGTCTTGATTGATCCCCAGCACTCAGTGTGACTGAGTCTATACCACAAAGGCTCAGCTGGTTTTGGGCTCAGACAATCTGAATCTGTCAAGTTTGATCTGACTTCTATTTGCAATTGTAAATTGGATCGGCTTTGCCATAGACTCCTCCCCCAATTGCAGCTTCAGGCCCAACTCATGTCAATGGAAAGACTCCTGTAGATTTCAATGGGCTGTGTGGAGCATACAAACTAAATACTCTGCATACAAACGTGCACTCATGCATGCTCGTGGAACTAGGAAGGCACCAGCCTAACTTCCCTGTTAGATGAACACAATGTGATTGATCACCCTTTGCAACTCCCTCCCTTGTTGGCAAGTTGTGTTGCTGAATTGTAACTTCTTCAGGGTAGACATCATTTCTCTCTAAGGGGCTTAGCACACTGTTGATTTTAAGTGGAGATTTTAGCCCCGGTGACAAGGCCAAATTCCAGTCTGGGTAACTACATTTGGCCTCTCTAAATTCTCCTGCAGTTCCAAGCAGATGCAGTTCCCTTCATTCCCTGTCTTAAAAATGTCCAAAGAGCTGTTTGATGTTGGTGAAGCTGAATGGCAGCTGCATTTCCCACCCTCATCCCCAGAAGGGGTACATTTCATTGGTGAGGAGTGATCCATCCACACAATGCCAAACTGTGCTCAATTACACCTATGCTACCTGACTGATTTCAGTGGTACTGTGCAGGTAGCGTGACCAGATAGCCTGATATTAGGGGTTTTGTCTTATATATGCAACTATATTTCCCCCTCTCCTCCCTCCCCCCCCCAAAAAAGTGTCCCAGTTGTTTACATTCACTGTCTGGTCACCGTGTATGCTGGTGTAAATGAAGGTAAAATTTGTCCAAGTCTCTAAAATCTATTTGGAACCTGCTGGACGAAGAATGTCTCTCCAACACACTGTCAAAAGAACAGTAAAGTTGCAAAGTGAGGTAGTGAAAGATAGGAAATGCCAAAATTAAGGTTCCTTGCACAACCTTATTTCAGCCCCCAGTTGCAAGAGGAGGGTGCATTATTATCACATACTATTTCTTTTTGCCACAGGACCCCAGCTTTATTCCGTGCATAGAATGGACCTGCTCTCGAAATGAATCAAAGTTACATAGCGAAGCACGCTGTTATATGTAGGAGGCCCAGCCTCATTTGTTGCAGAAGCAGGAAGGTATGTAGTGAATGAGGCAGTGGATTGCAAGAAGAGAAAGGATGGACTTAGTCCCAGTCCCCGCCCCAACCCCTCACTAGCTTCCAGTCCCAGTCTCTCACTTCCCTTTCCTTGTCCCTACTCCTGCCTGCTGGTCTGGTTCCTGTCTCGTGTGCATCTGACTCAAACAACTTCCTCCTCCACTCTGCCTGGGCTTAGAAAGGGTGTCACTGAATGCACATGAGAGATGGGCTCCCTGCTCTCCTTTCTGGCACCCAGTCCTGGAGCAAAGCAGCCCAGATCAGCATTCCCAGAGAAAGGCCTGCTTAGCCCTGGGCTGGAGCATGCCCAGTGTGGGCTGAAATTTTGGGAAACTAGCTATCAAAATCCAAGAAGTCTCTTCTGTGCATGTGCAACCTGCAATTTTTCAAAGGCTTATAATGTGGCCAAATGTGGGCTGATTTTCTCTGGAATGGCAAAAGACACATCCCAGACCCAAAGGCCCAACCCCCTGTTAAATTTCAAGTCATTGTTGCAAAGTATGGAGATGCTAGAACTTTTTAAATAAAAGGCTGCAAGAATTTAACATGGGCAAAACCATATATTTTCCTCTAGCCTTGTTCTCAGAAATGGCTGAACTGTTTTGGATGTTTTTTTACACAGAGAAAAAAATTAGCTTGAGGCAGACACCCTCCTTGAAAAATGTCAGCCCAGACAATTAAAGCTTGGCAAAGTTATAAGCAACTGAAAAGAGGAGCTTATAATGGGAGGTGTACCGCAACCTTAATAATAGGTGGTGCTTGCAGCCCTGCCTATAATATGTATTATTAATAATTAAAACTGAAAGGATCTGCATTCCTTATATTACTTTAGGTGTCAGAGATGCTATCAGCTGTAACAGAGGAAGTGCAAGACTATGATCTTGACTGAGTTTTTCCAGGTAGATGAAGGAAGAACTGGCTTTTAAATATGATTTCAAAATGCTAGGTCACTTTTACGTCTGCAATATATGTTTGACTTGATCCTGTAAGCAGCTTAGTATTGTGAATATTCCTGTTCATTGTGAAAATGGCCAATTTACCAATTTTTGCAGAAAGCAGTATTTCAAATGGCCAGAATACAAAATAACAAGAGCTTTCATTAAATTATCTTTGCCAATTTGTTATATCTGTTCTGCATTACTATATCATCGTGCTATCTTCCATTGTCCCTATATATTTATCACTGTATGGCCAAGGCATGTTAACATGCATTATCATTTCCTAGCTATGTAATGTTGTATTATCAAATCCAATCTGTTTTATGCTCTCTCTAGGCAATGATACCCTGCTGTGAGACACAACGTGGTATTACAACTTGTGTATGTTATGCTGTGCACTTTCTCATGTCTCAGGCTGGGTCCCATAATCTAACATCTTAATCATAGGACTGGAAAGGACTTCAAGAGGTCATCATGTTTAGTCCAGTCCCCTGCACTCATGGCAGGACTAAGTATTACCTAGACCACCCTGACAGGTGTTTGTCTAATCTGCTCTTAAAAATCTCCAGTTAGGGAGAGTCCACAACCTCCCTGGACAATTTATTCTAGTGCTTAACCACCCTGACAGTTAGGAAGTTTTTCCTAATATCCAACCTAAACCTCCCTTGCTTCAGTTTAAGCCCATTGCTTCTTGTGCTAGCCTCAGATGTTGTCTACATGTATGCCCATGAATGGATACATGTCAGCATCTGCATGGATGTGTGGGTTTGTAGACATGCACATGTGTGAGTTTTTAAGGACCCAGGGACAAGAACCCAGGTCTGCAGAGCCTAAGGCAGTTGATAGTCACACAATACTACTGGAAGGCCCTATAGAGGCACAACCTGAGAGCACTGTGGAGAATAGGTGCCGTAGGACATACCACCTGTGAGACCTAGAGTGACAGTACCCTGTGACCCTCTGATTGGCCAAGTGTCCCTAATTAACTCCAGGAGTTCCCCAGGAAGTTGTCTAGGTAACCACGCAGACCTCAGTCTGCTACAGTGCCAGACTTTGCCTTGTCTCCTGATTTCTGGACCCTGACTCCGGCCTGACTCTGACCCGGATTCCTGCCTCTTGATTCTAGCCTGGTACTGCTTCTGATCTCCAGTCTCTGACCCTGGCCCGACCCTGACTCTTGTTTATGGGACCAGGGCTTGTGATTCTTCCAACACCTGCCCAGTGACTCCAATTCCTGGTGTGCAGACCTCAGCCCCGCTGTGACAGCTAGACCAGACTGCTTATGCCCAATCCCTTACAGTGAGTCTCTGTGGGTAATTGTGTGCATGTAAGCACATAGGCACGTGTAATGGGCACGAGCATACATGTGAAATGTATGTGCCTTGGCCTCACATTGCTTCTTATTGGGAGAAGATGGGTTTGCCTCTAACCTTCAGGAGTCTGGGCCTGTTTGGTTGCCATGGCAGCCTGATCATCCAGATTAACCAGCACCGGGTCTGGAATCTCTGCAGATCCCAAAGGCACGGTGATGCCCCATGAGGCAGCAGAACAATAAAAGCCTTATCTTTCTTCTCCGTGCCTTGAATCAAGAGGAAAAGACAGTGGCAGCAGCAGGGCCTGGATTACGGTATTTGTTGCCATTTCCTGTTGCCAACAATAATGAGAGAGCATCATTAGTTTCCTGGGCAACGTGCTTTGTATCTGTGGCTTTTCAAGGGCCTCTTGCATTGGGGTCTTTATTGAGGACCCTATTTTTTCCCCCTTTGTCTGTTAGAACTATTGCTCTGTCTGATCCACTCAACACACCCTTCTCTGCATCTCAGTCCTGCCCTCCGGTGATTCACAGGAAGGCAGGCTTTCAACCCTCTCTTTCATGCTACGTGCTTTGACCTTTGGGCTAAAACAGCTGTTGAAATCCTCCTCATCCCTGTTGACCCATCGGCCAACACCAGGTGCTTCTGGAAACCATGAAAAAGAAAGGTAGAGAAGGTGCAGTGAGGCGGCTCAGGGGTGGACTGAAGACCGGGGATGGCAACTCTTTTGAAGTGAGTTTGACAGTTGGAAACATGACTAAAAAAAGCCCATTCCTTCCCCATGTAATGGTGTCTAGATCTGACTCTCCTCTAACTGACACTGGAGTAACTCCACTGAACTCCATGGCCATTCAACAGTGTACATCAGAACTGGGTCTTGCAGACATAGAAGCCTCATCTGCTTATTCTACTGGCTCAGGCAAGGCTTCATGCCCATAAACCCTCTGCAGCCTGTTCAGCTTTGGGTACGTCTACATTGCAGCTGGAAGGTGTAATTCCTAGCTCAGGTAGACAGACATGCACTAATTCTGGACAAGCTAGCGTGCCAAAAATAGCCATGTGGCTGTGACAGCACAGACAGTGGCTTTGGCTAGCTGCCCAAGAGCAACCCCCACTGAGGTTCTCACATGGCTAGCCCAAACTATGTCCACACTGCTTGGACATGTACATCTACCTGAGCTGTAAATTAGACATACCTTTAGAAAGCAGTAACTGGGTTCTATCTTGTACCATGGTGCAATAAATGTCCCACAAGCCCTGTTCAAAGAACACAGCCTAGCCCCAGGAAAAGCACGGACAACCTGGTGGACTATCTAAATGTTAGGGCTTGGTGTTTTGGGAACCAGAAAAAAAGCTGAAAATAGTGGTGTGTGGGTGAAGTTGAACAAAGCTGAATATTTCAAGGGACTTATTGAGTGAAATTCTCTGGTCTGTGTTGTACAGTAGGTCCAAGGAGATAGCCCTCATAGTCCCTCATAGTCCCTTCAGGCGTTAAAATCTATGAAGCTGTGTGTTTGTTTTTGTGGGTTTTGTTTTGCTGCAGAGTTTCCAATGCTGGGGCCAGAATCATGTGCAATCTCATTGTGTGGCTGCGCTTTGCCATCCAGCAAACAAGAGCAGAGCTTAAGTCTGTTGGTGACTCCTGGAAGCAATAGCCTGTGAAAACAAAGGCACAAAAACTACTAACACCAGCATGCATCCCTGCTAATTACTCCCTGGGATTTTCCCAGTGCCCTTTCTCTCATAGCTTATTTCTGTAATGGAGGAGGAAACTGAGCAGGGAATCTGATATTTTGGTCCTACCCCAAGAGATGCAAATAAACATTCCAAATAGGATCTAAAAGAAAAGGCCGGGGGGGGGGAGGGGAAGATGGAGGTGGACCTATTATTCATGAAGGAGATAATACTACAACAGTCATCTTGAATGGCCCCAAACCGTTCAGTGTAATGTTACTATAGTGACGCTGGCTAGGGATGGCCAACTCTGTGTCCTGTTAAGAGACAGCTGCATAACATAGAATGATCAAGAAAGTCATAAGCCTTGCACCCCCCTGCCCTTCAGTGTGGAGAAGAGCAAAATAGGGCAGAACCCTTCCCACTCCCCCAGTATTTGGAAGGGTGCAGTTGTGCTTCCAGGGCATGCTCCCCCTTGACTCCTTTACAGGCCACAACGAAGATCTGTGGGGCTGCGAGGGACATTGCAGGACAGGGAGGGGCAGGTGCTGGATATGGTCTACTGCCCTTGGCACAGCATGGATTTCTCAGCTGCCTGCTTTTGGAGAAGAGGGGGTGGGATGTAGGCATGAGCGCCAGTGGCAGCACAGGTCCAAAGGAAGCTATGCTGCTCAGCTAGTGAGAACCCAGAAAGCCACTTGGAGGGGCTGCCCTTCCACCAGAATAGATGATCCATGTGTTTCTATGTTGATACATGGGATCCCGGGGGTTTTACAACTTGTCTCCTCCTTCCTCTGTGTCAGTCAGACTTCCTTCCCCTAAAGGGGTGATTGTGATTTTAAGTTCCTGAACTCCACAGTATGAAGACCCTTTGCAACCCTCCCAAAGATGGAAATGGAGGATGGCTCCAATGTGAGCTTGTAACTATGGCTCACCTATGACACTTTCTAGCTGCCTTTTCATGGATGATTTTTATTCTGTCTTCCAGGCCGAAGGATTCTTTCTCTTCTTTGCTGCTTTGTCTCTTTCCTTTACTCAAAAGTCACTGCCTCCTGCTTAGCAGGCTGATTTCAGTGTGTTTTGTGGTGCTGGATGGGTGAGCAGTGGTCATTACTACACTTTATGTGGCTGCATAATGCCAAGTGGTATAACACGGAGGCTACTGCATAGCAGCTTTCCTGGGGAATCGGAGGTTTCAGGGCACTTGGGGTTATGACTGTGAGTGATGATTTGGCTATATACTGTTAGAGGCTATTCCCACAGCATACTGGGACATGCTTTCTAAGGGATGGGGGTGCAGATAGCTGGAAGAAAAAGGACACAGTGAAGAAGTGGGAGCTTACAGAGAGACTTAATTGGAGAGAGCTGTAGAATTTGTGGATCTTGCTTTCCTCAGTGTGTTACTTGCAATAGTCTCTTTATTAGTGTTGCCTAAATTGTGCCTAATTTATTAGATTAGCTAAGCTCTTACTTCTGTTTGCAGATTGTCACTGTTGTTTGTCTGTATTACAATTTCAGTGGCTATGGGTGTGTGTAGTGTGTGTGGAAAATGGCTCATTTTGTTGAAAACAATATGAATCCACAAAATGTATCAATGCGAGGGGATTTCTAGAGGAGAGAGACCCAAATCAGAAAGGTCAGATTTTCAGTCCTATAACTGGACATTTTAGCAGAATTTCATTTTGTGAAAATGTTTGAATGGTTTTGTTACCATGTAGAAAGTTGTTGCGAAACTGAATTGTCGTCCTCTGGTCAACTTTAAAATATAAAATACAACCCCTGAGAAGACAGTCCCTGCCCCAAACAGTTTACAATCTTAGTCTAAGATGAAAGAGAACAAGTAGATCCACCAAAGAGGTGGAGGAGATGTGATGGGGCATCCATCCCACATTGGTAGAGAAGGGGTTAATAGAGCCCTGGGGAGGCTGTGTGGGAAGCAGCCAATAGGAGAAGGGCTGTGAGGAACAGCAAGTCAGGACCCAGCAGGTCCGTATAAACGGGAGCTGCACAGCAGATTAGGTCAGTTACTGCAGGGAGCTCCAGGGAGAGAACTGGGTTCCTAGAGGGCTGCAAGAGGGTAGTGCCCATTGACTTCATTAGACTTGAAAGGTCTAACCACTGCTTCTTTAGGGTGACAGTCACCTTGCTCTTGTGAGGCAAAGTGTTGATAATGGACCCGAAAGCCAGTGAGGAGAGCTTACTAGCCCTGAGGGGCAAGAGTCTGGTCTTGCTAATTTAGCAGACTTAGCCATTCTCCTCCCTCCCCATTACCACCTGTGGATAATATGGAACTCTGGAACTTTGGGTGAGAGAAAAGCAGACAGTGGCATGATACTTCACAGGACTCCTAGCTAGATTGTCAGATAGGGGTACAGAGGAGCACAGCTTCTGCTTAATCCTAGGCATATATCCCAAGTTAGCTGTGGCATCCCTCTTTAGCATTGCACAAGCATCACCCAAAACACATGGCCAAATGACGAACCATGGAAAGTACAATGCCTGGGCTATCTCCCTTTGAGGAAAATGGTGCCCAGACTCACCAGAGTTGGGAAATGGGATTGAGTTTCCTTTCCTTGCACTGTCTGGTGGCTGCTGAGGCTGGCCTGAAATGCTTCGACAGCTAATTGTGACTTGTCACTTACTTTAGCTTGAGTGAGGTGTGTGGGGGGGGGGGGGAAGGAGGGGAGGGGATGTGTTACAGAAGATGTCAGCATAACAAATGTCTCCTCAATATATCAGCTGGCACCAGGGCTTCTTGGTGGCAGCATGTTTGCCTGAGTTCAGATTGCCTTGTTGTCCTCTCCAAGGAGCACTGCTTGGCTTGGAAAACTTTAAAGACAAAATGTGACAGACCAAAATCAATCAATCAGTAAATAAATTGTCTGTCTCGTTCCTGGGATTCTGCAGTTTATTAACTCAGCACTGATGAAAAATAGCTGAATGCTTAGTAGCTTCATGAGCCTAATTATGATAAACAGCCCCATTGCTGTTAATATCCGGCCATTAATTCCGAGATGAAGCTGCGGAAAATGTCAGGAATGGAAATGTCAGCTCTCTAAGAGGACCTGGCAGCTGCTGAAGTGAGGACTGTAGCATCAACACATGGAGGGGGAAGGGGTGAGCCAGAAATCAGCATGATGATTATATATGGTAGGAATTTATAATTATTTGACTTGATTTCCCATTCCTTTCCTATGAAGTGCACTTCCTGCAAGCCCATGGCTAGGGTTTACTTCAAATCTTGGTTCATGTGCTATTCCTCACATTGAAACAAACGAGCTTGCAGCCACTGGATGTGCATTACACGCTCCTTCCAGCAAGGAAAGCTCATGTAGAGTTTCCGAAGTCCCTCAGCTTCAAAACCCCATATGGACTGCTATTTGTAATGCTGCACCTTGGTGAGGGTCACAGATAGTGGAGAGCAAACCTGTGACTTCTGCATCTTAAAGAATGAATCTCTACTGTCTTGAGTTGAGTCCATAATTCTGTGTCTCAGCCACCACTAGAGCACTATGCAGAATGGGTGTGCATTACATAAACTTGTCAAAACTCTAACACAACAGCAACCAGAGTCTGGTATCCACTGAATCCTACATCTATCTCCCTGATGTATTCTGTCCAGAGCCCCACCAAGGATGGCCTTTGACAGGCATTCCCCACATTCTCGTGAACCAATGACAGCTACTGCATGCAGCCATATAATGGGGGAGGGACAAAAAGGATTTGTTTGTTTGTAATATGGTTGCACCCAGGGGCTGCACTGTCGGGTGCTGTGCATGCATGCACACAAACACACCTGACAGTCCCTGCTCCAAATTCATGTTTATTCCTTTCAATTTCATATTGTAAACACTGTTACAATAAGCCTCATTTGTACAATAGCCAGACAGAATGTTGTACAAAATTCCATTTATTGCATGCTTCCCTCGAATATTATCCTATCATTTGTGTGAATGTTTCAAAGGGGAAGCTCATCAGAAGATTCACTACTGAGTAAGCAGGAAGGAATTCCAAATATGCAAATAAATGATGGGGGAAAATAGGGATATTGACGATCCAGCATGGCTTATAATAGAAAGCCAAGCTGGGAGTTGGTGCAATAAATCAAGTGATGAACAAGTAGCAGGAAGACACACTTGGGTGACAGGGTCCAATCTATATACAGAACCTAGAGCGGCATCATGCTACATGAGTCAAAAATTCAGATGTTAGCACGGCTATGTCATATTCCCCTGGAATGTTGGGATGTTTCTGCAGTTCAAGGCCAAAGCTGGCTGTCCCTAGTGACGAATAGTCAGGGCCGGCTTTAGGAATGGTGGGGCCTGATTCGAATACCCGGTGACAGTCCGGGTCTTCGACAGCTCTTCAGCAGCGGGTCCTTCACTTGGTCCAGGTCTTCCACGGCACTGAAGGACCCGCTGCCGAAATGCCACTGAAGACCTGGAGTGAGTGAAGGACCCGCTGCTGAAGACCCGGACCGCCACCAGATGAGTAAAAATTAAATAATGAGGCGCTTTTCTTTAGGGCGCGGGGCCCTCTTAGGCGCAGGGCCTGATTCGGGGGAATCGGCCTAAAGCCGGCCCTGTGAATAGTAGCTCTGTTAAGGTTCCAGAACTGGTCCTGGGTGTGTCTGATTTGAATGCTGGCCTGTTCTGTATCTTGGGCCAGATCTTCAGCTGGTGTAGATGGATGTAGTTCCAATTAACTCAAAGAAGATGTGCTGATTTAAACCAGGGGAGGATCTGGTCCCTTGCATTTAGCTAGCCACATTTGAATTATAGGACTGCTTGAGTCCCAATAAGGCAATACATTTCCCTAGCAGCTACTGTTAAGATGTTATTCGGTATTTTAAAGGGCATGGATGGCATTTCCTAGAAGAAAAAAATCTTCTTGTGCATCGTATTCTGCAGGCTGACATGGGAATAAGCATGGACCTTCTTGGAATTGTGGGCAGTGCCAAAAAATGCGACCTTGTTGGTCAGATCCTTTCCAGCAAAGACTGGGGGCATTTGATTCCACAGTTAGCCAGATTGTGCAACTCTGATCTGCATTGTACCTAACCTCATGAATAATACTACGGATGGTGAGCACTGCTCAGTGTGAGTAAGGGTATTGCAGTTGGCCTTTTGTTTAATGATCACTGGTGACTGGAAGCACAAATAGTTTCAAGAAGGTGGAAAACTGTCTGGAGGACAGTTTCTATGGGACTCTAGAATTCTAATTCCCCTGTCTTTTTTTAGGTGCAGTGACTTGTCTGTGCATCACCTGGGACTGTATAAAATTTGTCCTTTTATGCTGGGACTTTCAAGGGAGCTAGGTGCCCAATTACCATTGAATTTCTCCTTGCCTCTAACGCTTCTCAATTCGGTTTGCAATGTGGACATCAGCAGATGTCTGTTCCTAGCTGCAGCCACCTTGAGGAGGTCTGAAAATCTGACTCTTCTAGTTTTCTTGGTCTATTATCTGAAAGAACTGATCTAGGTGTGATGACCTGTCCTGTTCACCGTCTGTGGCATTGTGGTAGACATTGAGGTAAAGTCTCCGCTCTGTTTAGTTGACAAGCCCATCTTTACAATTTCATTGTGATTGCAGTTTTAGCATGAAAGTTGCATTGGAAAATGTAGTTAAAGAGGTTTGTTTCATTGGTTTATTTTACAAGGGACAAAACAAAATGGGTAGGCTCACCACTGCATTCTGGCTGCTCGATATTGCTCCAGCAAAACAAAAGACCCATCAGCTAATTTTAACTGGCTGGTTTATGGCTGCTTTGTATCCTCAGAGCAGTTGAAAGCAGCTGGAACATAAAAGGGAATCTGGACTAGTATTTCCTTCCCAAATTCAAACAAGAACCTGAAGGGATCCTCACTGGAGTGAGTGTGTGTGTGTGTGTGTGTGTGTGACTCATACAAAGTTAAAATTGACATAGCCTTGACTCTCACCATTTCTAGATGACTCTTCCTGGTGATATTGTATTTTAAGATCTGATTTAAGATATGATGTATTGTTAGGGTGTTAAATGAACATGTGGTGTTTACTCTAGATTAATGCCGTGCCTTGTGTGTGGGAACACATCTAGGCATAGAGATGGCAATCTAGGTCCTGATTCTCCAGTGGCTTTGCACCTACCTCATGTATTCATTTACACCCTCTGCAGAAGGAATGGTGGGTGTGTAAAAACACTACTATACCTGAAAGTGTTCTACGCCCACTTTCCCTAGGATGACACAAAGCAGCAGAAAATCCAGCTCTTCATATCCCACCTCGTCTTTAAAGTCCATGGGAGTCGGACATTTTTATATTGTAACTTTATTTTACATTTTTAGGAAGGACATTGTTAAAATTCGCTGGCAGTTTCAGGAATCGCTGTGAGTGGTGATGGCTTTCAGAAATATCTATTACTTCAGTGTCCTTCTACTGTGAGCAGCACGTATGGGCCTGATGCGCTTCTGCCAGAGAATAGAAGTCAGTGGGAATTGAGGCCTCTAGATTTTATACTTAAGAGAATGAAGCCCTTTATACAGGGCCGGCTCTACAGTTTTTGCTGACCTAAGCAGCGCACCGAATTGCCGCTGTGGACAGTGGGGGCAGTCCATGTGCCCTTAGGGCGGCAGGTGCGTTTCCGCGGCAGTAGCAATTCGGCAGCAGCTTCTATGTTTACCTGAAGCCGCCGTGGAAACACGAATTGCCGCCACTGTGGAAACATGCCTGCAGCCCTAAGGGCACAGGGACTGCCCCTGCTGACCGCGGCGGCAATTCAGTGCGCTGCTTGGGGACAAAACAACAGGGACTGCCGCCCCTTGCAGATTGCCGCCCCAAGCACCAGCTTGGAATGCTGGTGCCTGGAGCCGGCCCTGCCTTTATATGCTGGAGGTGAGCAGTAATTTGTACAGTATCTACTTTCAGTTTAAATTTGTGTGCTTGTTTTGTGCATTTCTCCTCCAAGACTTGGGTTCAAATGCTGACATCCTATTAAAACTGGCTTGATGGTTCTTAAACAGGACTCTAAGGTTCCAGGCTAATGCAGAAATCTTAGCTCTGTTACAGGCCGTGGGGCTGGATTCTGATACCCTATCTCGTGCTTGCCCCCTTAGCCTGAAAATCATCTCATTGGCGCCAAATCACAGGGCTGCAGCTGTGCAATCTGCCTGAGTCAGGGGCAGTGCATAGGTGTGACCGAGTGGGTCTGCTTCCTGTTTTTCTCCTCACTTTGCTCTGTGGGCGATAATCTGCTCCAGTCCTTTTGCTGACACAGACTGCTTCCCTGCCTCCTCTGCACAGGCTGTATTGGGATGGAGCTAAGACTGTATTTGCACCGAGTCCACTGACATTGATCCCATGTGGAGGTTTGGTAATATTGCTGGCCCATATAGGGGAGTAAAAGGATGCTGACTTCCCAGTATAGGCATGCAGCCAGGCTAACCAGTAAGACCAAGTTAAGGTTCTCCTCAATGCTTGTCTAGGGTCTTAAGAACAATGCAGCATCCTGTCTAAATATCATCAGACCCAAGCCCCAGACAGAGAGGCAGCAGGAGAAAGAACTGCTGTAGGAAACGCTATGCTAACACTCCCTGCCGAGCCCAGCTGGAGCCACTGTTTCATGCTCGCATCAGAGATCCCAGCTGCAGTGGGATGATGTGAGAACAATAGTGCACAGACACATGAACAGCCATTGTGATGGCTACTGTCCGCTGTCAACCACCCAAGCTTTATGTGACTCTTATTCACCCATCTAGACCTAACCCTCCTCTGGTTCAGCCATCCGGCACCAAAACAGCATCCTAGGGAAACTGGGCAGCTGCTAAAGACTGTGGCAAGCAATCGTTCCGGGGGTGTATCTCCCCTTGGGGCATCAGCTTTGCCTCTTTCAAAGGAGAGTGGGGAATAGGAGCAGTCAATACACACAGACTTTGTGCACGGTGTGTCACGCACCCGTCTGGTCTCTGTTATGGCTCGATACCTTCTTGAAAGCCTAAAAGTTTAACCAGCTGGGCTTTCATCTTCTGACTCACTGAAACATTTCATATCAACCCTTGAAATGCATGGTGAAGGGAGATGATCTGAACCACAGGGGCAGTGCCAACCTGCTGTGCATTCATTTTCTCCTGTTGCTGAAGCCAAAGCTAGATCACCTGGGCTCTCCATTGGGAATACTCAACTAGGGTTTACCTCCCCAGCCTCTTTCCACCTTTCAGTAAGATTTGAGTTCCAACTACTGGGCAATGTAGAAGGGATATTTAATTATATTTAATTATATCAAACACAATCAACACTTGCCACTGTGCCCCCTTTCTAATAAGGCACAAAGCCTCGGGTAACCAGCGGGCACACACAGCTGGGACTTTCCTAAACAGCTGTTGCTCTGGTGGGGGTATGGAGCAGCTGAGTGCTGGGTGCATCAGCTTCTGTGACCCTTCTGCTTCTGGGGAGTTGATTATCAAGCTGCTGCATGAGAGGTGTGTGTTGCTGGACGGGAGCCTGTGAGGCTGCTATGCCTCTTGCCTCTGGGACCACTCTCTGCAGCTCCCATTTCACTCAGCCTAACCGTTTGCAGTGCAGTTGTAGCAGTGTTGGCCTCCAGGATATTCCAGAGACAAGATTGGTAAGATAATATCTTTTATTGGACCAGCTTCTGTTGGACGAGCTCTTACGTAGCTCAAAAGCTCAAAAAGGACAGAAGTTGGTCCAATAAAAGATATTACCTCCCCCACCCAGTGTCTACCTAACCATGACGTTTTCTTGCTTGCAAATTTTCAGAATGCACCAATGCTTCCCTCGCTGACTTAACCACCCAGTACCTGCTGGCTTTTTACAGAGCCCGTCTCCACCCGCATCTTCTTAATGCTTGTGACAGCTATGGAATCCTGCATTCATTGTGTGAGCTCTGCTGCCCCCATGAGGCCAGATTCTCTGCCCCAGTGCTCTAATAGAAGCCCCTGTCCCCAAGACCCAAAAACATCTAAACGGTTGCAAGGTCAGATGTTTCCAGCAGAATTTGTGTCCACACTAGTGCAGTCTGCATATAGCACTCCTAGCCATTGCTGCAGCTGTGTATTATGGCACCTGTCACTTAAATTCCAGGTACAAGTCTCTAAGCAGCTGAATTGCATGGTAGCAAGTTGCACATGACAGCAGCATCAACTGCCCATGTGGCCCAAATTAACAGGGGTATGTAGGGGTGAAGGCATTTCTGCTACAGTACAGTGGAAGGCTCTAGCACCAGGAACAACATTCAGACCTTCTGCCTCCAGCCATCTTCACATCATCTCTTCTATTCTATGCACTTTGATCTAACCTCATCTTTCTTCCTGCATGTTCCTCTCTGCTCTTCCATCATTCCCTTCCCTTCTCCCATTTTTTATCCTATTTTCCTTCTATTTGCCCCTCCACTCCAAAAATCCATGGAATGAACAAAACTGGTAGCAATTTCATCCTAATAATTTGTTTACATGGGAAAGTAGCCACATATTTCTATGAGTGGGTACAGCTCCTAGCACACGGAGGCTCTGATCCTCCTTGGAGCCTTTGAACACTACTACAGCATAAATTATAATGGCTGGTGCATATATAGATAGACAGACAGACCGACCTTATAGAACTGGAAGGGACCCTGAAAGGTCATTGAGTCCAGCCCCCTGCCTTCACTAGCAGGGCCAAGTACTGATTTTGTCCCAGATCCCTAAGTGGCCCCCCTCAAGAATTCTCACAACCTTGGGTTTAGCAGGCCAATGCTTAAACCACTGAGCTATCCCTCCCCGCATGCATGTTCTGTGCATTACAGTTGTAAAACTTATACCTGTTTAAAGCCTACACAATTGTATTGCAGAGATGAACCTATTACAGAGGTAATATAAATTGAAGGAGGAGAGGGATTCTATGCAATAAAGGGCACAACCCTGAGATCAATTAATCAATCACACACCTTTGCTGTTTCAGCTGCTCTTTGCCCATGACTCCATTGCAGTGAGCTTTATACTAAATTTCCAAATCCCTTCATCAAGTTCCAGCAGTCCCCACCCCCTTTTCTTTTTTAAAATCAACCTGCCTCCAAGGTGTTTCTTCCTTCCTAGATTTTAAGCCCAGAAGGAGCCATTATGATTATCTAGTGCAACCATAACACAGGTTAGAAAATTTCACCCAGCAATTCCTGCATCAAACCCGTAACTTATGGCTGAGCAACAGTGTAGTTTTCAGAAAGGCATCTAGTGTTTGCTTATTTAAAGATTTCTTCCCCTCCCTGCTCTGCAACCTAGCATAGATTCTCCCCCACCCTCAAAATAGCACTGACCTGAGGCACAGGATGGGCAATAATGTGACCTGAGTCAATAACAGCTTTTCTTCCTTACTTGTGTTACAATAGCTCCCAGAGGTTCCAGTATAAGGAAGCCCCCCTTGTGCTGGGCACTGCACAAACTCTTATTAAGAGATAGCCCCTGCCCCACCTAGCTTACAGTCTAACAAGAGAAACCAGGCAGTGGGGTATGCATTAACCCCATTCCTAGGGTCACCTTGTGCCAGCACAAGGACTAGAACCTAGATCTCCAGTGTGCCAGTTCAGTACCTGCCACAAATGGATGGCCCAGAAGTAGCCTTGAGGGAAAGCTATGAAAGCAGTGGCTGTGGGAATCCCTTAACCCAGCCCCTAGGCACTACAGCTGCTGGGTGCACTAAGTACCCTTCCCGGCCTTCCAGGCCAGTAGGCTGCTGCACTGACCACCAAGTAACCTCCCTTGCGGCAAGAGAGGCCAACTTCCGGGTTGGCATGGGACGTTCTAGCCTGCAGCTCCGTCCCACTCTCCTCCTCTTCCACACTCCCCCTCCCCTTCAGGCTGTGCCTGGACGCAACCAAATTCACTAAAGGGGGGACGGCGCAATGCACATTCAAACGCCATACAAACGGAGAGTGAGGAGGAGTCTGACCTATGGGGGCAGAAGTAGCCCTTGTAGGAACGAACCACTGAATTTAGGGCTGTTAATATTTCACCGGCGGGGTGTGGGGAGAGTTGAACCCCCTCCCTGCTGGAATGGTTTTATCCCCTAGCAACAGACTCGGGCGTCTGATGCTTGACGACGAGGCCATTGCACAGCACGGGAGGGGGAAGCTGGGCAGGCTGGTGCGTACTCTCTGCTCTGCCCCCGGCTGGCCTAAGAGTCGGGGCTGGGGAGGCCCGGAGGACAGCCCATGGTTCAGCCCGAGGGTAGGGGGTCACCGCTTTAACAGGGCCCTGGGTAACCAGACTGCAAGTGTGACAAATCGGGATGGGGGGTGGAGGGGTAATAGGAGCCTATGTAAGAAAAAGATCCAAAAGTCAGGACTGTCCCTATAAAGTCAGGACATCTGGTCATCTACGTCCTAACGTGGACTGGCTGAGGTCCCAGCATACAATGCTCTGACCCCCCCATAGGGGGCACCCCAGGCCTAGGCACGAGACCCCGCCTGGGAATTGCTAAGGACGCTGCTCATGCCCCTCAAAGGGGACATGCTGGCCTGCCACATAGCTGGGGTTGCCAACTTTGATTGGCAGTATTCCTGGAGAGTTCATCACATGACATAATCTTTTAATTCCAGAAGACTTTTGGAGGGTTGCAATTCAATCCTGGAGGCTTGGCATCACTACCCACAGCACCGCCTTGGTCAAGGTAGCCCAGGAGGGTGGCTCTCTTTGTGGGGCCACGCTCTGCTGTACAGGTGGCGGGAGCCATGGTCTGCCCCATTTTGCTGCCCATGGCCTTCTGGCAAGTCGTCGCTGTGGCCCCCAGGAGGAGTTGGGGCATCCTACGATAGGGGTTGCATGTCCACACCCCATGGGCCTAGGTATTGCTGAGGTGGCCTTTAGGGTTGGAGGAAGCAGGTCAGAGTTTGGAAATGTCAGTGAATTATTTGTCATTGCTGAAAAGGGTTGAAATTCTTTCACAACTTCTTGTTGCTTTTTGGCCAAGTGTGGGACTCAGAGCCAGCCCACACCCAGATGCTGCTAGCTGTAAGAATCAGAACCACACCACCCCTGGATGCTACTAGATGTGGGAGTTGAATCCCCCACCCCATCATTCCTGGATCCTTCTAGAGGACTCCTATCTGCCCACCCCGCACATGTCCATCCCTCTCCACATTCAAACAACCACTAAAAACACTCATTTTCAGAGGAGGGTGTTTTTATTAATCTCTGCCCCCTCATGAGGCCCCCTTCCCCTTTTGGTAATGATGGCAATTTGACCCTTTTTTTGTATTCTTGATGTCACGTATTATGATGTGTTAGGGCCCAATCGAATGCTTGTTGAAATCAAAGATCAGATCCTTAATACTTAGTATTGTATTTTAATTGGTTTTGCAGTATTCATAAACATCTAGGCGATAGAGTGAAGGGATTGTACTTTATGAATGAAAATAGTATTGTCAGTGGCACTATCTGAACACTTTAATAGCTTTTGTTACAAGGAACATCGAAGGCTGGTATAACTAAAGAAAATTAGCCAACTATTTTCTCTATTCTTTGTCTGATTTCTTTGTGAATTTTTGGCAACACTTTGTTTATAGTCAGTTTCACTGTTTCCCCTGGGAAGTCAATGTCCTTTGTCCTTTGTGTGGGTCTTTTCTTTAGCAACAGAGAGGGAAAATACATTTGAAAAAAAACAGGAAAATGGAATTGTAAAACCACCATCATTGTCAGGGGGACAGTTGATTGCGTAGTACTTGAAACTATTTTTAATTCTGTTTTTGAAAACGACCAGATTCAAGTAGATTGAAGTTTAAAGGCATATGTAGGTTGCTCGTCACTATATTGAACTCATGTTTTATGGCATATATTGAGGCATGAAACAATTCCCATGTATTTATTATCAGAAACTGTGGTGACTGGGGCATTAGGAATGCATATATAGATTGTTTTGAGAAAGATGAATACTAGTTTTCTACCTATCTTTCTTTCTGATTTTGCCCTTTTAACTTTTTGTTGTTGGGATTGATTTTTTTTAAGTACTTTTCTTTATCTGTTACAACCACTGAAGCATTTTTGAACCTCATTTTTTTAAAATGATGGTTTTCTTAGTTGGTTTGATTGAAATCTTGTATCAAAGAATCGAAGAGGAGGCAAGAGATCAAAAGCTCATACCACTCTGAGAAAAATGTGTGGGAGTTTGACTTCTTGGATATGTAAAAACTGGATTTGCTGAGAAATTGTAATTATAGTTTTGCTATCCTGCCATACACACTGTAGCTAATGTTGTGTCAGCAGTTCCATTATAATATGATCTCATTTTTCAGTCCCATTTAACCACTTTATAGATATCAATATATGAAAGTGTATGTATGTATGTGTGTGTATATTGTATTCTATTGTTTAATAGTGTGATTAATCGTGATTAAAAAAATTAATCGCTTGACAGTGATTTTTAATCACTACACACACATGCAAATATAGCTATACGTACACTCAGATGCACATACATATGTATATACACACACACATAGATATAGATAGATACAACACACGCACAGATACAGATATATATACACTCAGAAATATATACACACACAGATATAGATATATATACATACAGATATAGATACACAGACATACAAAGACAAATCTATAGCTATACACAGACACACAGATATAGATACACACAGATATAGATACAGACACAGGTATAGATAGACATATAGACAGATACACACACACACAGATATATGGATATAAATATACACATAGATATAGATATATGTAGATACACAGATACAGATACACACACATATATACATACACACACATATAGAAAGATACACATATGCACATATACAGATATGCATGCATATACACACACACACACACACAGATATAGATAGATACACACACACACACGGATATACATGCACAAAGATATAGATATACACACACACAGATATAGATATGTAACACACACACATACACAGATATAGATATGTAACTCAGAGAGAGATACATACACACATGTATGAACACACAGAGATATAGACATATACATACACACACATAGATATATAAACATAGAGACATACACACACACACATATATATATATATACACACACACATATACACACAAGCATACAGATACAGATATAGATATATGCACACGCACATCACACACAGGACAGATATAGATGTGTAACACACAGCAATATATATATATATATATATATATATATATATATATATATATATATATATATATATACACACACATATACACATACATACAGATATAGATAGATAGACACGCACATCATACAAACAGCTATAGATATGTATGTGTATGTATGTGTATACACACACACACACAGATATAGATACACACACACATACACAGATATAGAGATATATAAATGCACACAGATATAGATATAGATACACACACAGATATAGATACAGATATATATATATACACACACACACACACACACAGATACATACATACATATATATATATATACACACAAACATATATACACACAGAGAGATACACACATATAGCTATAGATACACACAGAGATATAGATACATATATATTTACATATTTATATACACACACATATAGATACACACACAGATACAGATATATAGATTAGATACACAGATATAGATGCACACAGAGATAGAGAGAGAGAGAGAGAGAGACACACACACACAGATATAGATATATAGATAGATAGATAGTTTTTGGAGAGTATTGGAGACAACTTCCTGGTGCAACTATGGAGGAACCAACTAGGGGCCGTTCTCCTCTTGGCCTGCTGCTTACAAACAGGGGAGAATTGGTAGGGGAAGTAGAAGTGGGTGGCAATCTGGGCATCAGTGACCATGAGATGATTGAGTTCAGAGTCCTCAGAAAAGGAAGAAAGGAGAGTAGCAAAATACAGATCCTGGACTTCAGAAAAGCAGACTTTGACTCCCATAGGGATCTGATGGGCAACGTCCTCTGTGGGGAAAAGGAGTCCAGGAAAGCTGGCTTTATTTTAAAGAAGCTTTATAGAAGGCACAGGAACAAACCATCTCGATGTGCAGAAAGAATAGCAAATATGGCAGGTGACTAGCTTGGCTTAACAGTGAAATCTTAGGTGAGCTTAAACACAAAAAGGAAGCTTAAAAGGAGTGGAAACTTGGTCATATGACTAGGGAGGAGTATAAAAATATTGCTTGAGCATGCAGGGTTGTAATCAGGAAGACCAAAACACAACTGGAGTTGCATAGCAAGGGATGTGAAGGGTAACAAGAAAGGTTTCTACAGGTATGTTAGCAACAAGAAGAAATAAGAAGAAAACAAAGAAAGAAGAAGTGGGACCTCTAAACACTGAGGATGGAATGGAGGTTAAGGATAATCTAGGCATGGCCCAATATCTAAATAAATACTTTGCCTCAGTCTTTAATAAGGCTAATGAAGAGCTTAGGGATAATGGTAGGATGACAAATGGGAATGAGGATATGGCGGTAGATATTACCACATCCGAGGTAGAAGCCAAACTCTAACAGTTTAATGGGACAAAATTGGAGGGCCCAGATAATCTTCATCCAAGAATATTAAAGGAACTGGCACATGAAATTGCAAGCCCATTAGCAAGAATTTTTAATGAATCTATAAACTCAGGGGTTGTACCGTACGACTGGAGAATTGCTAACACAGTTCCTATTTTTAAGAAAGGGAAAAAAAGTGATCTGAGCAACTATAGACCTGTTAATTTGACATATGTAGTATGTAAGGTCTTGGAAAATATTTTGAAGGAGGAAGTAGTTAAGGACATTGAGGTCAATGGTAATTGGGACAAAATACAACATGGTTTTACAAACGGTAGATCGTGCCAAACCAACCCGATCTCCTTCTTTGAGAAGGTAACAGATTTTTTAGACAAAGGAAACGCAGTGGATCTAATTTACTTCGATTTCAGTAAGGCATTTGATACAGTTCCACATGGAGAATTATTAGTTAAATTGGAAAAGATGAGGATCAATATGAAAATTGAAAGGTGGATAAGGAACTGGTTAAAGGAGAAACTACAACGGGTCGTACTGAAAGGTGAACTGTCAGGCTGGAAGGAGGTTACTAGTGGAGTTCCTCCGGGATCAGTTTTGGGACCAATCTTATTTAACCTTTTTATTACTGACCTTGGCACCAAAAGCAGGAATGTGCTAATAAAGTTTGTGGATGACACAAAGCTGGGAGGTATTGCTAACACAGAGAAGGACCAGGATATCATACAAGAAGATCTGGATGACCTTGTAAACTGGAGTAATAGTAATAGGATGAAATTTAATAGTGAAAAGTGCAAGGTCATGCATTTAGGGATTAATAACAAGAATTTTAGTTATAAATTGGGGACACATCAGTTGGAAGTAACAGAGGAGGAGAAGGACCTCAGAGTATTGGTTGATCACAGGATGACTATGAGCCGCCAATATGATATGGCCGTTAAAAAAGCTAATGCAGTTTTAGGACGCATCAGGCGAGGTATTTCCAGCAAAGATAAGGAGGTGTTAGTACCATTATTTAAGGCACTGGTTAGACCTCATCTGGAATACTGTGTGCAGTTCTGGTCTCCCATGTTTAAGAAGGATGAATTCAAACTGGAACAGGTTCAGAGACGGGCTACTAGGATGATCCGAGGAATGGAAAACCTGTCTTATGAAAGGAGACTCAAAGAGCTTGGCTTGTTTAGCCTAACCAAAAGAAGGTTGAGGGGGGATATGATTGCTCTTTATAAATATATCAGAGGGATTAATATCAGGGAGGGAGAGGAATTATTTAAGCTTAGTACCAATGTGGACACAAGAACAAATGGATATAAACTGGACACTAGGAAGTTTAGTCTTGAAATTAGACGAAGGTTTCTAACCATTAGAGGAGTGAAGTTCTGGAACAGCCTTCCAAAGGGAGTAGTGGGGGCAAAAGACATATCTGGCTTTAAGACTAAGCTTGATAAGTTTATGGAGGGGATAGTATGATGAGATAGCCTAATTTTGGCAATTAATTTAGCAATTGATCTTTGATTATCAGCAGGTAAGTATGCCCAGTGGTCTGTGATGGGATGTTAGATGGGTTGGGATTTGAGTTACTATAGAGAATTCTTTTCTGGATGCTGGCTGGTGAGTCTTGCCTACATGCTCAGGGTTTAACTGTTTGCCATATTTGGGGTCAGGAAGGAATTTCCCTCCAGGGCAGATTGGCAGAGGCCCTGGAGTTTTTTCGCCTTCCTCCTTTGCTGGAGGATTCTCTGCAGCTTGAGGTCTTCAAACCACAATTTGAGGACTTCAATAACTCAGACATAGGTTAGGGGTTTGTTATAGAAGTGGATGGGTGAGATTCTGTGACCTGCATTGTACAGGAGGTCAGACTAGATGATCATAATGGTCTCTTCTGACCTTAAAGTCTATGAGTCTAACAAGAAAAAGGTCAGGGAAAGTGTGGAACCCTTAATGAATGGGGGAGGCAACCTAGTGACAGATGATGTGGAAAAAGCTGCAGTACTCAATGCTTTTTTTTTTTTTTGCCTCTGTCTTTGCAGACAGGATCAGCTCCTACACTGCTGTCCTGGGCAACACAGTATGGGGAGGAGGTGAACAGCCCTCAGTGGTAAAAGAACAGGTTAAGGACTATCTAGAAAAGCTGTACATGCACAAGTTAATGGGTCCAGATCTAATGCAGCTGAGAGTGCTGAGGGAATTGGCAGATGTGATTGCAGAGCCATTGACCATTATCTTTGAAAAATCATAGCAATCAGGGGAGGTCCTGGATAACTGGAAAAAGGCTAAGCATATGATAAATGGAAGAGGTTCTCAGATACTCTACCTCTCAGCCTCCTAACTGAGGCAAATGAGGAGCAAGGGGTCGAAAGGTATACTACCTCCCTCAACCTCTGCCTTTTGGATCCTCCTCCTCAAGAGTTGCCTCTGCTGCTTATCACAGCTATCAAACACAGCTGCAATGTGAAACTGACATTATTCTAGACAACTTCCTTGCTTCCAAAAGAGTTCTGAATGCCATCAATGAAACTGACCCTAGTCTTGTTAATTTCATTCTAGGGATGCTGCAGCTTAGGCAATGAAGCCATCTCTATGCAGACTCAGCAAGTTACACTCAATTAATATTTAGAAAAAGATTTTATTTGAAAGACAAGGGCTGGAAAACTTTTCTTCGAGAAGATTCTCAAAGACACAAATGGGAGTTAAACACAAGATTCTCACTGAAAGTCAGGTTTCAGAGTAGCAGCCGTTTTAGTCTGTATTCGCAAAAAGAACAGGAATACTTGTGGGACCTTAGAGACTAACAAATTTATTTGAGCATAAACTTTCGTGGGCTACAGCCCACTTCATTGGACAAAATCTCCTGAAAGCAACACTTATACAGAAGTTGATGATATAGCCTCCACACACATAACACACACTTCCCAGACATTTGCCAAGGAAAGTTTCCCCACACAACACTGGCAAATGGACACTTTGTCAAGTCCTGAACCATTTTACTACAATAATCATTTTAACACATCTTTGCAGCAGTTCACTACTCATCATCCAGCCAAAGAAAGCCACCTATCATTTCACACCTGGAAACATTATGTGTGTGGATATATCTATATCTATATATCTGTGCGTGTGTGTGTATGTATCTATCTATCTGTACCTGTGTGTGTGTGTGTGTGTGTGTGTGTGTGTGTGTGTGTGTGTGTGTGTGTGTGTGTGTGTGTGTGTGTGTATACAGAATCATAGAAGATTAGGGTTGGAAGAGACCTCAGGAGGTCATCTAGTCCAAACCTCTACTCAAAGCAGGACCAACACCAACCAAATCATCCCAGCCAGAGTTTTGTGAAGCTGGGCCTTAAATACCTATAAGGATGGAGATTGCACCACCTCCATAGGTAACCCATTCCAGTGCTTCACCACCTTCCTAGTGAAATAGTGTTTCCTAATATCCAACCTAGATCTCCCCCACTGCAACTTGAGACCATTGCTCCTTGTTCTGTCATCTGTTACCACTGAGAACAGCCAAGCTTCATCCTCTTTGGAACCCCTCTTCAGGTAGCTGAAGTCTGCTATCAAATCCCCCCCCCTTACTCAACCAAGGCCATGGCTACACTGGAGAGTTGCAGCGCTGGTGGTGGGTTTACAGCGCTGCAACTTAGTAACTGTCCACACCTGCAAGGCACATCCAGCGCTGCAACTCCCTGGCTGCAGCGCTGGCGGTACACCTGGTCTGCTTGGGGTATAACGATTGCAGCGCTGGTGATGCAGCGCTGCTCGTCAAGTGTGGCCACCAAAAGCACTGTAATTTGCCTCCAGGGTATTAGGAGGTATCCCAGAATGCCTGTTCACAACAAACCAGAAGAGTGGCTGAACTCCGGGCACCCCGGAGCTGCTTATCTAAAAAACAAACACAGCTCCTGTTTGCTCGAGCGAGCGAGCGGAGGCAGGCAGGGGAATTGCTTTGGAATGTTCACAGCTGTTTGCTTGAGTAGAGAAGCCACAAGGTGGAGGGGGAAGGGGGAGTCCATGTTGAGCAGCTGCTTATGTGGTCTGAAGGCTATTTAGGAGTGCATAATTTGCATTTAGTGAATAAGAGAGGGGTGGGGACAGGGGTCGAAACTTTTAAAATGATTGAAGGTTGGTGCTGTGTATCTTCCAGTCCTTAGAACTTGCAAGGCAGGGAGCTGACAACAGTGTCAGCTCCAAAAATCCACTCCCTCTGTCTCCCCCACGCTCCTTGTCACACTTCACCCCACCCTCCTCTTTTGAAAAGCACGTTGCAGCCACTTGAACGCTGGGATAGCTGCCCAAAATGCACCACTCCCAACAGCGCTGCAAATACTGCAAATGTGGCCACACTGCAGAGCTGGTAGCTTTCAGTGTGGCCACACTGCAGCGCTTTCCCTACACAGCTGTACGAAGACAGCTGTAACTCCCAGCACTATACAGTTGTAAGTGTAGCCATACCCTTAGTGACAGAGGATGTGGAAAAAGCTAATGTACTCAATGATTTTCTTTTTGCCTCTGTCTTCACAAACAAGGTCAGCTCCCAGACTGCTGCACTGGGCAGTACAGTATGGGGAGAAGGTGACCAGCCCTCTGTAGAGAAAGAAGTGGTTCCGGACTATTTAGAAAAACTGGACGAGCACAAGTCCATGGGGCCGGATGAGCTTCATCCAAGGGTACTAAAGGAGTTGGCGAATGTGATTGCAGAGCCATTGGCCATTATCTTTGAAAACTCATGGCTAATGGGGGAGGTCCCGGATGACTGGAAAAAGGCTAATGTAGTGCCCATCTTTAAAAAAGGGAAGAAGGAGGATCCAGGGAACTACAGGCTGGTTAGCCTTACCTCAGTCCCTGGAAAAATCATGGAGCAGGTCCTCAAGGAATCAATTCTTAGAGGAGAGGAAAGTGATCAGGAACAATCAGCATGGATTCACCAAGGGCAAGTCATGCCTGACTAACCTAATTGCCTTCTATGAGGAGATAACTGGCTCTGTGGATGAGGGGAAAGCAGTGGATATGTTACTCCTTGACTGTAGCAAAGCTTTTGATATGGTCTCCCACAGTATTCTTGCCAGCAAATTAAAGCAGTATGGGCTGGATGAATGGACTATAAAGTGGATAGAAAGTTGGCTAGATCATCGGGCTCAATGGGTAGCGATCAATGGCTCCATGTCTAGTTGGTAGCTGGTTTCAAGCGGAGTGCCCCAAGGGTCGTCCTGGGGCCGGTTTTGTTCAATATCTTCATTAATGATCTGGAGGATGGCGTGGACTGCACTCTCAGCAAGTTTGCAGATGGTAAATACGCCGGAGGGTAGGGATAGGATACAGAGGGACCTAGACAAATTAGAGGATTGGGCCAAAAGAAATCTGATGAGGTTCAACAAGGACAAGTGCAGAGTTCTGCACTTAGGACGAAAGAATCCCATTCACTGTTACAGACTAGGGACCAAATGGCTAGGCAGCAGTTCTGCAGAAAAGGACCTAGGGGTTACAGTGGATGAAAAGCTGGATATGAGTCAACAGTGTGCCCTTGTTGCCAAGAAGGCTAATGGCATTTTGGGCTGTATAAGTAGACGCATTGCCAGCAGATCGAGGGACGTGATCATTCCCCTCTATTCGACATTGGTGAGGCCTCACCTGGAGTACTCTGTCCTGTTTTGGACCCCACACTGCAAGACGGATGTGGAAAAATTAGAAAGAGTCCAGCGGAGGGCAACAAAAATGATTAGGGGGCTGGAGCACATGACTTATGAGGAGAGGCTGAGGGAACTGGGATTATTTAGTCTGCAGAAGAGAAGAATGAGGGGGGATTTGATAGCTGCTTTCAACTACCTGAAAGGGGGTTCCAAAGAGGATGGATCTAGACTCTTCTCAGTGGTAGCAGATGACAGAACAAGGAGTAACGGTCTCAGGTTGAAGTGCAGGAGGTTTAGGTTGGATATTAGGAAAAACTTTTTCACTAGGAGGGTGGTGAAGCGCTGGAATGGGTTACCTAAGGAGGTGGTAGAATCTCCTTCCTTAGAGGTTTTTAAGGTCAGGCTTGATAAAGCCCTGGCTGGGATGATTTAGTTTGGAATTGGTCCTGCTTTGAGCAGAGGGTTGGACTAGATGACCTCCTGAGGTCCCTTCCAACCCTGATATTCTATGATTTTATGATTCTCTTCTACAGACTAAACAAACCCAGTTCCCTCAGCCTCTCCTTGTAAGTCATGTGTCCCAGCCCCCTGATCATTTTCATTGCCCTCTGCTGGACTCGCTCCAATTTGTCCACAACCTTTCTGTAGTTGGGGGCCCAAAACTGGATGCAATACACCAGATGTAGCCTCACCAGTGCCGCATAGAAGGGAATAATCATTTCCCTCCATCTGCTAGCAGTGCTCCTACCAATGCAGCCCAATATGCCGCTAGCCTTCTTGGCAACAAGGGCACACTGTTGACTTATATTCAGCTTCTCATCCACTGTAACCCCTAGGTCCTTTTCTGCAGAACTGCTGCTTAGCCAGTCAGTCCCCAGCCTGTAGTGGTTCATGGGATTCTTCCGTCCTAAGTGCAGAACTCTGCACTTGTCCTTGCTGAATCTCATCAGATTTTTTTGGCCCAATCCTCCAATTTGTCTAGGTCACTCTGGACCCTATCCTTACCCTCCAGCATATCTACCTCTCCCCACAGCCTAGTGTCATCTGCGAACTTGCTGAAGGTGCAATCCATCCCATCATCCAGATCATTAATAAAGATGTTGAACAAAACCAGCCCTAGGACCGACCCCTGAGGCACTCTGCTTGATACCGGCTGCCAACTAGACATCGAGTCATTGATCATTACCCGTTGAGCCCAACAATCTAGCCAGCTTTCTATCCACCTTATAGTCCACTCATCCAATCCATACTTCTTTAACTTGCTGACAAGAATACTGTGTGAGACCGTATCAAAAGCTTTGCTAAAGTTGCTTTCCCCATATCCACAGAGCCAGTTATCTCATCATAGAAGGCAATAAGGTTGGTCAGGCATGACTTGCCCTTCATAAATACATGTTGACTGTTCCTGATCATCTTCCTCTCCTTCAGTGCTTCAAAATGATTTCCTTGAGGGCCTGCTTCCAGGGACTGAGGTGAGGCTGACCAGTCAGTAGTTCCCCAGGTTCTCCTTCTTCCCTTGTCTACTAGCTAGAGGCTGATATGAAATATGGAACCCCCAAGCAGGATCCAGGAAGAGCAGGGCCAGCTCCAGGCACCAGTGCAGCAAGCAGGTGCTTGGGGTGGCCAACCGAATGGGGCAACATGTCTGGCTCTTTGGTGTCGAGTCCCTCAGTCCCTCTCGGAGGGAAGGACCTGCCGTCGAATTGCCGCAGAACAATGAAGTGGCAGCAGTACAGCTGCTGCCGAAGTGTCGCCAATTGTGTTGGGTTTTTTTCGTCGATTTTGGCAGCAAAAACGCTGGAGCGGCCCAGAAGAAGAGCACTCTGGTAGAAATCCCAAGCACCTCCAGCAGGTTAGGTTGTAGGGGACAGGGATTTCCTCTTGCAGCCATTCTCTATTACTTGTATCAAACTCAGGCTAATCATTTTAATTCTTTGTCCAGTAGGTAGCTGGAAAATCTTTCAAGATCTGATTTTGGACAGTGTGTCAATGTTACATTAGCCAGGCATATACATTATTATCTTCTCTTTTATATCTGTGAGGGCCTGGCAGATGGATCTTTTTGAACAGGATGCTGAATAGGGGTTTATTTTAATTGGTGAATAAATTTAGTGATCATAAAGGACATTCTGGAGGTGTGAATGACTACACAAGGTGTAAAGCAGTGGAGAATGAGGCCCACTGTGGGTAGGTGTGGTACACACTTCCTCCACACAGCTGTCACTGGAACTCAGCCCTGACCTGCAGCAGCTTATTCAGTTTCAGTCCTGGGCAGAAACTGCCAGTCATGCTAACATGTGTGTTGGGATGAAGAGGTTGTGATGTTCATGAAACTTCCACACTCACTTTTGCATTATACAGGCTTTGAACTCAGGTTTTCAGAGATGAAAGGCTAGTGTGGTAACTTGCTGTGCCACCTAGCTTTCCTGCAGACTACAGCGCTGTCATCTCAAGAAAGCCTCAGCAGGGTCATTTTGCATTAGTCTTGTTCTGCAGTATTGGTGCACCAGGCATAAAAGAGTCCAGCAGTAATTCATCAGGAGTTCTTGGATCTCAGCTGATACCAATCAACCCTGCTGTGCTGCTAAAATAGATATGGCTAGAGCATAAAATAACTAATAAAAAACAAAATCCTCCATGGAAAATTCATTCTTCAGGGTATGAGCTCCCAGATGCCAAACAAAAGAGAGGCTGGGATGAGAAAGTATTTGGGTTTTCTGGGTTGGGGTGTTATTGATCCTCCCTTCAAAGTCTCCCCACTTCACTCATTTACTCACATCACGGTAATCTTAATGTATTGGTTGATTTTTTTAAAAAAATCACTCAATATTGTTCACTGATTTGAATACTACTGTAACAGACCTGTGTGCAGTTATTCCCTGCTATCTTAGGTGTGTATGTAATGCTTTACTTTCTGTGTGTGCATGATCCATTCTTGTAGCCAGGCAGCTAGTTGAAATTTACAAAATTCATACTCTGAACAGAGCAGATAGGATGTTTTGTAAATTTCATTTCACTACCTGCATTCAAGAACAGAGCAGAGGGTCTCAGTAGGCAAATGTATGTGTGTTGTCACCTCTGAGTGACAGAGAAACCCAAAACAGCAACAGCACTAGTTTTAGACTATAAGCCTTGACAAGACCTTTCTAATGAAGATCCACTGTGGCAAGTCAGAAAACTCTCAACCAGCAGATCGTTGGGCAAACGTTTTATCCTCCAAGTTTAAACCAGACAGAACTATAGGCCTTTTCTGGGATGCAGAACAGGCATCTTTGTAAATCATAGAATCACAGAATCATAGGACTGGAATGGATCTTGAGAGGTGATCTAGTCCAGTCCCCTGTACTCGCAGAACTAAATATTATCTACACCATCCTTGACAGGTGTTTTGTCTAACCTGCTCTTAAAAATCTCCAATGACGGAGATTCTACAACCTGCATAGGCAATTCATTCCAGTGCTTCACCACCCTGATAGTTAGGAAGTTTTTCCTAATATCCAAACTAAACTGCCCTTGCTGCAATTTAAGCCCATTGCTTCTCGTCCTATCCTCAGAAGTTAAAGAGAACAATTTTTCTCCCTCCTCCTTGTAACAACTTTTTATGTACTGTTATCATGTCCCCACTCCGTGTTCTCTTCTCTAGACTAAACAAACCCATGGGAAGAATATGGGCTATTCTTCACTTACAATTAGATATAGGGTGGGCAAACTATGGCCTGTGGGTCGGATCCAGCCTGTGAGCCGTTTTAAGCTGGCCCGTGAGCTCCCACTGGGGAACAGGATCTGAGGCTTGCCCTGCTCTTGAGCTCCAGCTGGGATGCAGGGTCAGGGGCTGTGCCATGTGGCTCCCGGAAGCTGCGGCATGGCTCTGCTCTGGCTCCTAGGCACTCCAATGCTCCCTCTGGCGCTTCAATGGGACCTGCAAGGGTGGTGCCTGCATATGGGGCAGTGTGCAGAGCTGTCTGGCTGCGCCTCTGTGTAAGAGCCGGAGAAGGGACATACCCTGCTTCCTGGAGCTGCTTGAGGTAAGTGCCGCTCAGAGCCTGCACCCCTGAGCCTCTTCTCATGCCCCAGCCCTGATTCCCCCTCCCACCCTCCAAATCCCTTGATCCCAGCCCAGAGCACCCTCCTGCACTCCAAACCTCTCATCCCCAGCCCCACCCAAGAGCCCGCATTCCAGCCAGAGCCTGCATCCCTTCCTGCACCCTGATCCCCAGCCCAGAGCCCCCTTCCACTCCCTGAAATCCTCATTTCTGGCCCCACCCCAGAGCCTTCATCCCCAACCAGAGCCCTCACCCCCTCTCACAACCAACTCCAATGTTGTGAGCATTCATGGCCTGCGATACAATTTCTATTCTCAGATGTGGCCCTGGGTCAAAAAGTTTGCCCAGCCCTGGGCTAGACTTTAGGCCCAGTTGTGAGCAAGGACTGGTGCACTAAGCTGCACCACCCCAGAAATTGTCTTCAGAGGCATTATGATGTAGAATTCCCATACATTTATGGTAATAAGCTATAACAGGATAAACATATTTATAGCTGTATAACTGCATCAACACTAGGGAGCTGTACTGCTTTGACTAGTCCAGTTTAGTTAGAGCAGTAACATTTTTGTATTTAGACAAGCCCTTACTTCAGGGCTGAATATCGCAGCCCTTGGTTTTTCATTAGCATCTTGCCACGAGTCTGAAGGCTGCACTCCATTAGCATCTGCAGTTATGTAAAGATTTTTTGTATCAAAAATAAATGCACACATCAGTAATATCTGCCTGTACTTGTCTCTCCCTGATGGAGGAATAGAAACTGTGAGTTGAGATCACCAGCAAAAAAAAGAAAAGGAAAGAAATCCCCTGCAGTAAAAGGGAGCGGAGAGCTTCTGGCTATATTTCAATATTCAACAGGCCTCACTTAGACACCTCTGCTTTAATTGTCTGAGACTGAGTCAGAACTTACACCTGGGACTATCTGGGTTTAAGTTTACTAGACTCAAGTTACATATGGAGAGGACTGTTACCTTTAAGGGATTTGGTAAAGCTCCTACATACCTGATAGGGGCCTATAGCTCATAGGGGCTTATGTGATAGTTTCAGTGCAGGCCTGGGTTGCCTCAGTTCTGCTGGCAGTCTCTTGGATGCTGGGAAGTCCCTGCTGTTTCAGAAAAGCAGCTTTTCAAACATCGGCTGTTGAGTTTTCTCCTCCAAAACCTGTGTGGAATAATGAACCCTTTTGCCCAGGGTTAGTGAGCAATCCAATCACTTGGGTGAGACAGATGGCCACCAGGTCATAAAAGTAAAGTGTGGGATCAGTCATGGCAGGCAGTCAAGTGCATCTCGTTACCCACTCATCTGCTTAGTGAACCAGCAATGTAAAAAACTGCTGAGAGGTATTTTACAAGAGGTGGAGACACAGTGCTAACAGTATCAATTGGTTTTCTTTCCATAAGGCCCAAGATCGCATCACAGCACTTTTCCTCTAACTGGTGGAGAAGATGGAAAAGACAAAGAAAGAACTGACAAACTCGCTGGGGAGGAGCCCCTATTCTCCTCATTCGAACAACCAGGCTCAGGTCTTGGAGCCGAGCCCAGGAGCCAGCTCAAGCCCAATAGAAAGCATCTACAGGGGGACCAATAGGAAATACCCAATGATTAAACAAAAAGGATTTTACTCTGATGTGCTCTATCCAGGAGCCACAGCTTTCTTGGGGGTAAGTGCAAAAAGCCTCCTCTTTCTTCATCTTTTCTATTGGAGATCCACAGATCATCCTAGATGTAAGGATCCATGTGAAAAGCAGATAATCTGCAAGGCTTTCTCATGCACAAAATAGGATGGCAGCTTAGAATGACACCTACCAATCACAGAACTCCTTGGCTTTCTTGTTCTCTTTTCTCTTGCCCGTAATTTTCACTCTGCTCCTCCTTTGGTCCATCTCTTCACCCAATCTGCTCAGAGCAAGGCAGGGAGCAGGCAACAATGCCAGGCCTTGCATCCTGTCTCCCATTCTGCAGCTGTTCCCTAGGTCAGAGCCCTCATAGGATTTGAGTTTTCCAGGGTAAAGCAGCAATGCTTTGTCTATCACAAATCATGATTTCCTTGAATTACTGGGGGGCCTTGCCCTCAATGCAGTCACAGTGTTATGTGTATTATCAAGTTATTGTGGCACAGAACTCCATGCGCTAGTAAATGTATGAGAATGGATCTTCAGTTGGTGAAATAAGCATAGTCCAACTGGCCTCCTTGTTCTTTAGACCTCTCTCTAGAGATCTCTGGTTGGTTTCAGGCTGCATTCTCTTAGCAATCCCCTGCCTCTGTGTTTGTGGTGCTATGTGCCCTATCCCTTTCTGGAGATACTCCCTTTGCCTCTTACAGACTTTATCCATGGCACTCTGTTTCAACATGTCCTTTCTAACTCTGGTACTTCAAGCCCTCACTGAAGGTTCTTTCTTCCTCTCCCTGTATGACACTTTCTATGAATCCCCTTACTACCCTCTCTCTCGGTTACTTTCAGGCAGGCTTTGGTGGCGTTTCTGCGGGCAGTCTGCCAGTCACGGGGATTCAGCAGCGGTTCTGCGGGTGATCTGCCGATCCCGTGCCTTCATCCCTTTTGCCACTGAAACCGCGGGACCGGCAGACCTTCCACACAAAAGCCGCTGAAGGCTGCCTGACTGCCGCCCTCACAGTGATCGGTAGCCCGCTGCCTGCGGCTTGCTGCCCCAGGCATGCGCTTGCTGGGCTGGTGCCTGGAGCCGCCCCTGCTTTCTGTGGCCCCTCTCTCTTACCTCTGACTCGCCCTGGTGATATTCTTATATGCTGGATTTGCAGGATGTGTGCGCTGGTCCCAGTGTGTACAAGGATTTACTGAGACAGGCTGATCTTGAGCAGCACACGCCAAAAGGTAAATGCACTGAAAAGAATAATGCCACTGCCTGTAGGCATGCTGGGAAATGGGGCCTTAAAGCGTTAATGTTGGTAGCAGTAGGCATGCTGGGAAATTAGTGCTTCAACTGATTACTTTAGGCTAGAAGAGCATTGGAAATACTCCTGTGATTCTGTTCTCAAAGCCGGGGATGATCCCAAGGTGACGGAATCACTTGCGAATGGTGGAGTGCAGTGAACCCCCAGATCAGTAGAACGATCTCCTTCATGAACAGAAAACGATTTACCAACTGTCAGGGTATATCTGGCCCCTGTGATGTCCACAGAGCATTTGGGTCCCTATCTAATCTTATGAGGCGGCTCTTGTAGCTAGACCTATGAGGTACCCCTGAGAAGAATAACAAGATTAATGTCACTCTGAGCACTCTGTCCTTCACAGGTCTATTATGCTTGAATATGGGGCACAACCCCCACTCCATAGGCACAGAGGTTACCAACAGCATGGAATGTGTCCATTACTGCTGAGGGAGGTGCAGGCAGGAAATGTACACCCTCTCCTCATCTCCCCCACAACCCCCCTTTTGCATGTTCTGGAGTCCAGCTCCATACTCGCTCTGCAGTGGAGCTTTGTGTATTGGGAAAAGGGATCTGGCACTCCTTTCCGACTTGCAAATGGTGCACATGTCCTGGAGGCTGGAGTACGGCCATAGAGACTGACTGTGAGAGGAAAGGATCTTTCCCTTCCCTAGAGCCTGGCAGACCCATCGGACACAGTCTAGTTATTTAGATTGTAGGCTGGGAAGTGATGGAAGCCATATACCACCTTACTGTGCTTTAGATGTACTATTTATTGTCCTGAGTAAAGGGAAATGACTTCATCCACAAGTGAATCTTGACAAGACCAACTCATCCCTAACAAGTGGAGATGGATCTTTATTTATGATACGCTACTTATTTAATGGGGAAACAATCAGGCTGTAAGTATAAATGCTGATGACACACTAAGTATTGACATAAATAACTGATAATGCACAAAGTGCTGCAATGAATAGCTTCATAGATTTCAAGGAAGTGGAATGCCACCATGGGAATAGTAGCATTTACTGACCATAGATAAAAACCAGGGCAGTTCTGTGAAGAAACCAAATCAACATTTGTGCAGGGTTAAAGATCTTCTGTTCAAACCTCTGTGCTTTTATTGACTCTTCAGTAAAAGCAAATCTTCAAAAAAATCATACAGACAATTCATGATTCTGTACAATATTTGATTAATGATATGAATAAAAAGGAGATGAAATATACAGAGCAGCATTTTTAGGATTGATCTCCATTAGTCTAAATGTTATTTTTAGAAAAAGTGAATGTTAGATTGGTATTTTTGTATTACAAGGATTCTGATCCTGAAATATTATTGACATCAGCATTTTTGCTTTCAGTGAAAGCTGCAGGTGCTCAGTGCCTCACAGAATTGTCTTCAAAGGCCCCGATCCTGCAAACTGCTCTGCATAATTGTTTTAATGTCTGTAGGACTCTATATGGGCACCAAGATCAAAGTACACAGAGTCAGTTGCAGGATTGGGTCAAAAGTCATTAACAACCTTGTTGTCAGAGGTGTTGTCAGATGCTACCGGTGTGGTGCTCTGCTCTCTCCTTGTTGGTATCACTTGGCTGCGTGCGTGTGTTCCCTCTGTGTGCTGTCCCAGCTCTGTGCAGATAGCTGACACAGCAGACCCAAAGAGAACCCCCAATGACCACAGAATCTAGTAAGGTACAAAGGCACGTCGGCCAGATTACTTAGTCTACCGAGCATACTACGAATATGTACCCACGGTCAATGGACTAGGCTCAGTCAGTGGCGGGACCTTCCACTGCCCCCTCGGCCGGACAAAGACACCACCCCAGGGATACATTCTTATACACAGGTACAAACAAATTACACATCACTTCTGACGTACTGAGGTGCAACCCCTTTACGCAGTAAGGTGCAACCCCTCTACGTAGTAAGGTGCTGCCTCTCACCTTGTACATATTGGTTCGATCAAAACAATTCTATTCATCATTTTACCCTTTTGCCCCTGTCATTGGGATGGGTCGGCCTGTTCTTCCTTATCTGTGGAATGTTCCAGTATAAGGTGTTCTGGTACCGTGTTTATACTTCGGTATGCTAGGTGAATATATGTTTATGCAACATCAGCCCTTTCCTTGCCAGCTTCTGTGAACTGAGCCGGCCTTCAGCTCACAGCCTGACTTTGCTTTTTAGCTAGGTCTTGACCATTACTTTAGTTCAGGCCTCTGGCCTCACACTGGGCCTTTATCAGGGCCTTCACTTACTACAAACCTTAATCACATCCAGGTGTCCAATTTAAGGCCCCAAATCCAAAGTTTTTCCTTGACCAGTATGAAAGTTTCTCAAGTAAGAGATGAAAAGAGCCCACACTCCCTCAAAGTCCTTTATCTTATTTTTAGCTCTGTGTTAGGCTCTCTCCAAGGAGATGATGCTCTTTACATCTTGGAGCTAATTACTTATTTCAGGTAACACATCAAATTCCCAGCTTTTTGCAATTCTTTAATTTGCAGCTAATGATGGTATACTTAGTCAGCTAAACATTTATGTTTTATTTATAGGTTATCTAAGATGATGATTTTCTTTGGGCCAAAGCCTTGGAGATCTTTACTTGTTGCTAGAGCGCACTTCCCACTGAAGACAATAGGCCAAAGTCCTGAGATTGCTAGTCAGTTTGTATTCAGGCCTTAATCAGACAAACTCCAGTTGAAGTGAATGGAAATTTTGCCTGAGTGAGAACTGAATGACTGATTCCTTTTTTGCCTGAATAAAACATGAGTAAGCCCTTCAGAATGTACTGGTTATCTGAATTGCTCTCAGTCTAGATTTATATGCCTCTCATCACCATAGTATCTGAGCAACTCAATTATTAATGAATCTTACCTTCACGATAACCCTGTAGAAAGTATCTTCTCCACTCTACCAATGGGGAGCTGAAGTACTCGGTAGATTAAGGGTTTTGCCTAGGTCTCCTGAGTCCCAGTCTAAAGCCCTATCCGAAATCCACATACTTTATAGTAATTCTTAATGCCCATTATTGCTGTCACTGAGCCCATAGTGTTGTTTTGGTATTATATAAACACAATAACATGTATAAGCAAACAAACAAAGAAAGCTAGGGAGAAAACAAGGTTGGCTTCCACTCATCAGGACAACCTGACTCAGGGTCTGCTTGACTCCTCCACTCACTCGTGTAGTACGGTTGCTGTGACTTGTGCAGATTGCCCACATGTGCACTCCAAGGGGTGGCATAATTTGTCTGTCTGTATGTATGTGCATGTGAACATAGATACATTGTTTTATGAACTTAGGACTTTGCTTGTTTTTTCGTTTGATGTCAGTCACAACATTTGAAACTCCCAAGAACATTGAATCTTACCTGGACAAACAAGTGATTGGACCAACCACTGAGATCCTGGCCAAGTCAGACTTCCCACTGCAAGCGTTTAAGCCAAAGGTGCAGCTTCCCTTTCAGGGGCTGCCAGGACAGTGCCCTCGGAAGATTGAGATAGAGAGGTAACCTCAAGAAGGGGGATAATGTGATAGCTGTTGTATACATTGAATAGCCACACAAGAACCGGGTACTGAAGTTCGCTCTGAAGATGCAGAAGTACTATGCAGATAATGTTTCAAGAGGGACAGTGTTTTATTGTAGTGTTTAGTCTTACCCCTTGCCACCTGCACAACGCTGTTGACTTAGGCTGCGTAGAGAGAGGATCACATGTTGACAAAATGACTTAAGCTTATTGTGTTTTGTAGATGTTGGAGTTGGCAAAGACTCTAAGATCACCCAGCCCACCTCTGACAATGCAAGAATGATCCCCTAGAATAAATGTCTTAGGAAGGAATTTTCAAAGTGCTCAGCCTTAGCCTAACCCGGCTCCCACTGGGGTCAATGGTAAAACCCCCACTGAAGTCATGCATCCGACGAAGTGGGTATTCACTGACGAAAGCTCATGCTCCAATATGTCTGTTAGTCTGTGAGGTTCCACAGGACTCTTTGTCGCTTTTTACAGATCCAGACTAACACGGCTACCCCTCCGATGCCACTGAAGTCAGTGGGTGCAGAGTTAGGCCAACCCTGAGCACTTTAGAAAATCCCACCCACAGTGTGTTGTTCAGTATACTATTCAAAGTTCCATCAGTCTGTTCTGTCTTCTGGGTAGTGTCCAATTGTTACTGCATTGGTGCCATATTGAACCTGTAGTTATTAGCACAGATGTTCTTCCTGTAACAGACTGAAAAAACAATTGAATAATGACAATTCATATAACTTCACTAAGCATAACCATTCAATCTCATTGACTCCTAACTAGGAGACGACGACTATATCTCAAACTAGATATTGCTCAGCTCTTAGCCAAAGAGGGGATAGATTCCAATCACCTGATGCCCAGGCACCAAGACCCTGACAATATGCCGACCATTGAGCAAAAGAGAGATCCTCTCTTTCCCATCTACCTCCCACTGCAGGTAAGTGAGCAGCTTTAGAACTGTCATCTGCATTACTATTGATGCTCTCCGGACTCACTGAAAAGAGCAGAGCACATGATTTAGTAAGAAACAGAGATGAACAGGTGAATATTTTAGAATAGAAGCCATGGGGGCTGGGATCCATAGGATTCAATCCTGCATGGTGCTGAGCATCCCCTGTAAGTTAATGAGTGCCTACAACTTTCATTACAATGGGACTTGAAGGTGCTCAGCGTCTCGCAGGACTGTTCCAAAGACAGTTGTTTAGGCTTCTTTAATACCATTATTACACAAATTCAGATTTCCTTCTGAATGCCACTGTCGGCAGCATTGATTGCTGGGACTTCTCCAGTTGAGAGTCTCTTCCCCATCTCTACTATCTAGAAGAGGGGGACTAGTCTAGTTGCCACCCTTGGAAATAAGTCCTTCATAAGGCAACACATTATGTGGTTTCTGCACCTTTGTTGTTTCCCCCGTTATATAAAATTCAGGGAGTGCATGTTTCTTTTCCTTCATAAATTTCTATGCCATGTTGTTATCTTCTTCCCCAGGCAGAGATTCATTTCCATTACATTGTCTTGTCTATGTAGATATTTGATGATGAAGAGTATGACTGCCGGACTCCTGAAGAGTGGCTCTTGCTGGGGTTGGAGCCAGGATCTCAAGACAGAAAGCCAGTTCCCGGAAAAGCACTTTTACCTACAGATGATCAACTGGGACACGGTAAAGCATGACTAAGCTATAGTTTGGGTGTTCTGCACAGTGACGTTGGGCTAATGACACTTACAGGATCGTTGCAATAGAATGGTTAGCATTTGGAATGGAACTGTCCAACTTAGCTGAATGTAATGCTGATGAATGGAACACAGAGATGATTAAATGAGAGCGAGTACTTGCGTAACAGGCTCTAGTGGTTAGAGCAGGGGACTAGGAGTCATTGGATCTTGTTTTTAGAAATAGCTTCTGATTTTGCAACCTCATTTCTGTGCCTGGAAATAATTGCAGGGTAATTTTATAGTTCTTAAATGTTTCTCCCCTGATCAGACCTGCAAATCAATAGGTTAGAAGTCTAAATACTATGAAACATGTCTGTGTTTACCTGTGGGTGCAAAACTGGAGGCCAGGTTGAGGGTCTTCTGAAAATTGGAGCCACTGTGTGTGTGATCCAGTCCTGTTGTTCCAGAACTTAAATGATGGGAAGAAGACATGGAGCAAATGTCAGGAAGCAATTGCATGCATGACTATTCTGCATTGTTGTGCTGGGTACTTTATTTTATATATATATTTATTAAAGAAAATCTTCAGCTCAGAGCAACTGAGGTTGACCTTATGGGACATATGACAGTGAAGAGGAGCAACTTCAGCCCAGCTTTTTTAAATGAGAAATCTCACCTGCCACAATATCTTGTGAGAATCAACTAAACCCTTTTTAGAACATAAGAGCCTAAGAACTATCTAGCCCAGTATCTTGTGTTCCATTGGCCAGTGACAAATGCTTGAGAAGGAATGAACAGAAGAGGGCAATTTATAGAGTAATGCATCCCCCGTCATCCAGTCCCAGCTCCTAGCACTCAGAGGTTTAGGACACTAAGAGCAAGGGGCTATATCCCTGACTATATTGGCTAATAGCCATTGATGGACCTATCCTCCATGAACTTATCTAATTCTTTTTTGAACCCAATTATACTTTTGGCCTTCACAACATTCCCTGACAATGAGCTCTGCAGGTTGACTGTGCATTGTATGAAAAACTACTTCTTTGGGGGACCCATGGTTATGTGTTTATCTTGTGTTATGTGAACGGATGGTTCACATGGTTATCTTGTATTATGTGAATGGATAAATAACACTTCTTTTTCACTTTCTCCTCACCATTTGTGATTTGATAGGCCTCTATCATATCCCCCCTTAGTCATTTCTTTTCTAAGTTGAACAATCCCAGTCTTTTTAATCTCTCCTCACATGGCAGCTGTGCCGTACCCCTAATCGTTTTTGTTTCCATTCACTATGCTGCTTCCAATTCCAATATATCCTTTCTGAGATGGGGCAACCAAAACTGCACACAGTATTCAAGATGGTGTGTGTACCATGGCTTTATATAGTGGCACTGTGATATTTTCTGTCTTGTTATCGATCCCTTTCCTAATAGTTCCTAACATTCTGTTAGTTTTTTTTAATTGCCGCTGCACATTGTGCAGGTGTTTTTCAGAGAACTATGCAATCCACAGTGACTCCAAGATCTCTTTCTGCTGGTTACATCTCATTTAGACCTCATCGTTTTGCATGTATAGTTGAGATTATGTTTTCCAATGTGCATTACTTTGTATTTATCAATGCTGAATTTCATCCACCATTTTGTTGCCCAGTCATCCAGTTTTATGAGATCCCTTTGTAAGTCCTCTCTGTCAACTTTGGACTTAGCTGTTGAGTGATTTTGTATCATCTGCAAACTTTGCAACCTCAGTTAACCCCTCTTTCAGATCATTTATGAATACATTGAAGAGCACTGGTCCCAGTACATATCTTTGTGGGCCCTGGTATTTACTTCTCTCCACTGTGAAAACTGGCAGTTTATTCCTACCCTTCGTTTCCTGTCTTTTAACCGGTAACTGATCCATGAGAGGACCTTCCTTCTTATCTCATGACAGCTTACTTTGCTTAAGAGCCTTTGGTGAGGGACCTTATCAAATGCTTTCTGAAAGTCCAAATACACAGTATTTACTGATCATACTGAACACCCTTTTCCACATGTATGTTGACTCCCTCAAAGAATTCTAATAGATTGGTGAGGCATGATTTCCCTTTACAAAAACCATGTTGTCTCTTCCCCAACACATCGTGTTCATCTGTGCTTCTGATAATTTTGTTCTTTACTATAGTTTCAACCAATTTGCCTGGTCATGAAGTTAGTCTTACAGGCCTGTAATTGCCAGGATCCCCTCTGGAGCTTTTTTTTTTTTAAAAAATCAGCATTATATTAGCTATCCTCCAATCAGAGGCTGGTGTGGTGGGTGATGTATCACAGCTAGTAGTTCTGCAATTTCAACTTTTAAGTTCCTTCAGAACTCTTGGATGAATCCCATCTGGTCCTGGTGACTTGTTACTGTTTAATTTATCAATTTGTGCCAAAACCTCCTCTATTGACACCTTAGTCTGGGACAGTTCCTTGGATTTGTCACCTAAAAAGAATGGCTCAGATGTGGAAAATTCCCTCACATCTTCTGCATTGAATACAGATACAAAGAATTTATTTGGCTTCTCCTCAGTGGTCTTGTCTTCCTTTAGTGATCCTTTAGCGCTGATTGCTTGGCAGGCTTCCTGCTCTTGATGTATTTTTAAAAAATTGCTGTTAGTTTTTGTGCCTTTTGCTAGTTGCTCTTCAAATTCTCTTTTGGCTTGCCTAATAACATATTAATCCTTGACGGGCCAGAGTTTATGTTCCTTTTGATTTTCCTCAGTAGGAGTTGACTTCCAATTTTTAAAAGATGTCTTTTTGTCTCTAACTGCCTCTTTTGCTCTGTTTAGCCATGATGATTTTTTTGTTGTTGTCTTACTGTTTTTTTAATTTGGGGTTTACATATCGTTTGAGCCTCTATAGTGGTGTTTTTTAAAAGTTTCCATGCAGCTTGCAGGCATTTTACTTTTGTGAATTGTAATGATTATATCTTTCATCAGAGGATCCCAAAAGCCACGAGTTGATCTATAAGTGGGTCAGTGTTGGCGTCCTGGATTACGACAAGGAGACAAAACTGTACTTGGTACATAAGACAAACAAAAGGGGAATGGTACGGGATGAAGAAGGGAGGCCTATTCTAAATGGAGGAGTAACTCCAGAAGGTGTGTTCTGACTAGGGTTCATTAGGAGATGGGAGACGTTCATTTACTCCGTTTGTTTCCTTTTCTACTACCAGGGCCCTGCATTGTAATAATACTTTTCCCTCTCCTTCCCCACCACTGGAGGGCTAGACATGATTCTTCCTGGAGCCAATGCCATTCGGGGGTAATTTGGGTAATTTGGGGATATTTGAAGTACTCGCCATTTGCAGGGGTTAAGGATGCTGCCATTTCAGCACTGCAATCCCCTGCCAACCAAGACCTGAACTCTGATCACTCATTTGGCAGCCTCTTGTATTACCACCACCCCATCAGCCTGACCCTGATTGTATATTCAATCTGTTGGCTACAATAAATAGGGAATCTGATTTCTATATTCACTATGGACCCCAATGTGTGTTATTTATGTCTTCTCTTCTTTCCCCCCAGGGAGAGCCCCTCTTATGCCATGTCAGTACTGGGTGCCACGAGTCCGTCTGCTGTTTCTTGCGGAAGACCCCCATGTATTTGCCCAACGTGTGGTTTCTGCCAATACCTTGCGTAAGAAAACACAGGCGCTGTTGCGGTACAATCTATATGTGGACTGCATGCCCGTGGATGGGCTGAGGAGCATTGATGAGAAGAGCATAGGTAGAATGAAGCAGCTGGCAATGAGCACTTCACACCTGAGAAAAGAGATACGGTGAGTATCCCATTAATTCTTCCCTGGGTGCTAGAAGAGGCTCATTGAAAGACTCAGATCATGGCTGTGCTTTCAGTGTACTGTACTGGATGTCTGCATAGTGTGACTGACTTCCCTGGGGTGCAACCTAGAACTGGGGTACCACTGAGCCCTTTGTCTTACCAACCTGGGCTCCCTCTCTCACTGTGCTGCTCTCACACAAGCTGCAGATCCCTCCAGATCTGCCCACACACAAACATTCGCAGGCAGGGACTACCCAGCTGTGTTACATGAATGCTTTTACCAGCCACCCATGAACCAATAATAGAGAGGCTCCAACCAGTTCCCCACAGTTCCCCGGCCTAGGACCCCAGAGCTGTACTGTCTTGCCCTGGTCAGAAGCCTGACCAGTATACATTTTACTACCCAGTACGCACCTGCTTCAATGTGGAGAGGACATTGCACCACCCCCTATTCTTGAGCGGATTTCCCTTTGGACTTCAAACAACACACTGTTTTAAGTAAAAAAAAAATACATAAAACAACTGTAACTACAGAAAGATATAATCACTTAAAAATCTAAGAAATAGCTACAGATCAAAGTTGGTTACCTAAGAAATAAAATAAAATCGCAATTTAAGTTCTATGCACTAGATAGGATTTGAATCAAGAAGTGTCTCACCCTGATGGTACAAACAGTCCACGAATCTTCCATACACAGCACATCCTCAGTTCAGTCCTTGTTCCTAAGGTTCCAGGTGTTGAGTTGTGGGGGGTGGGGGGGAGTGAGGCCAAGTGATGATGTCACTTCCCCCTTTTATAGTTTCTGCCTTGTGGAGGGAACTTCATTGTCCCAAACAAAGCCCCCAGCACAGTTAGTGGAAAAGTATAGGCACAAGATGGAGTCCTGGGTCACATGAACTGGTCACATGCCCTTGCATACTTCAATGAGTCATGGCAGCAGGGCCGGCTTTAGGGCGATTACACCAATTCCTGGGAATTGGGCCCTGCAGCGTCCAGAAGAGGGGCCCCACACCTTCCACCGAAGTGCCGCCGGAAACAGTGGCATCCAATTGAGCCGCCGCCGAATTGCTGCCGCTATCTTCGGCGGCAGCTCAATCGCTGCCGCTGTCTTTGGTGGCATTTCGGCGGCAGCTCTTTTGAATTGGGCTCCGCATGTCCTATATTCTGGCTAGAACATTCACAGAAAAGTTCATCAGGTGGGAGTAAGCTTCTTTTATGGCCTATTGTATTTCTTGATGGGCCATCACCTTGAATGGTTTGTCCACAATGTGCTGGCGAGACTGGATGTAAACTACCTTGTGGGTGTTAACCAGGAGCAAACACATTTGAAATACTGGTATAAAGTCGAGTATCAGAAGGGTAGCCATGTTAGTCTGGATCTGTAAAAGCAGCGAAGAGTCCTGTGGCACCTTATACACTAACAGATGTATTGGACCATGAGCTTTCGTGGGTGAATACCCACTTCGTCGGATGCATCCGACGAAGTGGGTATTCACCCACGAAAGCTCATGCTCCAATATGTCTGTTAGTCTATAAGGTGCCACAGGACTCTTTGCTGCTGGTATATAAAGTCAATATTTCTAACTTCAGATACAAAAATGATACATGCATACAATTAGAATAATCATATACAGCAAACCATAACTTTTCCACTGATACCTCACATGACATATTTTGTACAAGATTTCTTGCAATTATATAACACTGGTGAATATGGGAGTGCCAGAGTGTTGCTTTGGGGTACAGAGCGTCACAGTAGGATAATGCCGAGAGATGGAAACTTTCATAGGAGCTGCACATTTTCAGTTACAGACACTGGAAACAGCTTCCAGAGCACAGATTGTCAATGGTCCCTGCATTAGGCTATGGACCACCAGCTCTCTGCAGAGTGCTTCCTGGTGGTCAGCAGAGAGCTATACAGTTGTCTGGTGCCAGCTGCCTTTGTGGCTGATCGTCAGACTAAAAGAAAATATGCCTAGGGATCTTGTGTAATCAAATAGAAAAGGAAAGGAGTAACCTGGTTACAAATGAGACAATTTCTCTGCTGAGATACAGCCTAGGCTAGGGAAAAGTTTGAGAGTCCCTGGACTTGCTAAATCATTGTCTACCAGTGGTGGTATTGCCTTCAGTCCCTTGGAATGAACAACTGCATTGACCCCCTTCAGAAATGTGGTGGTGTGTAGAGCTGTGTGGTCTAGCAGCCTTGACTGGAGAGTAAGGTCTCTGTTTATGAACAGAGATATAGCCAGAGAGAAGTACTCTGCTTGAAGTGAAAGGCAATATCATTATAGAATAATGGCAACTGGAGTTCAGGATCAGGAAAATCAGGAATTTTATACTTTCAGTAAATATTCAGAAGGGCATTTGGGAAGATGGCACATATACCCCAAGCATTCCTAGCATTCACACACAGCTTTCTCTAACCCTTAGGCCATGGCTACACTTACAGTTCTGCAGCGCTGGTAGTTACAGCTGTGTTCGTACAGTTGTGTAGGGCCAGCGCTGCAGTGTGGCCATACTGACATCTACCAGCGCTGCAGTGTGGCCACATTTGCAGCATTTGCAGCGCTGTTGGGAGTGGTGCATTGTGGGCAGCTATCCCAGCATTCAAGTGGCTGCAACGTGCTTTTCAAAATAGGGGGGTGGGGTGGAATGTGACAGGGAGCGTGGAGGAGACAGAGAGAATGGATTTTGGGAGTTGACACTGTTCTCAGCTCCCTGCCTTGCAAGTTCTAAGGACTGGAAGACACACAGTGCCTACCTTCAATCATTTTAAAAGTTCTCACCCCTTCCCCCACCCCTCTCTCATTCACTAAATGCAAATTATGCGCTCCTAAATAGCCATCAGACCAGATAAGCATCTGCTCAACATGGACTTCCCCCTCCCCCTCTGCCGTGTGAGAGTGCTGTTTCTCTCTTCAAGCAAACAGCTGTGAACATTCCAAAGTAATTCCCCTGCCTGCCTCCGCTCGCTCAGCAAACAGGAGCTGTGTTTGTTTTTTAAATAAAACAGTTTGGCTGAACTCTGAGCTCTTCCTTTTATTCTGGTTTGTTGTGGACAGGAATTCTGAGATACCCCGGAGATCAATAAAAGCGCTGGTGGGATCCACACTTGCTGACCAGCGCTGGATCACCAGCGCTTGAATCGCTACACCCGAGGCTCGACCGGGTGTACAGCCAGCGCTGAAACCAGGGAGTTGCAGTGCTGGCCATGCTTTGCAAGTGTGGCCACATCCTAAGTTGCAGCACTGTAACCCCCTCACCAGCGCTGCAACTCTCTAGTGTAGCCATGGCCTTAGATGGTTTTTCTTCGAACTTTGTAATACTTTTCTTCTCACATCCCTCTGTCCAAACTGTTTCCCTTCCACTTTGTTCTGTAGCAGCAATTCAGATAAGATGATCCTAATCAGCTGCTAGTCAGTTTCATTTTGCTGCAACCGGTGCAAGCAGAACAGACTAGTACAGAGACAGCTTAACAACTGGAGGGCAAGGAGGAGAGAGAGAGAGAGAGAGAGAGGAGTGCTAGTTCTAGCTTCAAATCTAGTCCTCTCTCACACTCACATCACACCCTGCAGGGTGGGACACCTTTGCAATGTCACTATTTTGTCCTGTGGCCCCACACTCTGGCAATGAACCTCAAACCTGCATCATCATCTGCTGTTCTATTCCTGGGCCTCCATAGCTCTGCTAATGTAATTCAGATATTTTTAGTAAGCAAGCTAAGTGTAAGTGAATCCAGGAGAAATAATTTGGGGGTAAGGTCTTTGAGGATTGGTGCAGATCTGAGTGGTCACTGTTCATTCATTTTATAATTGTATTCAGTGTGTTGAACTGTCTGCAATGCCTGGAAAAGGAGGTGAGCCTAGACTATGAACGCACCATGAACAAGATTATCTTTGATGGAGTCATCACATCCAAGCCCCAGACGTTCTCATATGTCACCCTGCCAGAGAGAGAAGAGGAGAAGGTGCCAGAGATAGGTATGGGATCTGGTGAAGAAAGTTGTGCTCCAGTTGGGTTGCAAGGATCCTTCTGTAAAATGATTTCTTCATTGTTGTGGGAGACTTTCAGACATACAGGTTTATAATGCAAGAGGATGTACAAGGTGGTATGTTTGCCAGTTATTCTGGGGGACCGACAGACAGCCAAATTGGATGCATGCATGGAGAACTCATTTACGTTAGTGGATTAGGTTATGAATGATCCTTGGAAATTGTATATGTGTATCTGGGACCAGAATTTGGTCTTGGCACTTTGAGTGAAATTTGCACAAGCTGAGGCATTCCATGGACAGTGCAGCTTTATTAACAGTGGCTGGAATGCTGGGGGCAAACTGTGGAAGTTTCAAGGCCATGCTTGGGAGTGAGGAGGCCTCTCATTTTCATTCATGTTCGGAATCTTGATTTCTTCTTTGTGGCAGCCTCTGCACAGTCCCGTTGTGGGACATGGCCCCCACTCCTGGGCCATTTCTGCCATACCAAAAAGAACCTCATGATGGAGGATCTATGAATCAGAACATCAGATCTGTGCTGGGGCCATGGCTCCATTTCTGTGCATGGACAGAACAGATGTTTGTTAGTTATGAAGTCCCCTAAAGTGGGGAAGTGGAACCTTTGGTGCCAACACCAGCCCTTTCATCCAGCTTCAGATAGGCAGAACACTTGGTGTCTGCTGGGACTACTTATGTATGTAAGGACCACTCACATGAGTGAAGTGTTATGGGATCAAGCCATATGTTGATCCCAACCTAAAAAGGGATTGCAAATGCTCTTCCTCTTAAAATGACACACTCTCTTTTGTTGGCAGGGCTGGTCAAGATCCCAGACTATCCATTTGATGAGCAACGGGCATCTTTTGTTTTTGTCTCGCTCCTGACCAGACCAGAAGTCATCCTTGCCTTATCGCAGGTGCGAGATGAGTGCAACAAAGCTGCAGCCATGTCTCTGTTTCATTCAACCTTGTCTAAGTATGGCCGGCTAGAGGAGTTTGAACAGATCCAGACGCAGACCTTCACCCAGGTAAGGAAGGGCAGGGAGGGAACATTTGCTTAAGGGGAAGGGAGATACAGAACAATCAACAGGGCTCTTAGCATATACCAACCAGAACAAGCCAGACAGATCTTAGCAATTATATAATTGATTTACTGCAACTGGACAGAGCTTTTTTAAAAAACATGGGGCAAAATCTGCATTGTAGATTTCTAAATTGTTGTTGTTCCTTCTCCCCTTATTGTTATAAGGAACCAGAGCTTTGATTCCACTGAAAATACTGATTTTCTTCAGATCCTCTCACTTCTTTTAACCACAGGGATAATGAAAAAACAGAATTTTTCTGAGTTCTTATTAGTTTTGCTAGATTTTTTTCACACAATTTAGTGAAAAAACTTTAGTTACTAACAACCATAGAGTAAAAAAATAAAATCTTATAAATCTCTTATATCTTTCGTCAGAGGACTTTCATACACTGTACAAGGCTGCTTTATCCTCATGGGAAACTGAGGCAGAGAGAAGCTGAGAGACTTGCCCAAGGCCACCCAATATGGGATATGAACCAGCCAGGAAAAGAGTGTTTCATTTTAATAGGCAGAGTGTATACAGTAACTCCTCACTTAACGTCCTCCTGCTTAACATTGTTTCAAAGTTATGTTGCTGCTCAATTAGGGAACATGCTCGTTTAAAGTAGTGCAATGCTCCCTTATAACATCGTTTGGAGGCCTGCTCTGTCCACTGCTTGTAAGATTCTGTGGAAGAGCACCAACTTTACAAGGGAGCATTGCACAAGTTCCTCTTCTTCGCCTCCTCCCCCTTCCTCCCAGCACTTTCCCCACCGCCGAACAGCTGTTTGGCGGCACTTAGGACTTTCTGGGAGGGACGGGGAGGAGCAGGGAAGCACTGTGTCTCCACTCCTTCCCCTCCCTCCCAGAAAGTCCTCAGCACCGCCAAACAGCTATTTGGTGGCGCTTAGGACTTTCATGGGGGAGGGAATGAGCAGGGATGCGGCATGCTCTGGAGAGGAGGTGGAGTGGGGGTGGGAAGAGGTGGGCCTGGAGTGGAGTGGGGACAGGAAGAGGTGAGCCTGGAGCATTCCCGGCAAAGTCGGCACCTGTTCTTCTCCAGGGAAGCTGCCACTGCTGCTGCAAAGGTGCTTCCTAATGTTCTTGCCTGCAGCAAGCTGTGCCTGTGTGGGGTAAGTCAGGGGCACTTCCCAACTACAGCAGATAATGCCATTTGTCTGCCCCCCAAAAATTTCCTTGGAACCTAACCCCCTGCATTTACATTAAATCTTATGGGAAAATTGGATTCATTTAACATCGTTTCACTTAAAGTTGCATTTTTCAGGAACATAACTACAACATTAAGTGAGGAGTTACTGTATAAGGACCCCAACTTTCCTGACCTTCAGTCCTGTACTCTGTCAATGAGAAAATGCTGTTTCCCTTTGCACTGTTGAAATTTGATTTCTACACACACGTAGCAGAAGTCCATGTAACAAGTTTGACTCTTAGTAGCATTTTAATGAATCAAAGCATTGCAAGAGTCTGCTGCCCTTCAGTTAGCACCTTCCTATCACTTTAATCAGTTCCAAAAGAAGACAAATGTGCATCCCTCATTTCTCAGTCATATTTTACAGAGAGTTTTATGGGGGACCCCTATGAAATACAGCTTCTGATACTGTTCTGTAGAAAACCATGGGGAATAGTAGATTGGAAACTAGGAGAGCGGTAAATAATGAAGAGGACTGATCCAGAGCAATCTGGATTGCTTGGTAAACTGGGCACAAGCAAACAATGTATTTTAAGATGGCCAAATGTAAAGTCATACATATGAAAAAACAGAATGTAAGCCATACTTACAAGCTGCAGGGACTCTGTCCTTGGTAAGTTGTAGTGGATTCTCCATCTCTGATTGTTTCACTAAAAGACATACCCTAGAGCAAAGAGGAAGTATTTCAGGGAAGTTCTGTGACCTGTGTTATGGAAGATGTCAGACTAAAAGATGATCATAATGGTCCCCTCTGGTCTAATTTGTGACAACAGGGATAGAAAGCAGAAGCTTAGGTGAAGTGGAGAAGCACAGCTCTGATGTTTTCTCAACAGCAGGCCTTTTCATGAGCCTTTGTTAAGGAACTAGATATATATAGTATGTTGGGTACGTATCCATAAATAGGAGGGTTATTGGTCAACCAAAATGGATCGAAGATGACAGGATTTGTTTCACAGCAGATTGGTATTGGACTGGGCACTAATGGTCCCTGCCAGTGGTCAATAGTCACCCTATTGTTTTCCCATCAGTCCTCAGAGGATAAATTCTTCATTGCATGTTTCTTTGTTCTAGGTTCAGATGTTTCTCAAGGACACCTGGATCAATACTCTCAAGATAGCAGTAAAGAGCAGTCTGAGGGAGATTGGTAAAGGGTGGTACAATCTGTATCAGTCCAACTGGGGTGTATACCAGATGTCCAAGCTACATAAGCTGATGGAGCTCATCAAGTTCAACTTGCAAGACTCTGTGCGCTTCCTGGTCCAGGACTCCCTGGTCAGCTTCACTCAGCTTTTGCTGGATGCTTGCGGCAATGTCCTGAATTGCTCGGAGGATATGGAATGGGGAGGGGACCTCATCAACAGCCCATACAAGTAAGGAGGAGAGAGATGGGAGATTAGGCTTGGGGGAGAACAGGGGAGCAGGGAAGAATATGGTATTTGTAATTACCGTAGATTTTTACAGTGACACTTTGCATTTGGGTTGGGGTTTCATGGTGCTGCTCGTGATGAAGAGGAACTCAGTTCCATCCCTCTCTCTTGACATGTCTCCAGCACAAACCCTGAAGCAGTGGTCCCCAACCTTTTTGTCTGGCGGGCGCCAGACAAAGGACCGTGGCGGTGGTGGAGCACCCGCCGAAATGCCGCCAAATTTCTGTGGCATTTTGGTGGTGATGCCTCTTGATGACGTCCCTTGTCAGCAGCAAGCGGTGGCATCGAGAGGCATCCCCGCCGCAGTGCTGCAGAAATTCGGTGGCATTTCGGCAGATGCTCCGCTGCCGGCCAGGTCTCGGGTGCATTTAGATGTCCCTGCGGGTGCCATGGCACCCACTGGCACCACGTTGGGGACCCCTGCCCTGGAGCCAGGGGAGGGAGGAATAGAGCTAGGTGAATCCGCAGCTATCCTGTTAGTGCAGGCCTGATTGGAGGCCAGGATCTGGTTCAATATTTTCCATGCACTTTACTAATGTTAGCTAATGAATTCTCTCAACACCACAGGGACCACTACTAGTTCTATTTTAGAGCCTGGGAAAGTGAATAAGGCCCCGCAGCTGGTCAGTTTCACTGTTGGGATTTAAACACACAGCACAATAGCAGTGTTGCAGGTGCCATTCTTTCTGCAAACAGCCACATAACACCCCATCTCCTCCCTTTGCAGGCCACGAAAGAATCCTCTCTTCGTGGTGGATCTGATTCTGGATAACAGTGGGGTTCACTTCAGCACACCTCTGGAAAACTTCGAGACCTCCCTCATTTCTCTGTTTGACAAGGGAATCCTGGCTACCCATACCATACCACAGCTGGAGACGGTGCGTTACTCTGGGGAAATATTAATATGACAGAGACTAAGTGGCAATATGACAGAGACTAAGTGGCTTAGAGACCCAAAATGTATGGCAGCTGATGAGGGTGGAATCATGAATGGCAATAGCATGTAGACTAATGGCCTCAGACCTGTTAGGGAAAGTCCCTTTGGAGTATATCCTCTTCTCCCTGTTGAGAGGGAAATTTGTCTTCCAAGATTCTCCTATCTTTCCTCTATATTTATCTTTTTATTGGGGCTGGGGTTGGATGAATGAAGTAATTCCTGATGCAATGGAGAAGAATGGACCACATAACCTTCTAGAGGTACCTTCCCTCCTGATGATGATTGTATGACCAATCTTACAGAGCAATAGATTGTGAAGAATGTGAGTTCTTCACGCTGTAAAACCTGTTCCCCTGCTGGAGACTGAGAAGCGGCAGGGTGATTCCTGCTTGTTTTGAATGACCTCTCCTTTTGCACTCTTCCAGTATGTGCTGGAGAACATGTTTATCAGAGGCACACCATTGCTGGAGTCGGTGGGCCTGCACGAGCCCCCTGTGGAAGAACTGCGCACCACCATCCAATCCGCCATCCGCAAGGCAGTGATCCCCCTCCAAGCCTATGCCAAGCAGTATGAGAACCAGTTAGAGCTGAATAATAATGACATCCAATCCTTTCTAAAGTAAGTAATATCAAGAGGGGACACCACAGACCTGACTTCCATGTCCTTAGAAACTTATTACTATAGTACATCCCCATCTCATGTATCCTTGCTTAAGTGTGTGTGTATGTATTCGTTGTTCTGTGCTTGCAAAAGTGTGTGGCATGCACTCCAGTGAACAGGTACAAGGATTGAGCAGAAGGAGACTTCACTGATTGGAAGGCTTGAGATGGGCTGTCCTAGGGATGTGGGTTCCACGACCACCACTCCCTAGAGAAGGAGGTGGGTGGTGGTGGTTGGGGACTCCCTCCTAAGAGGAACTGAATCATCTATCTGCCGTCCTGACCGGGAAAACCAAGAAGTGTGCTGCTTGCGAGGAGCTAGGATTCATGATGTGACAGAGAAACTGCCGAGACTCATCAACCCCTCGGGTTGCTACCCCTTCCTGCTTCTCCACATGCACACCAATGAGACTGCCAAGAATGACCTTGAGCAGATCGCTGCAGACTATGTGGCTCTGTGAAGAAGGATAAAGGAGTTTGAAGCGCAAGTGGTGTTCTCGTCCATCCTCCCTGTGGAAGGAAAAGGCCCAGATAGAGACCATCAAATCATGGAAATCAACGAAAGGCTATGCAGGTGGTGTCAGAGAGAAGGCTTTGGATTCTTCGACCATGGAATGGTGTTCCAAGAAGAAAGATTGTTAGGCAGAGACTGGCTCCACTTAACAAGGAGAGGGAAGAGCATCTTCGCAAGCAGGCTGGCTAACCTAGTGAGGAGGGCTTTAAACTAGGTTCACTGGGGGAAGGAGACCAAAACCCTGAGGTAAGTGGGGAAATGGGATACCAGGAGGAAGCATGAGCAGGAGAATGCAAGAGAGGAGGACTCCTGTCTCAGACTGAGAAAGCGGGACAATCAGCAAGTTATCTTAAGTGCCTATATACAAATGCAAGGAGCCTGGGAAACAAGCAGGGAGAACTGGAAGCCCTGGCACAGTCAAGGAATTATGATGTGATTGGAATAACAGAGTCTTGGTGGGATAACTCACATGACTGGAGTACTGTCATGGAAGGATATAAACTGTTCAGGAAGGACAAGCAGGGCAGAAAAGCTGGGGGAGTTGCATTGTATGTAAGAGAGCAGTATGACTGCTCAGAGCTCCAGTATGAAACTGCAGAAAAACCTGAGAGTCTCTGAATTAAGTTTAAAAGTGTGAGCAACAAGGGTGATGTCATGGTGGGAGTCTGCTATAGACCCCCAGACCAGGGGGATGAGGTGGACGAGGCTTTCTTCAGGCAACTAACAGAAGTTACTAGATCAAACACCCTGGTTCTCATGGCAGACTTCAATCACCCTGATGTCTGCTGGCAGAGCAATACAATTGTGCACAGACAATCCAGGAAGTTTTTGGAAAGAGTAGGGGACAATTTCCTAGTGCAAGTGCTGGAGGAACCAGCTAGGGGCAGAGCTCTTCTTGACCTGCTGCTCACAAACAGGGATGAATTAGTAGGGGAAGCAAAAGTGGATGGGAATCTGGGAGGCAGTGACCATAAGATGGTTGAGCTCAGGATCCTGACACAAGGAAGAAAGGAGAGCAGCAGAATACGGACCGGGGACTTCAGAAAAGCAGACTTTTGACTCCCTCAGGGAACTGATGGGCAGGATCCCCTGGGAGAATAACATGAAGGGGAAAGGAGTCCAGGAGAGCTGGCTGTATTTAAAGAATCCTTATTGAGGTTGCAGGAACAAACCATCCCGATGCGTAGAAAGAATAGTAAGTATGACAGGCAACCAGCTGGCTTAACAGTGAAATCCTTGCTGATCTTAAACACAAAAAAGCTCACAAGAAGTGGAAGCTTGGACAAATGACTAGGGAGGAGTATAAAGGTATTGCTCAGGCATGCAGGAGTGAAATCAGCAAGGCCAAATCAGAATTGGAGTTGCAGCTAGCAAGGGATGTTAAGAATAACAAGAAGGGTTTCTACAGTTATGTTAGCAACAAGAAGAAGGGCAGGGAAAGTGTGGGCCCCTTGCTGAATGGAGGAGGCAACTTAGTGACAGAGGAAGTGGAAAAAGCTAATGTACTCAATGCTTTTTTTGCCTCTGTCTTCACGAACAAAGTCAGCTCCCAGACTACTGCACTGGACAGCACAGCATGGGGAGGAGGTAACCAGCCCTCCGTGTAGAAAGAAGTGGTTTCGGACTATTTAGAAAAGCTGAATGAGCGCAAGTCCATGGGACCGGATGCACTGCATCCAAGGGTGCTAAAAGAGTTGGTGAATGTGATTGCAGAGCCATTGGCCATTATCTTTGAAAACTTGTGGCGATTGGGGGAGGTCCTGGATGACTGGAAAAAGGCTAATGTAGCGCCCATCTTTAAAAAAGGGAAGAAGGAGGATCCAGGGAACTACAGGCCAGTCAGCCTCACCTCAGTCCCTGGAAAAATCATAGATCAGATCCTCAAGTAATCAATTCTGAAGCACTTAGAGGAGAGGAAAGTGATCAGGAGCAGTCAGCATGGATTCACCAAGGGCAAGTCATGCCTGACTAACCTAATTGCCTTCTATGAGGAGATAACTGGGTCTGTGGATGAGGGGAAGGCAGTGGATGTGTTTATTCCTTGACTTCAGCAAAGCTTTTGATACGGTCTCCCACAGTATTGTTGCCAGCAAGTTAAAGAAGTATGGGCTGGATGAATGGACTATAAAGTGGATAGAAAGCTGGCTAGATCATAAGGCTTAACTGTCAGTGATCAAAGGCTCCATGTCTAGTTGGCAGCTGGTATCAAGTGCAGTGCCCCAAGAGTCGGTCTGGGGCTGGTTTTGTTCAATATCTTCATTCATGATCTGGAGGATGGCGTGGGTTGTACCTTCAGCAAGTTTGCAGATGACACTAAACTGGAAGGGGTGGTAGATATGCTGGAGGGTAGGGCTAGGATACAGAGGGACCTAGACCAAAAGAAATCTGATGAGATTCAATAAGGACAAGTGCATGCACTTAGGAAGGAAGAATCCCATGCACTGCTACAGACTACGGACCAAATGGCTAGGCAACAGTTCTGCAGAAAAGGATCTAGGGGTTACAGTGGACGAGAAGCTGGATATGAGTCAACAGTGTGCCCTTGTTGCCAAGAAGGCTAACAGCATTTTGGGCTGTATGAGTAGGAGCATTGCCAGCAGATCGAGAGACGTGATTATTAGCCTCTATTCGACATTGGTGAGACCTCATCTGGAGTACTGTGTCCAGTTTTGGGCCCCACACTATAAGAATGATGTGGAAAAATTGGAGAGTCCAGCAGAGGGCAGCAAAAATGATTAGCGGGCTGGTGTACATGATTTAAGAGGCAAGATTGAGGGAACTGGGATTATTTAGTCTGCAGAAGAGAAGAATGAGGGGGGATTTGATAGCTGCTTTCAACTACCTGAAAGAGGCTGGATCTAGACTCTTCTCATTGGTAGCAGATGATAGAACAAGGAGCAATGGTCTCAAGTTGCAGTGGGGGAGGTTTAGGTTGGATATTAGGAAAAACTTTTTCATTGGGAGGGTGGTGAAGCACTGGAATGGGTTACCTAGGGAGGTGGTGGAATCTCCTTCCTTAGAGGTTTTTAAGGTCAGGCTTGACAAAGCCCTGGCTGGGATGATTTAGTTGAAGATTGGTCCTGCTTTAAGCAGGGAGTTGGATTAGATGGCCTCCTGAGGTCCCTTCCAACCCTGATATTCTATGATTCTAAGGGATTAGCCATACCAAATCAGAACACTGGTGCATCAAATCCAGCCTCCAACAGTGGCCAATAACTGATGCTTTCAGCGGAAGGCAAAATAGCTACTGGTGGAATGCTGTATATTGTTAGTAGCAGTGGGAATTCCTGTCTGCCCCTGATAACAATCAAATTCCATTCTGAACTTATTGGTCAGAAAATTACTGATCCCTTTTGAAAATCTGGTTAGCATGTTTGACCTCCTGCAGCTCTGCCTTTTCAGGCTGATGACATGGTGTAGGAAGTAGCATTTCCCTTTGTTTCAACCTGCCTGTTCCCACTGCTAAAATCCCCAACCACGCCTCAGTCATTCTTTTGCCTCATTTACTTTCACCTTCTTCTTTTCAGACCTCCTGTCCTCACCAGTCATTAAATTGAGCTTTAAAACCCAATTCTCCCAGGAATCCCTCCTTCCTGCTTCTCTCCTTATTCTCTGTTCCTTGAACAGTTGTCAATTGGGTTATTGTGTTGTGTCATCTCTATCTTAGATTGTAAGCTTTCAGAGGCAGGGAATGCATCTCACTCTATGGTTCTAAAATATGTAAATTCAGAGAAATCTGTGGGTTTTTAATAATAAATGTGCCTGTCATTAATTTCATCTCCTGAACTTTTGGACAAAGGTCTAATGACATCTATGTGAATGTGTATATATGGCATGTAGAGATAAGGGTTCTTGTGCACTGTATGTTATGGGTTGGCTTGTCTTTGATTATATTTCTTGTTGTAGAGAGTACCAAGCCCAATGCCCCTCTGCCCAAGATGTGAGAAAAATAGTAAACCTGCACTTGTCTGAAAAGGAGATGCTGGACAACACTCTGCCAAGCTCCATCATCATCGGTCCCTTCTATGTCAGCATTGAAGGTGTCAAGCAAAATCTGTCCAAAAAACGCAAAGCGCTAGCCACCTCCATGTTGGACCTACTGGCTAAGAACCTACACCTACAGGTAGAAAATGTAAGTTTCACACTTCTCCGTTTCATCTTGCATCTGTCCGCCTATTTCAGGAAGTATCACTGCAGAGAATTTGGGATTGCACAGTGGTCAAATGATAGCAGTTGAGGCCACTCTAATGAGGACGTTTTCCAACTCGCATTGGAATGGTTAAGTAGGACTAGTGGCAGAAGCCAACTGAAAAAGGCTAGAAGGGAGATATGAAGAGCCAGTTAAATCAAAGCGTGCCTGCATTCGTAACAAATTCTGTGCAAGAAAGCTACACCTATTGGCATGGAAATATTAGTGGCTCTCTACCATCTCCTAAATAGTTATGTTCATGGATTTAAAATGCTCTGCCTTGCTGCCAGTTGGAAGTTCCTGCAGGAAGCTGATGAGGTTAACTAGAATATGTAGACAGTTACATGTGTGAGGCAGGTGATGAAGGGCTACTAACAGGAAGAACTAGAATAGTACTATATATTTGTAGCTTTAGACCACCCTGATAGTGGGTCACAGCCAGCTTTTTGACTTACACTGGAGTCTGGCATATGTGGGACTGGTGGCCTGATTTTCAGAGGTGCTCCGCACACACAATTGCCATTAACTCTAATGGGAGTTGTGAGTGCTCCTCTGAAAACCAGGTCATAAGTCTCTGTTGTAGTCCACTGATTAAAGGTAAAAGCAGCAAAAAGTCCTATGGCACCTTATAGACTAACAGATGTATTGGAGCATGAGCATTCATGGGTGAATACCCACTTTGTTGGATGTATGCCAAGGTTTAAAGGTAGTGACCCCATAGGAATGAAACCCTGTAGCCCATTAGAGAAGGCTGCAGCTGCTCCTCTATTCAGTGTGTAGATTTACACATTCTCTGTGTCCTCCTGCAGATCTGTGAAGCATTCAAAGCCATCAGCCGGAAAATGTATGAGAAACCAAATAGCATTGAGGAGCTGGCTGAGGTGCGGGAGTGGATGAAGGGAGTCCCTGAGCAGCTGAAAGTGCAGGAAGTAAGGCATGCTTTTCTGATCAAAAGGGAGTGCCCAGTAGAGCCAGGAGATAAAAACGTGGGAATAGAGTGGATGGAGTCTTGGAGGTAGATCTCCCACTGCTTTGACATTTTACTATCCAGCTCTGAATCTGTCCTGGAACAATAAGTCATTGCAAAAGCTGGTATAGCTTCTTAAATTAATCCATGTTTGAAGAAATGAGATCTGGCCAGTCAGTCCAATTACCTGTTTTGTTGCTTGGGAAATCTTGCCTCTGATCCAGGCTGTTATGAAGCTTTGAGAGGTTGTGTGGTGTTCACAAGCTTTGTAGCCCCTTAAATACAGATTTTCAGCTAACATACGAAATTTAACCCTAATGTCATTTATGCAGCTGGGCATGTGTGTATAAAACCAGTGTGTCTATGCAAATTGGGCAGTCAGATGCCTAGCTACCGGACTGGTATGTGCTAAGGCAGGTTATGTGCACACAAATGTCTTTGCAGAGGAAACTTGCAAAGGCAATTGAAAATGATGTCCTTAATGTATGCTGTATATCACTTTTACTTCTTGGTTCGCCATTCAATATTTCTGCACAGATATTAGATCTTGACTTTACATCTGTAGATCTCAAAGCACTTTACAAAGGATGGATGTATCATCTCAGTTTTATAAACAGAGAAACTAGGCACTGAGCAGTGAAGTGACTTGCCTAGGGTCACTTGGAAGGCCAATGGCAAAGCCTGGAATAGATCTGGGTTTTCCCATTCCTAATCCAGTGTCCTACCCACTGGGTCACACTCCCTTTCATATATTAGTCTGAGGATCACTCACACCACAAGTGTTTGGAGACTCAAACCCACTGCTTTTGTGGTATAGAAGCCCTCTGTGTTGGGGTAAGGTTGTGTGATGATGGCATGTGTCATGCAAATGCAGTGTGTATCCTGCCAGACAATCCCAATAAGCAACGTGTTCAATATGGGTAATTTGGAGGATGTCTACTTTTCTCTCTGTCTTCCTGTGTAGGAACTCATAAGTAAGGTCATGGAAGATTATGAGGTTATGGAGGAATTCCTTTACAACCTTACCCAAGATGATTTCAATGACAAGTGAGCATTTCTCTTACTGTCAAAGCAGCCTATTTTGCAGCTGTTACCATTCTTAATGCCTCAAGGTTTGATTTGTATACCAAGTGCTTCAGATCTTTTTATGTGGCAGTTCAGGCTGGATGTTCATTGAACACCTAATTCAGAAATTGAGTCTGTAGAGGTGTGCAGATTCATACTGCCTCCTGGCCTGGGCAGGAGGCAGACTTGTAGTGTTGGACCTCTTTAACAAATAAAAGACCTTGTCTGCCAGCGTATTTATATTTTTTGTTTTATTTTATTATTTCTATTACAGTAGCACCAAGAGGCCTCAACCAAGATTGGGGCCCCCTCTTGCTAGGTACCGTGCAGACAAATTGTAAGAGAGACAGTCCCACTGGACTTTTTGGAATTGTTTAGCAATCCACACATCTTTTACTAATACAATGGATTTTTTTTATTTATTTTTTTTTACAAATTCCTCTCTCTTTCCTTCCTGAGCCTCTTGTTACTGAACAGTTTAGATGCAGACACTGTATATCAAAGAACAGAGCACCAAAAAATGTGCTTTGAAACCATGCGCGTTTCTGTTGCTGGTCAGCCTCCTTCATCAGTTTGATTGGGTTATCTAATTGTTATGCTCATCTTCATTCCAATAATAGGCCTCAGGTTGCTGCTTCTCATCTTTTTTGTATTCTTGTTCCATCTGAGCTCAGGTGGGCTGCGAGCAACTGGCCTCTGAAAATCGCCATGCAGACGGAGATGATTCGGCAGCAGCACCTAGAAGATGAAGAGAGGTTCCGCAAAATTCAGCTCATGGATCAGAACAACTTTCTGGAACGGCTGGATGGTCTGCAGGTACTAATAATCTAGCTCTGGGGAAGCTGCCCTAAGACAGCACTAATCACAAAGACTTGAAATCATTGCTGTTGGCTATCTGGGGTATCTTCAGGAGCATTTGCAATTCTAAGATCAATGGTAGGACCAGTTAAATTTTTTTTTCTAAAAACTGCTTTTGGATGAGAAATTGTTTGAATTCCATGGAAAACTTTTATTTTTCATGGAGAAACTGGATGCTCGAAAACAGAAATATTTTTATTCTGAAATGCTGCCGCAGTGCCTGAAGGAGCTGCTTTGGGCTGAACTCCCAAGCTAGACTTCATCTCCCATGATTCCCCTCTCCTCAGCAACTGTGAAGACTGTGGTGCACCATAGGAGCCCTAGGCTGGGTTCCATGTCCCGACTAGATAGGAGAATGAGACTGAGGCACCTGAACAACAACTCCCAAGAGATGCAGTGGCAGTGTTTCAAAATCAAATGTTTCAGATTTGATTTTTCACCCAAAAATTGAAATTATCCATAGGAAAAACTCCCCATTTTGGACCAGCTCTAATCAATGTGCCAACTGATTTCAAAGACTCTCTCCAAATGGGTATCACTGGGGGTAATGGGTTGAAATTAAGCAAAGAATTTCCTAAAAGTGAAGACTGGTTGGCTGTGGAATAGTCTACCAAAGGAAGTGATAGAAGTCCCTGACACTTTATTAAAAAACAAAAAAGATTGGACAAGAGCCTGGAGAATATAATATAGGAAACAATTTTTGGGGATGGAAAAAATGACCTAGTAGATCTTTCATTTTAATTTCTGTGGTTCCACGTTGCTTGTGGTACAGCTCAATATAGATACATTTGGGCATGGACTGATGAGTGGGTGGCAATCAATTGCAAGAGGAAGAGGCAGCCAGTGCCCACATTTGTTCTTTCTGTCAACTGATCTTGATCAGGGCTTATCATTGGCTCCTCACCACCTTCTCTGTGGCCTGAAGAGAGCTGGAATTAGAATAGGGGAGAGAGACTGTGAAATTTAAAATGGGCTTTAGTCAGAGCTGTCCGATTCTTTGCATGCTGGAGAGCAACCAAGAGTGAGCAGTGAAGCTGAGATTCTAGAAAGCAGCATTCAGCATTTTCAGCCTGAGTTCCACATACTGCCTTTTCTTTTCCAGCTAGTCGTGGCTGGATTTTCTGTCCATGTGGACTTTACCCGAGCACATGAGATAGCAAATGAAGCGAGAAGGGTCAAGAAGCAGTTGAAGGAGTCTCAGCAGATGGCATTGCTTTACAACAACAGGGAACGGATATTTGGATTGCCAGTTACTAATGTAAGTGTCAGATCATGGGTTCTGTCGTGTTAGCCTCTGCAAACAACAGGCCCTTAGTCCTGACTGGGGCCTTTGGGTGCTACTCCAAGGCAAAAAAAATAAATCCCCTAGGTAATAACATCCCAATTGTGAGATTAAACATTTTTTTCCTTCTTTATCATTTTGGCTTATCCATCAGTTTTTATATTAACTAGAGAGGACCAGCAATCCACTCTGATGGTCACTCCATTCCAATGCTCTCTGCTAATCTCTTCTATGCTGTGGAAGAGCTGGTTCAAGAAGACATGGAAGGGAGAGCAAGTTCATATGGCATTCAATTGCCACTTCTGTGGCAGAGCTCTACCCATCCATGCTCCTGGATCAAGAGTTCATGCGGTAGTGGTAGCCAGGTGTATGGAAGGCTTGGCTCCTAGATCATAAAGATGGGAAAGCTGATGAAGTAGCAATTAGTTACATTCATTACTGTTGGAGAGTTACTGAACAGAATATGGGCAAGAGTGGCTATAATTACTTATGTCACTAGTGGTTTATAGTCACATATAGGAAAGTGATTTTGTGAATTTGGAAGGCAGAATGTTGTCTTAAGGAAATAATTTTAGTCACAAACACTAGTGGCTCTAGCTACTCATAAATGCCCATACACATTTTCTCTCTCTCTTTCCTTTATGGCTATTGAGTAGAATTATTTTCTCTAGTAATATTCTGTATCTTAACTTTCAATAGCTTAGTGTGATTTTTTTTCTTGACTGTTACATCCCCTGTTGCAACTTGGGTCCTTAACAGGTACGTCCTCAAAATGTGTATGGGTCCATTGCATCCACAAAAAATCTCATGTTACTGATGCAACAGAGCATTTGCAAATGAAAATCAGCTAACTACACATCAGATTAAGTGTTTGCATGCACCTATATGGGCTTCTGCAGGTGCAACTCAAATGTATGCATTTTGGCCAGCATGCCTGAATCTCCCTCCTTTGACAAGTCGGCACTAAATGTCATAGGAATAAACTAAGTCATGGTTTTAGCTTGGATTGCAGTTAAATGGAACTGTGCCCATGTATGTAAGGTTGAATTCGGCCCAGAGGGCCTTTGTTTTTCTGTGTATATCCTGTCTCTATCCACAATTTTGTATTGTTTCATGACTGATTAGTAAGGGCTACGCTGTGTCTTGGGAGAGCACAAGGTCTTCCCCCTCCAAGCATCCACAGGGTTGCAGTCCCCTGAGAGGGAGCAAGCTGGAAGTGACGCTATGGCCCTGTGCCTGTCTGCTCTAGCTAGTAGTGCAGAGGGGAGCCTAATAAATCATCTTAAAGGATATTAGACCATGTGCATTCCCCATGCTTACTCAGGAGCTCCAGGTGGGATTGTGCCTTTATGCCAGGGCCACATGGTTCTGTAAAATATGAGCCACTGTTAGAGGAAAATATGCCCATTGTTCATTAATACTCTTTTTTTTTCTTCACAAAGTATGATAAGCTGTCCAGGATGGTTAAAGAATTCCAGCCATACTGGGATCTCTGGACCACAGCATCAGACTGGATACGCTGGTCTGAGAGCTGGATGAATGACCCCCTCTCTGCAATTGATGCTGAACAGCTAGAGAAGAATGTCAATGAATCCTTTAAGACTATGCACAAGTGTGTGAAGCAGTTCAAGGATGTACCAGGTAACTGGGAGAGTTTGGTTTGTGCACTCCAGCACACAAGGCTATGCGGAGTGTCATTTGAGACCTCATTCCTGTGATTCAGCAGGTTATCCCATATGTGTTCTGTGTGAAGTGAGCTTGGGTGGTCACATGCAGCTCTGCAGATGTGTGTAAACCTGCTTCAATTAAATGCCTCCACCCCCCAAAAAATGAAAAGAGATTTAAATTTGTAGGTAAACTTCCCCATGTCCCAGTCCAGGATTCCCAAAAATGCATCCACTAGTCTTCTGAAGTAGTTCTAAAACCATCTTCCAGTTGGGTTGGAGTGAATTATTTTCTGCAGTGGGAGATTTTGATTTATCCTTTTTAACTTGTTCTCTCTCCTGAAAAATGCAGTGAATCATCCCCAGTGGAGGAGGTTGTGAGTGGATGTGTGAGTGAATGTGACTCATGATAAGTAGAAGCAATAAGAATACCTGCTTTTGATCTTTTCATTCCACTGCTCCTCCAGGATATAGTACAATATCCAGTAAGGCCATGAGTCTGCCAGTCCTTGTGTGACACATAGCAGGGAGTGCAAGATTGTTGCACTTCCGGTGCAAGTGCAATCAGAGGCCACACTTGGCTGCAATTAAAGTTAATTCCTAGATGTAATTGACATACTAGATGGAAGTACTACTAAATTTCATGGCCCTTGCATGCTCACTGCCTTACTCTAAAGGTGCTAGAAAAGTGCAGGCTATGGGCAATGAATAGGTGTGTCTGAGGAGACATGTGCTTATGTATGGTTTCCAGTATGCAAATATGACACTTGACTATGCTTCTCCCTTTTTGGCCTTATTCCTGCTATGAGGCAGCATCCTCATTAATGCAAGTTTGGGTTCACCAATGCTCCCTGTCCTGCTGTTCGCTTTTTGCATTGTGTTGGAAAGCACAGCACCGCTCACCTGTACTGTGCAGAATCCAGATCTGTATGAAGCAGCATCCTCCACCCGTCATCTCATTGTTACTGATGTTATCTTTTTTTGGTTTGTTTTTTTTCCTGCTCCTTTAAGCATGCCAGGATATAGCTGTGGAAATCCGGGGCAGGATTGAAGAATTCAGACCATATATCCCCCTGATTCAGGGCCTGCGCAATCCTGGCATGCGGAACCGGCACTGGGAGATGCTTTCCAAGGAGATCAACATCAATGTTAAGCCCAAGGCCAATCTGACATTTTCTCGCTGTCTGGAGATGAAGCTGCTGGACCACATTGACAGCATTGCCAAAATAGCTGAGATAGCGGGCAAAGAGTTCTCCATTGAGAATGTGAGGAGAGCATCTAATGAGGGTTTCCTTTCAGTGTCATAGTTCATGCCCCAAAATTGTCTCTAGATGCACGCTTTCCTTATGACAACTCCATGCTTTCATGAGCATTAAAATTCACTCTGAGTGTTACAGAAATCCAGAGAAAAGCAGAATGCAGTTGAGAATGTTGGTGCCCTCGCATGACTGGACAAATCCTCTGTATCTGTGTCAGGGAGATTAGACTTTGGTATGGTGAATCAGTCATCAGACAGTGTGTGTATGGAAAAGGGAGAGGACTGGATAGCTCAGTGGAGTCATTGTTTATATAGATATAGTCTTTCACCTTCACATCACCAGTTCAAATAGGGCCTAAGATGGTCAAGACTAAAAGTCACTATCATCTAGCAGCTTTTTGTTCTGTGAAATGGGTTTGTGAACTCAGTCCGCTTCCCAGTGGGCAGATATCCATACTACAAAAGGCACCATTACCACTGTCTCTAATGGCACTCTACTACCACACTCAGTGGAGGTGCCAGGGCATCAGTGGGCATGGAAATGAAGTTACTTTCTCTTCCTTGAAGGTGGTCCTTCAGGATAGGGTTGAGGCTCTTTGGATGGGGCACAGGAAATTTGTGCTGTTGCTGAATGTTCTATGGATTAAATAGATGGCTGTAGTTTCCAGTGTGGAAACCAGCACCTTTCACAGGAACTAACATTCACCTAGTTTTTTAAATGATGGTATTTGAGAGACATGTAAGTGGAGGAAAGCATTATGCAATGTCCATGTATTGAGACCTAAGGTTAATTTGCTTCTCCTCATTTCCCAGGCACTTGATAAGATGGAGAGTGAATGGGTCTCCATCCTGTTTAATGTACTGCCTTATAAAGAGACAGAAACCTTCATTCTGAAGAGCCCTGATGAAGCTTCACAGCTCCTAGATGATCATATTGTCATGACTCAGAGCATGTCCTTCTCACCATACAAGAAACCCTTTGAAGACAGGATGAACACCTGGGAAACCAAGCTGAAGATGACACAAGTACCAATTTCCTACCTGCTGCCAAGGGAGGGATTGGGGCGTTTCAACTCTGTTTGAATAGAAAGAATATGCAGTTGCAACTAAGGAGCTTGGTGATATATCGATATTCATGGCACATCTGTGCTCAGGGAGTCAGAGGGGCTCTCATAATTCTTCTGCTTTAGTAAATGGAACAAACCAGGGGCCTGATCTCACAAATAGGAGGGATGAAATCCTGGGCTTATTGCAGTCAATAGCAGCACTCCTATTGCCTTCAATGAGCGGAAGATTCTACCCCAGATGTAGTTCTTTTCACCATGAATACACCTCTACCCTGACATAACACGACCCAATACAGCACGAATTCAGATATAACGTGGTAAAGCAGTGCTACAGGGGGGCGGGGGCTGGCACGCCAGCGGATCAAAGCAAGTTCGATAGAACACGGTTTCACCTATAACAGGGTAAGATTTTTTTGGTTCCTGAGGACAGCGTTATATCGGGGTAGAGGTGTAGTTCTATTGACTTGCATAGTAGTTAGCACTTTGTCTAGTGATATTCAGGCCCTACCACAGTCAAACTGCATGTTAAGGGCTTGATTCTGCAAGGCGCTGTGCATTCTTGTCCTGATCCTGCAAAGCACTTAAAGCACATGCTTAACTTGTATTAGCATATGAATAGTTCCATTGGACTTTAATGGTCTACATACATGCTTAAAGTTAGGCACATTCTTAAGTACTTTGCTGGTTCCAGGGTAGAAGAGAATGCTGAGCACCTAGGAGGGATCACACTCTACTTGACATTAGTTGTAGATGGAAGCAGGAAAAAAATCTTAATTAGCTAATGTTTGTAGAGTGTTTTGTAAATTCTAGAAGTAACAACATTGTTGTCTGTTGTTTATAATTATTTCATTTTACTTATGGGAGCTTACCTGCCCATATGTGATTGGGCAAGGGGTTGTCAAACCTGCTTTATTTGGCTAAGAAGGACACACAAAGGCAACCTTGACCCTATGGAAGCAGGTGATGTAGTAATCTGGCTATATTTATATATATATATATTGTGTGTTAGTGTGTTTTGGCTGTGACACTGTGTGTGCGTTTGTCCCTGACTTCTGTTCTTTGTTTTTGCCGTTTATTGCTGTCACTAAAGGTACAGAGTTCCACAGAGTGACTGCACTGATATTTCTGCCAGGATAGCAAAACTTCTCCACATATTTCTCCTTTCTCTGATGTAGCAAAAACAGTCTCTGAAGTCCTGAGAGTGAGGGAGATGGCCTCATAGAATTGAGTGGATCTAAGCGTCGATCAGCTTAGTTATTACCAGCTGTCCTTGTCACATTGACTGGAGTGTTTCACAACTGAGAGTGCCAACCTCAGGGCAGACTGTCAAAAAGTAGGGCAGACACCCCAAACAGATTGTATGTTCTATCATTAGAGTTTATCAACCTAATAACAAGTGTGAACTTCTGACGCACTATAAAGTCTTACCATAGAGTCACTGACAGTCCCTTGGGCATTCCAGGCAGCTTGTCTGGGTGTCAAGATAGGATTTAGTGATAGTTGGTTGCCATACACCAAACATCACATAAAATTCAGGTTGCTTCCAGTCCCAAGAGACCAGTCACTTACCCCAGGTCAATTTGTACCTCAGATCTCACACCAAAGACAATGTCTGTAGCCAATCCTATAGTAAACTAACCAAGGAATTCTTAACTAGAAAAAGGAAATGAGAGAGTTATTTACAGGTTAAAACTGGCAAACACATACAGAACTGTGTTACTGTCCAGGGTTTGAAAAAGTGACAGAGTTATAGCAATCTGTCAGCACTGAATGTGTTTTGGGGCTAACCCAGGTTGACTCTGGAGATTTCTGCTTCTGTTTCCTAGCTCCAGCCTTGTGAGAATCCAAACGGGAAAGAGATGAAAAATTTTCACATCAGCTATCTTTATTTCCTTCTTCCAGAATTCAAGCTGATGGGACAAGTTCTTTTGCATGTAGCCTGTGCAAGGGTGATTTAGCAAAGTCTTTGCATTTTGATGTTCCACAATGGTTTTGATAGCCTTCCTGATGGGCAGGAGGTAATACCTTTCATAGGGATTTAGTACTACGTAAAGTTTCTTATTTGGTGAGTTAGATATCAGAACAAACATTTCACAGCTCTATAGCAAATACTTAAGTATTACCTTATAGCGTGGAATACAGACATTATAAATAGGATTAATACATGTAGCAACTTCCAAGCATTTTGTAAAGTCTAAACCCATTGTTATATGTCCAACACCCATCTTAACCATACTAACACACACATGAGTTGCACTAGTTTCCAAGAATGAATTTTTCAGTGCTCAGCTGAGGCCTAAAGCCTTGGCAAGAGTTGGCATCTTGTCTGCCAGCATTACAGTATGGATTATACTTAATTGGGGTTGCTTTAAACTGTTTAAAGACCATCTGTGCATTAAAAATACATGACACATTCCATGAGAATTACTGTGGGATTCTATCCAGCATCCATGGGAATTTTAAAAGAATTCCTTATTAATGGGATCACAACCAAAGCCAAAAGGGGAAATCCTCCTGTAACACTTAGGCCTGGTCTACACTACGGGGTTAGGTTGAAATTAGCTGCGTTAAGTTAATTTATAAATGAATGCGTCCACACAACCAACTCCGTTCCGTCGACCTAAAGAGTTCTTAAAATCGACTTCTGTACTCCTTCCTGGCGAGGGGAGTAGTGCTAAAATCGACTTTGCTGGGTCAAATTTGAAGTAGTGCAGGCACAAATTGACGGTATTGGCCTCCTGGAGCTATCTCAGAGTGCTCCATTGTGACCACTCTGGACAGCACTTTGAACTCCGATGCACTAGCCAGGTACACAGGAAAAGCCCCGGGAACTTATGAATTTCATTTCTTGTTTGGGCAGCATGGCAAACTCAGCAGCTCAGGTGACCATGCAGTCCCCCCAGAATCATAGATTAGAAGGCGAAAAAAAACACGCTTGTGATAACATGTTTTCCGAGCTCATGCAGTCCTCCTGCACTGATAGGGCACAGCTCAATGCATGGAAGCATTCAGTGACAGAAGCCAGGAAAGAATTAAGTGAGCATGAAGAGTGGAGGCAGGACACAATGCTGAGGCTAATGGGGGAGCAAACGGACATGATGAAATGTCTGTTGGGGGAGCAAACGGACATGATGAAGCATCTGTTGGAGCTGCAGGAAAGTCAGCAAGAGCACAGACCCTCACTGCATCCACCCTATAACTGCCTACCCTCCTCCCCATGCTCTATAGCCTCCTCACCCAGACTCCCAAGAATGCAGGGGGGATGCTCCGGACACCCAGCCAATCCACTGCAGAGGATGGTCCAAGCAACTGAAGGCTGTCATTCAAACAGTTTGATTTTCAATGTGGCTACAATAAGCAATGTGGCCTTGTCCTTCCCTCCTCCCACACCCCACCCGGGCTACCTTGCCTGTTATCTCAGTTTTTTTTAATTAATAGAGAAAGAATGCATGGTTTCAAAACAATAGTTACTTTATTTCGAAGAGGGGAGGGTGGTTGCCTTACGGGGAATAAAATCAACAAAGGGGGTGGGTTTGCATCAAGGAGAAACACACACAACTGTCACACCGAAGGCTGGCCAGTCATGAAACTGGTTTTCAAAGCCTCTCTGATGTGCAGCGTGCCTTGCTATGCTCTTCTAATGGCCCTGGTGTCTGGCATGAAACCATTGTCTGCTGTTGCTTTCACAGAGGGAGGGGCGACTGACGACATGTACCCAAAACCACCCGTGACAATGTTTTTGCCCCATCAGGCATTGGGAGCTTAACCCAGAATTTCAACGGGTGGCGGAGACTTCGGGAACTGTGGGATAGCTACCCACAGTGCACCACTCTGTAAGTCGATGCTAGCCACAGAAGTGAGGAGGCACTCCGCCAACTTAATGCGTTTAGTGTGAACATACGCAATCAACTGTATAAAATCGATTTCTAAAAATCGACTTCTATAAAATCGACCTAATTTCGTAGTCTAGACATACCCTTAGCATCTTTAAAATCTCAGCCTAAGAGATTTGGCCACTGAATTCCTAGTCATTTTAATTGGAACTGGGTATCCAAATCCCTTAAATAACTTTAAAATTTCATATTTAGTGCGTTTCAACTTCATCTGCACATTTATTTTATGTATAGCTTTGTGAGTGCTCACAGAAACCTCTCTTCTGCCTGTCTTTGTAGAAAAGACACTTAATTATACACCTGTCTGCCCATGCAATAGGAAGAGCAGTGAGTAAAGTGAATCTCAGAGATCAGGAGCACTTGCAGCTGCCAGTGAATTTTGGGTGCTCAGCACTTCTGAAGATCAGACCCCTGTGCTGTGCTTTTCTGGTTTTAACCTGGCTAAAACACTTCGCTGCATTTTTTTTTTAATTAAAGATTGGGGCCCTCCTGTCTCTAAGTAGCTCCTTTGTCCAGCTGCTCATATAATGCTTTATCCTGCATCACTGAAGTTAATGGGAATTTGGCCAGTGATTTCCATGGGAGCTAGATCAGGCCTAGAGGCCCAAACTGTGCCACTCAAAATATTGAGTTAAGCTATGGAGAAAACCATGGGCCAGCCTGTGCCAGACTTGCTCACACTGAACAGTGCCTTGCGCCATGAAGTCTCATTGATTTTCATGGGGTTATGCATGGCATACAGTGCTAACTACCGTGAGCAAGTCTGGCACAGGCTGGCCCATTGTTTTTTAATAGCTCCCTTAACTCAGTATTTTCCTTCTTCCTAAATTAGCACTAGGGATGGTATTTTTAAAAGTGCTCAGTCTTGGTTTAACTCTACCAATGGGAGCAGAGTTCAGCCAGTGCTGGCTCGTCTGCAGATCCCCTCCAAAGGGGTTGTAAGGAAATGACCCCTGCTCTTTATACCTGTGCTAGCTTCTGTCAGGGTGTGGCTGGCAGTGCTGCTCTTGATGTATTCACACTCTCAGCAAGTCATCAGGTTGCATTCACTTGCTCCTCCTCTTAGATCCATGGAGGATTTAGTTAGGGTGAACAAATGGTCATTACAGACTCAACTGATTTTTCCAGACTGAATACATTGGTTAGCATACGTTCCATTGTGTTCAGCTCAGTGCTCTGGAAGACCCCAGGGTGAAGTTTCTTAGCCTCTGTGATCTTGTGTTAAAACCCAAGTCACATAACACTTAGGAGCTTCTTCCTGAAGGCTGCCATCTGCCTGAAGACTGACTTTGTTTGAGAGATTAGCAGTATGGGGTGGTCCAGTGAAGAGGCAGTAAACAGACTCTGTCTAAACTAAACATAACCCATGTTTAAATGTGGCCGACAAACATGGTTATGACTAAATCATGTTATAACATGACTTATTCTTGATTGTATAGACAGGACCATGTTTTAATTTAAGAATCTGTCTGGGTTAATATGTGGCTCTTTAACCTCGATATAAGATGGCATTTTTTTCCTGCCACACAACTGAGGAAAAAACAGAGTTTGACTCCATGTTTAATCAGTTCTTTGTAATTTTTGTCCCTCTGTTAGCCCGTGAGGTTGCATTGAGCATGTTCTCTCCCCAAGCCCGGTGCAGCTGCATCAGTGCTAGCGATGGCAGGAGCACTGCTGTGGGTCAGAGTCAAGCATTCTTATCACTGTGTCGTTGACAGCTGCTCTGATCAGGGTTGGCTGACACAGTAATAAAACCAGCAGTATCCGGTCCACAGGAGCAGGTGCCCTGTTGCTAGAGTTGGAGGGGCTGTATTGGTGCCACAGAAGCACAAGGAGAATTTAAGAAAATCTCTATGTGGATGCAGCCTTCAGTATATCTTGCCATCAGCTGAAAGCGTGTCACATCCTAGTGACACTCTACAAAGCTTTGCAGGATTCTGTGGAGGTTGAAACATCAAGTCAATGAACAATGAGCTATTATTTCCATGTCTTAGCTGATTCTTGAACACTGTGTTCTGAATCCCTTTCAGGCAATATTTCCTGTGTGTTTTCTTATTTTAAATGTTTGGAATTTATCCAGATATTTTGTTTGAAATGTTCTTAATTGAAGTTTTCATTGAGCATTCTGTGAACAAGGTCAGATTGAGCTGGTATTGGCGGGAACTGTGTGCCAGCACTTCTCTGGCAGCCACATCAGATTCTGCAGAATTTAAGCTTTCATCTTAAAACATAGTAAAAACTTTGCACTTCGTGTTGCAAGATAGCCACCTTCAGACTAGGCTCCCTGGAGCAGCAATGCACTCCATGGGGATTTGATTTCTAAAGTGCACTGTGTTGCACATTAATTGATCCATGTAGCCTCTGCTGGAATGCAGTAAAGGTTCCCTGGTATTCCTTAACGTAGTACTGTTTGAAACAGCACTTTGTTAAAGCACACTAAGGAATCTTTGGTGCACACCAGCAAGGTCTGCACAGACCAATTAATGCACAAGACGTTAGTGTGCTCTAGAAGTCACACCCCATAGGGCACATTACCCCATCGTGTAGACAAGTCCTTAATGTGACCTGATGTCCTGTTATCTACAGGCAGACAGAAGGAATAGCTCTAGCAGCTTAATGCTGCACCGTTAAGTCTGTGGCTGTTTTAATGTTTACTTCAATTGGAGAAGGATAGGGCCTACATATAGATGTGAACCGCCCCCATTCATCCCAGCGGGTATTGACTCTGATGCCTATTAACGAGAATTTAAATGTCAATGTTGTTAGCAATGAAATAATAGGAAATTATTTTAGTAGAAACAACCAGCTGCTCTGGGTGGATTTTAGTGTTGTAGGTGGTGTTTTAGGAGATCACTTCTCTTATCTCCAATATGAGCCCAGGGCATGTAGAGAGGAACTGTTTTGGGAACTATACTTATTGCAGTAGGCCTCTTGACCTGATTACATGACTTCCCACCAGGATGTCCTAGAGGAGTGGCTGACATGCCAGCGCTCCTGGCTATACCTGGAGCCCATCTTTAGCTCAGAGGACATCAATAGACAGCTGCCAGTAGAAAGCAAACGCTACCAAACCATGGATAGGACCTGGAGGAAGATCATGAAGAATGCTAATGAGAACAGAGAGGTGAGGCTGTGTGTGCTCACATGGCATATGTGTGTATGTTTGCATGTGCACACTTGTATACTGCATGCACACATCTTTGCCTAGGTATTACTATCTTAGCTGCTTGCATATGAATTACAATTGAATCCTTTTTTTCCTCTTGCATTATTTGTTCACTTGCTTAGATTGCAGACTTCTCAAGGTAGGGACCATGGGCCAAATTCAGTCCTAATGGAAACAGATGCAGCGATAGTGACTTACCTGCAATTGTGCACACTTATTCTAAAGCTACATTTGGCCCCCTTTTCTATACTTGTCTGTAAAAGCACCGTGCGCAGGTATGGCACTGCATGAATAATACCCTTGGTCAGGGGAGCTTGCTAAGTTTCTTCTTTTAAAATGCTGTTTACATTCCAGAGATCGGGGATGTTTCTAAACTGTGTGCCGAGCCACTCGCCACAGCTCTGGCACTTCAGTAACTTGTCCATGTTTCCACCTCCCCATCAAGGGTGAGCTGCAGAGACCTGCACCTGAGATCTGCCCCATGGTATGCAGATGGGTGCAAAGTCTGTTATTTCCCCCACCTTCCTATACAGCAGTGCCACAGCCTTTAATTTGCTTTGGGTCCTTACAAATAGGTCATCTCGTGACTTGTTCCATAGGCTAATTCCGTCAGGTGCTTTAGCAGCATGACTTGGCTCTCTCCCCCCACCCATCTCCTGATGCCTGATTCCCACTTTCACTTCCACACACCACCTGGCTCCCTGTCCTCACCCCACATTCTACCTCCTCAGCCCCATTCCCCTGATGCTGGTACTACCATTCTGCACACTCCTGCTGCCTAGCCCTTTCCTCCACAGAGACTGTCATTGTTTGTATTCAGTGTTTGAATGTTGATCATCACTGTTTGGTATCTGAACAACTCCAAAATATGTAGACTTGTCTTATCTCTGAATGTAACTGCCTCTCCTGGCCCACAAAACTCGTGTCTCTATAGAGCCATGTGAAAAAGCTCCTATGAATGAGCCACTCTGAGCCCAGCAATAATATCTCTCTGTAGCCAACTTGCCTCCAATGTGGTTTTCTAACTAGGACTTAGTATACTGATGCTTTTTTTTATGTTCATGTACTTTCCAGGTGATTTCTCTGTGTCCCGATCCCAGGCTGCTGGAGAGCCTTCGGAAATGTAATCAGCTACTTGACCTTGTGCAGAAAGGGCTGAGTGAATATCTAGAGACCAAGAGAGGAGCTTTCCCCAGGTAATCTCAAGACTGAAGGCCATTCTTAGGTGTGAAGTCAGAGAATCACTCTGATTACGGCTCCTGGGAACAAGTGCATCATTCTTTCTCGTCCAAAGCACAATCTCATGGAACTCTCATGAGTCTGCAGGTCTCAAGCAGGCTGCTTCTTTCAACCCAGAGATTTGATGGAGGAAAAAATAGGGCAGACTGTGTGGAAGTGACAACATGCCATGGCCCAGGGTTGAGGTAGGGGTAGTTTGATAGCATCACCACACGCCTGCACCTTTAAACATCAGCATGAGGAAGGGAGGATGAAGTGAAATGAGGGGAAATTAAGTACTTTGGGCCTTACTCTTTTTAGACCTACACCTAGAGTAGTCTTTGTTGCAGTACAAAATGGGAGTAAAATACTGTAAAATACTGTCATTTTACACCAACTCTACACTGGTATAAATGACTGCTCCGGGGAAGGACATCAGAGAGTCAGGCCCTTTTGTGGTAGAGAGAGACTCTCATTTAACTGGACTATGGTCACTGCTCTTCTGCACCAATGCAAATAATGCATGCTGACCAGCAGGATATCTTGAAGACCACCGCAATTGCTCTCACCAAAATCTCAGGACTGTTGCCCAGTACTGCCAGGACTGAGCACCAAACTGCAGAGCATAGACCAAAATGAGCTGCTAGCTCTGTCTCTGTTTTCAGGTTCTACTTCCTTTCGGATGATGAGCTGCTGGAGATACTGTCTCAGACAAAGAACCCCACTGCTGTACAGCCTCACCTCCGCAAATGCTTTGAGAATATTGCACGGGTAGGTAAAGCAAGCTATTTCCTCTCTGACTAGCAGGCATGTCTTGATGTTGGGAGTCATGTATTATGGAAATTTAGAGCAATTATCAAGCATTGCAGTAAGGGGAGGAGATGGGTAGGACACAGGCTCGCTGCCTTGTGAAGACAGCACCTGGATTCATTCAAATAGCCTCTACATCTCCACATGAAAGAGAAGAGTTGAACTGGCTTTGTTCTCTTCTAAACTGCATTAAGGTAGCAGGTAGTTATAAATTCTACACTTTTTCCTCAGATGTGATTATCATTAAAACACATCTCCAACTTTCTCAGTGGAGACGTATCCACACCACCACCACTACAGCTGGTTACCTTGTTGATAGTCTCAGGAGATGTCAAGAACTGAGTGGGCCACAGAAGTTGAATTACCCTCTTGGTCCTGGGTGTCCCACCTAAATCAGGGTTGAAGCTCACTAGCCCGGTCATATGGAGGAAGCTTACAGAGCTGATTTGCCTGTTTTATTATTTCTAGAACAGTGACTCTCAACCTTTCCAGAATATTGTACCCCTTTCAAGTGTCTGATTCGTCTTATGTACTCCAAGTTTCACCTCACTTAAAAACTTACAAAATTAGACATAAAAACACAGAGCACTCTATTACTGAAAAATTGCTGACTTTCTCATTTTTACCATATAATTATAAAATAAATCAGTTGGAATATAAATATTGTACTCACATTTCAGTGTATAGTATATAGAGCAGTATAGACAAATCATTGTGTATGAAATTTTAGTTTGTACTGACTTCACTAGTGCTTTTTATGTAGCATGTTGTAAAATTAGGCAAATATCTAGGTAAGTTGATGTACCACTGGAGGACCTTTGAGTATCTCCAGGGGTACATGTGGCCCTAGTTGTGAACCACTGTAGTAGAAGACTTCAAATTCCAGGACTGTCAATCCACATCTAACACCAGCACTAAAAATATATCTGACCGTCACTAGCCTGGGAATAAGTGGAAAGGAAGCTTAGTTGCGGGTCTGATGCAAAGCCTCCTGGAGTCATTAGACAGACTTCCATTGACTTCTCTGGGCTTTGCATTGGATCCTTACACTTTTATTCTTAAAACAAGGAACTCTAACCCTGGGGAAAGTGGAAGAACAGAATTGAGAGTAAAAAGGATTTACCGATTCCTAGCCATGCAATGAGACAAATTCACCCCACATGTAACTTGCTTCACTTTATTCAGGTTATACCAGGGATGAAGTTGGGCCCCATGTTGTCATATAATCCTCTTTCTCTTCATGGAGGGACATGTTGATTTTGCACATGCGTAGTACATTTATTATCAGTAACCATAACCAGGGCCGGTGCAAAGAAGTTTTGCGCCCTAGGCGAAACTTCTACCTTGTGCCACACCCCCTGCAGCTAACCCTGCCCACCCCCCCATGACAGCTAACCACGCCTACCCACCCCTCCCACCTGAGGATCCCCCTCCCCCCATGTCAGCTAACTCCACCCGCCGTGGCAGCTAACCCATCCCCCAACCTGGGGAGCCCCCCCCCCCTTGAAAGCCTCCCCTCCATGGCAGCTAAACCCGCACCCTCCACGGCAGCTGACCCCGCCCCTTCCACGGCAGCTAACCCTGCCCGGGGAGCCCACCCCAGCTCACCTCTGCTCTGCCTCTGCTGAGCATGCTGACGCTGCTCTAATTCTCCCCTCCCAGGCTTGTGGCGCTGATTGGAGGAGACTTAGAGGTGGGGCTGTGTGCTCAGCAGAGGAGGCAGAGTGAAGGTGATCTGGGGCGGGGAGCGGTTCTCCTGTGTGCCCCCCCCATTACTGCAGGCAGCCCTCCGCGCTCCCTCGCCCCAGGTCACCTCCACTCCACCTCCTCTCCTGAGTGGGCTTTTAGGCGCCCTCATCCACTAGGCGCCCTAGGCGGCCACCTAGTTTGCCTAAATGGTTGCACAGGCCCTGACCACAACCAAATTGTGGGCAGATCTATAAGTAGCCTAAATCAATGTAGCTCTGTTGACTTGAATGGAGCTACACAGCTTTGCTCCAGCAGACAGTCTGGTCCTGTGTGATTATTTTTGCTGTAGACCTGGATGCACAGCCGTTTTACTCTCTGTAGGACAAAAATATTACACATACTCATATTGAAACAATGTCTCAATTCCTTTTGTCTTGACCAGTGTTGATAAGAAGGCATGAATAGAGGGGACTCTCCACTAATATCGTGCTGTGATTCCCTCATTAGCTGCTCTTCCAGGAGGACCTACAGATCACACACATGTACTCTGCAGAAGGGGAGGAGGTGAAGCTGTTTTTCCCCATTTATCCCACTGGCAATGTGGAGAACTGGCTGCTGGAAGTCGAGAAATCTATGAAGGCCAGCGTGCGGGACAATATTGAAAGATCAATCAGGGTTTATCCACATGTGAGAGTCTTACACCCCACACTGTTCTTCTGCTCTTCATCTGCAAATACAGGTGGAATTCAACAGGTGGCATTTGGCATGTCTTGGCTCAAGAGAACATGGTCATTGATGACAGCCAGCGGAATTGTTTTTCTTACACCCTATGGTTTTTATAGTGTAGCTTTTGACCCTGCTATTTGATTCCATTTCTACTCCTCGCTCTGTTCTGCTCCCTCCTTGGGTTAGGGCTCCCTCTTTTATCTTCTCCTCCAGTGCTTGGGTTGATCACATAGTGCAAAGAGATAGTAGCAGTAGAAACATAGGGCCAGATTAATTCCTGAGGCCAATGGACGTACACCAGGGATGAATCTCAGCCATATGTTTCTATGGACGCAGGTAGACAATCGAGATCACACTTTGATTGGTGGCTGGGAGAAAGGAAGGTAAAAAAAGATGGGGTATCAGAAATCTCAGGCATTATTATACTCTAGGAATCTGATGCACCAATAAACCGGAATTCTCTGTAGGAGTGGAAGCTTGTTCTGCTGGTTTCCATGGATTCCCAGTCTTCACCTGCCTTTGGCAGTTCTCCATCTTGCATAGCCAAATGATCTATTGCAGAGAAGGCACCTAAGCATCCATTGTCTGGATGCCCAGCATCTTGGGGAAGCTTTTTCATAGCAACTGGAGAAAATAGGATAGACAACTAAGTAGAAATTGTTATATCTGATATGGAATTGGATAGGTTCCAGGCATGGGAAATGAGACAAGGGATCATGAAAGAAAAGATACTTGTAGTGCTTATTACCAATAGAATGTATGTTTTTTTTAAAGACACCACGTAGTTCATGGGTCTTGCAATGGCCCGGGCAGGTGACCATCGCTGGCTGTCAAACTTACTGGACAAAGGAAGTATCTGAGGCCCTGGAGGCTGGGGATTTGTCAACCAGGCTGTTTCCACAGCTGAGTGCTCAGGTAGGAAAGATGAATAAGGGCAGACCAGGTTTGGATTTCTCCACACAGAGACCTGGTCTTTCATCACCTTCTACATGTAAAAAAGTCCTGACTTCAAATCAGTCAACAGCCATAACCTGAGATACTGATGCAGCTGCATCTAGAGCAGGGATCTCAAACTCAAATCACCACAAGGGCCACATGAGGACTAGTACATTGACCTGAGGGCCTCATCACTGACACCTTTTCATATAAAGATACAAAAGCCTCCCGCTCTGCCCCCGGCTCCGCCTCCACTCCACCCCTTCCATGAGGCCCTGCCCCGCCTCTTCCCACCCTTTCCCCGCCCCCATTCCAACCCCTTCCCCGAAATCCCCATCCCAACTCCGACCCCTCCCTACTCCTATTCCAACCCCTTCCCCAAATCCCCGCCTCTACCCTGCCTCTTCGTCTCCTCCCCTGAGCGCACGGCTCCCCACTCCCTGCTGGAAATGCCAAGTGCTGACAAACAGCTGTTTGGCGATGGGAAACACCTGGAGGTAGGCAGAGGAGTGGGGACGTGGTGCGCTGGGAGGGAGGGGAGAGGGCGGGTGAGGGGAGCTTGATGGCCTCAGGAAATAACTCTGAGGGGGCGGAGCAGGGAGCTTGGTGGGCCGCAGCAAATAACTTCACGAGTTGCTTGTTTGAGACCACTGCACTAGAGAAGTTTTCCAAAGTTAGATCAGTTATTTTCAACAGCATGTTACATTAGTATGTGAAAGAACTGAACTCCAACGATAGTGGGGAAAATAATGAATACAGTAAAATGAGATCTCTAAGAGTTCTACCATTGTTTTCTTAACCTGCACATGCCTCATCTAGCATATGACCTTATCAGAGCTGTGCTCCCATAACTTGGTCATGCTCTAGCATGTCACTATGGGATACTGTCCTTCTGGAGGTGTGGTTCTATGTAACAATGGGGTATTTCATTAGTGCATCCACACCCTGCCCTAAGTCACAGTTCAATATCTTGTATGAATGGTGATACCTCCCATCATCTGAATGCCTTGCAATCTTGAATATATTTATTCTCACAAGGCTCCTTAGAGGCAGGGCAGTGCTATTATCCCGTAGTACAGATAGGAACTGAGGCAGAGAGAGGCTGAGTGGCTTGCCTAATGTCATAAAGGAAGTCTTTGGGAGAGGAGGGAATTGAACCTGGGCCTCCCGTGGTCCAAATTAGTGCCTTGTCTACTGGGCCATCCTTCCTCTCCACCTTTGGCCATTGTTCAGTACAGGGGTTCTCAGACTTCATTGCATCACAACCCCCTTCTGACAACAAAAATGATAACATAACCCCAGGAGGTGGGACCAAAGCCTGAGCCTGCCCAAGCTCCGCCCCCCCCATCGGGGGGGCCAAAGCCGAAGTCCAAGGGCTTAAGTCCCAAGCAGGGGGGCTGTAATCTGAGCCCCAATGTCCAGGGCTGAAGCCCTTGGGCTTCAGCTTCAGCAGCGGGCGGTGGGGCTTGGGCTTTGGCCCCATGCCATAGCAAGTCTAAGCCAGCCCTGGCAACTCCATTAAAATGGGGTCACAACCTACTTTGGGGTCCCGACTCACAGTTTGAGAATTATTGGTTTAGTACCTTGTTGGTGAGAGAATAGAAGTCAGAATGCAATTCAGAGCCAGTTCTGACAAGCTTCCCTTTCCTTGCACAGCTAAGTGATCTGGTAGCCCTTGTTCGAGGAAAGCTATCCAGGATGCAGCGAACAGTGTTATCAGCTCTCATTGTGATTGAAGTCCATGCCAAGGATGTTGCTGCTAAGCTGATTGAGGAGAATGTGATGAGTGAGAATGATTTTGAGTGGATCTCTCAGCTCAGGTAAGGGAAACAGCCATCAAACCTGATCTGGATTCACTGGCCACCATCCATTACACTGCTCTACAGCCAAAATGCTTCTGAAATAAATGTAGTCCAACTTTACTAATTCTGGGTCACTGAGAACGAAAATGATGCTTAAAATTGTTGATTGGCTGTAGTTTTCAAGATATGCTATTGGGTCAGTATATACGACCCTTGACTTGGGAATGGCGGAGGATAAGTGAGTTATAAAAGGAAGGGATCTCAATTTAAACCAGAAATGACTAAAATACATCTTTGACTGGATCTATGAATAAATCTATGACTGGGTTTGGATAATAATTGCTTTTTAGGCAAAACAATGAATGATGCAATCTGAAGCTGTTATTGCATCATACATGATATGAATTGCATCATGTTATTCCTAGAAGTCATGGATGATGCAATCATAACGAAGCTTACATCACTCTTGTCATAAACAGATAGCTAAGGGTTAATGTCTCTTTCACCTGAAACACCTGACCAGAGAACCAATCAGGAAACCGGATTTTTTCAACTTTGGGTGAAGGGAAGTTTGTGTAAGAGGTCTTTTGTTTCTGTCTGCCTGCTTTCTCCGAGCTTTGGAGAAGTAGTTCTGTTTTCTAATCTTTTGTTTCTAAGTGTAAGGACCAAGAGATCAGATAGTAAGTTATATGGTTTCTTTTCTTTGGTATTTGCATGAATATAAGTGCTGAAGTGCTTTGATTTGTATTCTTGTTGAATAAGGCTGTTTATTCAATATTCTTTTAAGAAATTGCCCTGTATTGTGTCATCTGTATACAGAGAGACTATTTGTATTTTTTCTTTCTTTTTATATAAAGCTTTCTTTTAAGACCTGTTGGAGTTTTTCTTTACTTCAGGAAAATTGAGTCTGTACTCACCAGGGAATTGGTGGGAGGAAGAAATCAAGGGAGATCTGTGTGTGTTGAATTGGCTAGCTTGATTTTGCATTTCCTCTGGGTGAAGAGGAAAGTGCTTTTGTTTCCAGGATTGGAAACGGAGAGGGCAAGTCCCTCTGTTTGGATTCACAGAGCTTGTGTCTGTGTATCTCTCCAGGAGCACCTGGAGAGGGGAAGGGAAAAAGGATTATTTCCCTTTGTTGTGAGACTCAAGGGATTTGGGTCTTGGGGTCCCCAGGGAAGGTTTTTCAGGGGGACCAGAGTGCCCCAAAACACTCTAATTTTTTGGGTGGTGGCAGCAAGTACCAGGTCCAAGCTGGTAACTAAGCTTGGAGGTTTTCATGCTAACCCCCATATTTTGGACGCTAAGGTCCAGAATCTGGGAATAAGGTTATAACATGGTGGCAGAGGTGGGATATAGACAGAATCCAGAAGCCAGTAGGAATATTATATTTTTCTTTTCTCTGCTAAGGGCTTTTTAGCAGAGAGAAACAGTTTGGTTTTAAAAGGGAACCAGAGAGAATTTTTTTTTCTGCTCTCTCTGGCAGTTTGTGGCTTGCATGTTAAGGGTCTTTTGTCATGCAATAGCCCTCCCATTAGGAGGCAAGTACCAGCACTTATATGCATGCAAATAAAGTGGTTTTTCTGGTTTCCCTTCATTGAACATTAGCTAAAGAGAGAAAAGGAAAAAAGCACTGTTGCTAGGCAGACTTCAGGAGGCAACAGAGAACCTGCAGTTCAGAGGATAAACACCGGAGGGCACCCCAACACAAGAAAACAGGAATCATGACTTCTAAGGCAAAAATGGAGGCCAAAGACCAATTCAGAGAAGCTGAACACAGGCGACAACTGGAAATAAAACAAGCAGAGATGGAAATAAGAGAAAGAGAAAGAGAGGCAGCCTACAAAAGAAAACTAGAAGAAGAAGAGGTAGCCTACCAAAGAGAACAGGCAGCCAAAGAGGCGGACCACCGCCGAGAAATGGAAAAACAACAAAAAGAAATGGAAAAACAACAAAAAGAGAATGAAGAGAAGGAAAAACAGAGAAAACATGAACTGGAGTTGGCAGAAGCTGGGCTGCATGTGCCAGCCACCCCTAACAACCCGGCGCCAATTATTGCTCCACAGCACAGAAAATTTCCCACCTACAAGGCAGGTGATGACACCGAGGCCTTCTTGGAAAATTTTGAAAGAGCCTGTCTTGGGTACAGCATCCCCGAAGACCAGTACATGGTAGAATTAAGGCCACACCTCAGTGGACCTTTAGCAGAGGTGGCAGCTGAAATGCCTAAGCGGCAAATGAATGACTAAAAACTTTTTCAAACCAAGGCCAGATACAGAATGGGGATAACCCCAGATCATGCCCGTCGGCGCTTCAGAACCCAAAAGTGGAAACCAGAGGTGTCATTTCCCAAACACGCCTACTACATTGCAAAAAACTATGAGGCCTGGCTAACAGGAAACAACATTCAAACCCTGGAAGAACTGAACCTCCTCATACAAATGGAGCAGTTCTTGGATGGTGTTCCTGAAGACATCACACGGTACATACAAGATAGAAATCCCAAAGATATCGCTGAGGTGGGGGAGATTGGAGCCAAATGGATGGAACTGGCAGAAAGCAAGAAAGCTACTGTCAAGGGGAACGATTACCCCAGGGGGCACACAGACCATAAACCCTACAACCGAGGACAGCCAAAGACCCCACATACCACCCAAGTAAAGCCACAGACACCCTACCCTTCCACCTCACCAGTCTCCAGTAACTCACCTCGGCCCAGTGACCCATCAGATGGAAGATGCTTTAAGTGTAATGAACTGGGACATATCAAGGCCAACTGTCCCAAGAACACCATGCGAGTGCAATTCATTACACCACCATCACCCCAAAGATCCCCAGGCCCAGATGCCTCTCAAATACCCTTGGAGCGAAGGGAAAATTTGAGAGTGGGTGGAAAGAAGGTTACTGCGTGGAGAGACACGGGGGCACAAGTGTCAGCTATCCACCAATCCTTCGTTGACCCCAAATTCATCAACCCAAAGGCCAAAGTTACAATTTACCCCTTCATGTCACAAGCTGTAGACTTGCCTACAGCTCAACTACCTGTCCAGTACAAAGGCTGGTCAGGAATGTGGACTTTTGCAGTCTATGACAATTATCCTATCCCCATGCTACTGGGGGAAGACTTGGCCAACCAGGTGAGGCGGGCCAAGAGAGTGGGAATGGTTACCCGTAGCCAAACCAGGCAAGCTTCCAGACCCATTCCTGTTCCTGAACCGTCCACAGAGGCCCCGTCTGTGGTACCAGAGACCCAGACAGAGGTAGTGGACCCGGATTCCATGCCTACCACTGAAACAGCCACAGCATCTCCAGTCCCAGGCCCGGAACTGGAACAGCAACCAGCACCAGCAAGTGCAACCACATCTTCAACCTCAACGCCAGAGGGCGCCAGCGATCCAGAACTGGCAGAAGCACAAGACAGCCATACCCAAAAGGCTCAGCCAGAGCCTGAAATACCCTCAGGTGCACCAGCGGAGAGCGGTTCACCAGCAACGGAAACAACCCCATCACCTACATTGCTTCCAGAGGGACCAAGCCCAAGTCCACAGTCTGAGGAAGAACTGGTGACCCCAGCCTCAAGGGAACAGTTCCAGACTGAGCAGGAAGCAGATGACAGCCTTCAGAAAGCTTGGGCGGCGGCACGGAGCACCCCACCGCCTCTCAGCTCTTCTGATCGATCCCAGTTTGTTATAGACCAAGGACTTTTATACAAGGAAATACTCTGCTGAACAAATTGCCCTATATCAGCTCTAGAAATCATACAGTGTCATGCTCTCTTATTTGTCAGTGTTTGATTTTGCAAAGGGACACATTTCTGTTTAGCCAAAGTGAGCAGAGATGCCTCGTACTTGTGTGAACAGTGCAGATAACTTCTGCTACGTTTGTGGTGAAGTGACTTTTGCATCACAAAAGCGCAGTAAAACCACTATGGTTAAGAAAGCCTATCACCTTTCTTTTGGCTGCAAAATTGGAGAACAGGACAAGAGGTGGGCCCCACACATATGCTGCAACACTTGTGCAACAAATCTTCGCCAGTGGTTGAACAGGAAAAGGAAATCTATGCCTTTTGCAGTGCCAATGATTTGGAGAGAGCCAACAGATCATACCAGCAATTGTTACTTCTGCATGGTGCCTCCAGTTGGGAAAAGTGTGTCAAAGAAGAAAAAGTGGTCTGTGCATTATCCAAACATTCCATCAGCTATACGCCCAGTACCCCACGGAGAAGGACTGCCGGTTCCTGATGCACCAGAATCATTCTCACTTGAGTCAGATGAGGAAGAGGATGAAACTTCTGGTCCTGAACCATCAATGTCACCGGATCCACATTTTCTCCCACCGTCCTCCTCTGAACCACACCTCATAACACAAGGTGAACTGAATGACCTTGTCAGGGATTTGGAACTACCCAAGAGTAAGGCAGAGCTGTTGGGATCCAGACTACAGCAGTGGAATCTCCTGGTAGGCTATCAGGGCAAATGGAGCCCATCAATGCTTGCAGACTATTGATGGACAGTGACAAGAGATGCTCCATTTAATGAATACAACAGACAAGCCAAGAAGCGCCGAGTAGACACTGAATAGGACTAAACTATGTACATAATAGTTTTTTGCCTTTTGTTTCATATTAAATTTTATTTATATAACCCTTTTGCTGATTTTTAAAGTGTTACATAAACAGGACAGGTGAAATATTATCATGTAAAGCAACCATAAACACATAAAAAGACCTAGGTTTACAATTTATGATTAAAACTCTACTATCTACACAATATACATAGACATAAAATGTAAAAACTTCAATATCTTAGAAACAGTAGCCAATCAGTTGTTTTAATTGTCATATTTGAATTCAGCACATCAAAATACATAATAAATATCACATTTTATCTCTGAAGCAGATGACTTCTCAAAAATTGTAGACCAAATTGTAGACCAGTGTTATCATTACCTATCAGCAGCATCAGTAACACAGAGGGAAATCAAGTGTATTTGCATAGTGTGTCTATTTAAGACTAATCTTAGAGCCAAGTGAATTGAATGTCTTAGGAGTATATCACAGTCAGTTACACCATCGCGACTGCGCATCTGTAACCCATGCCTGCCTCTGTCAGGCTATGTTAAGACAGACCCAGGCTCTGAGGCACTTTCTGCTCACATGTGATACATGGATTAGACCCTGCCACAACATTCTAATGGCCTGCCCATGCCCAGTGGGGAGGCATGATTCTTGACAATGTTATCAGATGTCCTAACCAGTGAGGATTGTAGACATTCCTGTCGCACGGCACCTCCTGCTTACAATAGTTTTCTGGCACCCAGAGAGGTCAGGATGGTCCTTCCAGCCAACATCACTGCCTTCCTAAAGCAATTACTTATTATCTCTGACCCAGTGCTGAGGTAGCGCATGACTCCTAGAGCCTGGAGTGCAGTAAATTGTGTCAGCCACAAGCAGTGTCTCTTTTAGCTCTTGCTGTTATTGTGCCCCTGCCAGTACTTGTTTGTCTTTGAGATTCCATTTTCACTCACCACTAGATACTACTGGACAAGGAATGATCTGTACATCCGAGCAGTGAATGCTGAATTCATCTATGGCTATGAATATTTGGGAAACAGTGGACGCCTGGTCATCACACCCCTCACTGACAGGTACAGAGATTATTCAGAGAATAACAACTAAGCATCTGTGCAGTTTTGGGTGAACAGATCTTATTCTGAGTTAAATCCAAGATCTTCCTCTGCCAGCCTTACTCATGCTGAGCAGCACTTAATTACACAAGTAGCCTTGGGACTGTTTGTATAGGCAGGTTCTACTTGAGATGAGGTAGATTGGGCCCTTACTGATGTTGGATCTACAGGATTCCTAATGATCTATGCTCCCACCGACCAGTTAAAGATTTATGCTATGGCATGATTCTTAGTGAACTGCTCTGAGACATATAAAAAAATCCATCTGAATAACAAAGAGCTCATTCTATTCTTGGTGATTACACACCCTTGGACACATATACCAGTACCATGGAGTATGTGTGTTTCCTAGTAAGGATGATAATAATACTTAGCTCTCTTATAGTAATCATACACCTTACAGACAGGCAGACAGTGAATTTCCATCAAATTGAACAAGGGGTTAGCCATGCAACTCCCATTAATGTTAACAGAAGCCACTTAGCTAAATCCCTGAATATGTAAGTAAAGCTCTCTGAATAATATGGGATGGATTTCCAGTGATCATGCCAGGCAGATAGATAGAGCAGATCATCTTAAATAATGAAATGGGATCTACAGTTCTTAAGCCCAAGTAGGAACATTTCTAATGATCACTGTTTTCTTCATTGCTGTAGGTGCTACTTGACACTTACTGGAGCCCTGCATCTAAAATTTGGAGGAGCACCTGCAGGACCTGCTGGAACGGGCAAAACTGAAACGACTAAAGATCTGGGGAAAGCTCTAGCCATACAGACAGTAGTGTTCAACTGCTCCGACCAGCTTGACTTCATGGCTATGGGAAAATTCCTGAAGGGACTAGCCAGGTGCAAAAAGTGGTTTAGAAAAAATAAAATGCCACCTGTGCCTTACAAGTGGGTGGGAAGGGGGAGGTGCTGGCAATCTGGATGTGGGCCTTGGAGCGGTAGCCATAAGGAAAAGAGGGGAGCTGTGGCCTAACGTTAAGGGGGAATGAAGAGGGCGTTTCTGCATTGTTTTAATCATCTAGGAACTTTGCAGTTCCAAAGCTAATGAGTGATGGGATGGGTGCATGATGCTAGCCTTATGTCTGTTGGAAGGAAAGATAGAGGCATTGTTGTGCCAGTATAAAGGAACAGTTGGATTCTTGTCAAGCAAAAATAAAATGCTTTGTACCATTTTCATTTGGGGCTGTCTACAAATGCTTTCAGCTCAAATGTACGTCTTTGACCCTTTGCATGTCCGGCTGGGTCAGTCCTCAGATCTTTTAAATCTCCAGAGGAGAGAACCTGCTGACCATAGCCTTGACTGAGTAGCCAGGACAGCCTGTTGTGGTTCCCAAGGAATCCTTATAGAATTGGCCCCGTTCTCTGCATAACAGACAGAGCTGGTCCAATTGTGCATTGCACACGTGCAGCCAATGCATTCCAGTATCCTTTGCTAGACCTTTTTTTGGAAGTAGTTTTATGTCTTTTTTTGAACATACCTAATGATGAGAGCACCTCTCTCATGCACAGATGTCTCTTCCTGGAATGCAATGCAGGCATCTTAGATGTCTAAATTATGTCAGCTGCACCCACATTATGGGTACAAAATGAGAGGCTGAGTTGATGTCCCTTTCAATAGCAGGCCTGTAATATGCTGTGTTTGTATCAGGCTGCCCATATGGTTACCTTCCCAGGTAACCATGGTGTAGTATCCTAGCAGCAATGCTGAGGACTGTTGGATTCGTTTCCTGCCTCTCTCTCACATGGCCACCCACACACACAGAACTGATACTTAGGGCTGGTTGAACTGCTAGCATTTCTCCCTATCTCTGTGTTCCTGACACTTCTCTGGTTTTCCCTTCCCTGCTCAGCTCTGGTGCGTGGGCTTGCTTTGATGAGTTTAACCGCATTGACGTAGAGGTGCTGTCCGTAGTGGCTCAACAGATCACAACCATTCAGAAGGCCCAGCAGCAAAGGGTGAGTCTTCAAAGATAGAGAAGGGTAATCCAGACATTGTCCTTTACATCTCTGTCCTATATTTGGTTCTAATCTTAGAGCCAATATGGACACTTAGTGGCACAGATGAGACTGTGCTACCATTTCTGATGGCCTCCACTGCGATACAAGAAGTAAGATGTACTGTTGTGTCTAGGAAAAAGCCAGCATGGTTGCTCGTAAGTGATTGAAGGAATTCAGTTTGTTATCCAGCCCCCAGATATTTCCAAAGCAAAGCCTCCCCCCCGCCCAACACACACCTCTGAGTTATTGATCCCATATGGAGAGTCAGCAGTCAGTAATTCTAACAGCCAACCACTGTGCTGCTCCTGGGAGGACTGATAAAGGTTAAGATCTGAAGCTGCTTGACATTGGCTTAGTAGAAACTTGCTTGCAATGAATTCTGCTGCTTTATCCACCATCTGAAACTGTTCGCTCTCTCTTAAAAGGAATTTCAGGCTTTTTCTCGCCTCATGCCACAAATTAATTCTGTCCCCAATTCACAGACAGAATAAATGTGAAGGTATCTGTCTGTTTATAGCTGGGGGTTGCAAGCCTCTTCGTGAGCAAAAGAAATATTGTAAGTGATCAGTAAATCTTCTGTGTAAGAGCCGGGCTCTTCATAAAAGGAGGAAAAATACTGCTCGTAAGACTGGATTTCTGTATGGGATCCACAGCTAGTCATTCATACCAGTGAGGTGACCCATACCTGTCCCCAGTAGCTAATTTCAATATAGAGGGGAAAGTGGTTGTTTTTCTGGTACAAAGGAAGATCCTGTCATCTGCTTATTTAATTCCAGAGTCCCTGCCTTTGTTTATTGGGCATGGCCATGTTTTGGTTTTCTAGGTGGACCGCTTCATGTTTGAAGGAACTGAGATCCCACTGGTCCCATCCTGTGCAGTCTTCATCACCATGAACCCTGGATATGCTGGACGCACTGAATTACCAGATAACTTAAAGGTCAGTAAACAGCATCAATGCACTAGCACAGAGAGGAAGGATGGTTCTGTGGTCTGCTAATATGACTTGGGTCCAATTCCCTGCTCTGCCACAGACTTTCTGTGTGACCTTGGACAAGTCATTTAGTGTCTCAGTGCCTCAGTTCCCCATCTGTAAGATGGGGATAATAGCTCTGCCTGGTCTCACAGGGATATTGAGAGGGTAAATACATTAAAGATTACCATGATACTGTGGAGATGGGGGCAAAATAAGGACCTAAACTATCCAGATTATTACTGAAAAATGAATATATTCTGTACCTCACCCTCACGTAGAGATGGGAGTGGGATATAGCTGCCCACTTGGCAAGTCACATGAGTTGAACAGACAAATATTTAAGAGATTGAGAGACCTAATATTTAATAAGGGAAGTCTGTGGCTGCTCCATATAGTGAAGAGGCATCTTAGAGTGGGCTGACCTGGGGATTTAGAAGCAGCCCAGCATGGAAGAATTAGTTTCAGGAAAGCTTACTGACTTCTTGGTTCTGTCTTTAGAGGGGATTTAAAAGAATGACACAGCTCGTGATTACAATGTCTTGCGGCTACAGTGCCTTTTCTCCAGCCACACACATTTCCCTGGTGTTGTGGAGACTCCTTGCTATATCCAGTGAAATTGAACCACCTAAGCATGAGTGTTCACATTATTTCCTGATGGACCAGTACCCTGCCAGGGTATACAGGAGGCCATGTGCATTGCAGTAGCCCCGGTCTAGCCAATCCCACAGCTCCATCTCACAATGCCATACCCCTTTAGCAAGCATGAAAGCTGAGATGCTCGCTGAGGCTGGTCTCTGCCCTGCTGGGGAAATGGCTGGAAAAATACTCCGCACAGAGTGGATGCAATAAGAAAAATAAAATGTAGTTAGAAACATCCAGATCTCCCTCTCCAAAGAGCCGAGTGATTCTGGGGGCTCAGCTGCAGAGGGCCTGATTTCCTAAGTGTGCTGAGTGCCCGCCTGATGAAAATCCAATCAGGCATGTTAAGCTGGGCTCCCAGAAATGGAGGCACCTGCAATCACTACCTTCTTTAGAAAACAGGCCCTTACCTTTACAAACTTCATAATGACTGTGAAAGAAGCATACAGGTTTTCTTGTTGCTTGTACATGAGCTGAGTGTGACCTGGCCTGGCTAGTGGGTTCAAGTGAGCTTGTGGCACAGATACTTAAAAATTAGTCAGTTATAACAATTTGTGAATGAGAGACATTAAACCCGCATCTCCTGTGACAAAGTTCCTCCTCTACCTTGGTGGATCCTGCGCTTATTGGCAGATTTGCTCACCTCAGTGATCTTTCCCACAGTCTGGATCAACTTCTCCTGTGTCTGATCAGGAGTTGGGAGGTTTGGGGGGAACCCGGGCCCGCCCTCTGCTCCGAGTTCCAGCCCAGAGCCCTGTGGATTGCAGCTGTCTATAGTGCCTCTTGTAACAGCTGCACGACAGCTACAACTCCCTGGGCTACTTCCCCATGGCCTCCTCCAAACACCTTCTTTATCCTCACCACAGGACCTTCCTCCTGGTATCTGATAACGCTTGTACTCCTTAGTCCTCCAGCAGCACACCCTCTCACTCTCAGCTCCTGGTGCCTCTTGCTCCCAGCTCCTCACACACATTTCCCCTTCTCTGGCTCCTCCTCACCTGATTGGAATGAGCGCCTTTTTAAACCCAGGTGCCCTGATTAGCCTGCCTTGATTAGCTGCAGGTGATCTAATCAGCCTGTCTGCCTTAATTGGTTCGAGCAGGTTCCTGATTACTCTAGTGCAGCCCCTGCTCTGGTTACTCAGGGAACAGAAAACTACTCATCCAGTGACCAGTATATTTGCCCTCCACCAGACTCCTGTACCCCACTGGTCTGGGTCTGTCACACTCCATAATGCCATTTTTATGCTGTACCTTTTCAGGATAGAACTCCACCTTGGTATTTACACGGTTAATAGTGAAACTGTGGATTGTGCAAAGTCTGAGGCCTGAGTCACTGAAACGGTAAATTGCTCCTCCCTCTCCCACCTGGTGACCCACCAGAGATTCACCCAAAGAGAGGGCAGAAGGTGTTGCAGCTGCTGCCTTCCTTCAAGATTTTAACTGGGACAGGGCAGCTATTCATTGTGGTTGGGGATCTATAGGAGCCCACCTGGATAGGCTGCTGGGGAGATGGACTGAATCAGTTTGTTCTCTGGCTGTCCAGGCTTTGCCTTCTCCTCTACCACCATTGTGTCCTATGTGAATAGCACTGATCTCCAGCAGACCTCCCAGAAAAGGGGAGCTTGTGTGGCTTTTTTGTGCCATTCCAGCTTACTCACCCCAGCTTAGCCAGCATGAACCCAGGTGCGATTCTGAACCGTGGTATTCTGCTTAGAGAACAATGTATCCAGTATTGTAAGAAATGGACAACGCTGTGCTTCTGCCAGTCAGTATAGCAAGGTGGTTGGTGATCTGGGCATGCCCATGCCACAAGAGATAGAGAAGATGCTTTTGGTAGGATTCTAGGATCATTTTGATATAAAAAACCACATCTGTAAGTAAACACTGAAACTGGGACAGATCCTACAGAGAAGGGCTCAAAAGAGAACTAGATAAGTTCATAGAGGGTAGGTCCATCAATGGCATCCCTAGCCTCTGTTTGACAGAAGCTGGGAATGGGTGAGAAGGGATGGATCACTTGATGATTGCCTGTGCTGTTCATTCCCTCTGGGGCACAGGATACTGGGCTAGATGGACCTTTGGTCTGAGCCAGTATGGCTGCTTTTGTGTTTGTATGTTTTAAAGCTCCTACTGCACCCTAGGAGTGAGTAGAATTCTCACAAGTCTAGATCTGTTGGAGGAGAGAGCAGGGAATAAAGTGGTGTCTTTATCCCATCTGAATGGATTTGTATATTCCAGGCTCTCTTCCGTCCTGTGGCTATGATGGTTCCAGATTACTCCATGATTGCAGAGATTTCTCTCTACTCCTTTGGGTTCAATGAAGCCAAGATCCTAGCAAAGAAGATCACCACTACATTCAAGCTGTCATCAGAACAGCTCAGCAGCCAGGTCTGTGACTTCTTGATGTATAGCCTTTTCTAAAATGGGAAGGGCCTGGAGTATTGGAGTGTCTCTCTTAATTCAAGACTCCATAGTATTTTAATGTTCCACAGGCCCTCGAGCCTTTCCCACTTTCACAACCACATCTGTGCCCCTCCTTCATCCATCTCATTCTTCTTTAATGATGATTTGCATCCAGTTGTGGCCCAGCTATCCCTCATGCTGTAGTTTCATTTACTTTACACGAATGTGCAGAGCTGCTCTTGCATGACACTTAGGCCCAACAGCAGTTCCTTTTAATATTTCTCTTCATCCAGTTACCCTCCATCTCCTCAGCCAGGACAATGCTCCTGGGGCATAAGACTTGCTATTAAAGGAGATGACTTTTCTAGCTTACCTAGCAAACTGATGTGGGTGGGAGGACAGCTGTTCCAAGGAAATACTCCCTTCCCCCCCACCTAATAGATTGAGATTGCAGGTTCATTGTTCCAGGATGATGCGCTGTCTAATTTAGTCATTTCCTCCATGCCTGGTACAGGACCATTATGACTTTGGAATGAGAGCTGTGAAGACTGTGATCTCAGCTGCTGGCAACCTAAAGAGAGAGAATCCTACCATGAATGAAGCAAGTACATTCTAGTTTCATCCATTATGGTTCCACACACATTGTGCTATATTCATCAGCAGGGGTCACTGTAGTCAGTAAAAATTCCAGGGAGATAGAATTTTAAAGGGCTCACAGAGGTGCAACCTGAGAAAAAGCAAAGAACAAAATAGACAAGACTTCGGAACGGAAGACCCTGGCAAACCAGGCTGAGGATGATTGATGTGACAGGCATCTTGCAGAAGGAAGCAGGAAGGGGAGCAGAGTTCGTTTAACTATTGGTCCTTAATTCTTTGCAGGAGCTGATCTGCCTTAGGGCCATCCGGGATGTCAATGTACCCAAGTTCCTCCAGGATGACCTCAAGCTGTTCAATGGTATTGTCTCTGACTTGTTTCCCAAGATCAAAGAGGAGCCTATTGAATATGGCATCCTAGAAGAAGCAATCCACAAAGCCTGCATCAAAGAAAACCTGAAGGATGTTGAGGGTAAGTGGAAAAGCTCTTAAAGGTGAATGGCAAAGTGAACTTGTGTGTGTGTGTGTGTGTGTGTGTGTGTATGCGTGCGTGCACATGCATGTGCTGCCACCTCTATGGCATGTGAAAATAGCTGCATCAATTATTTTCCTAGTGTTTTACTGCCTGGTACAGCAGAAATACCAGGCTCCGACTTTCCTCTCTTTCACAGAGGTCTGAAGCAATGTTTGGAGGACTTGGAGAGTGACATCACAGTTGGAGGTTAAAGCCTAAGTGGCAGCCCTCCCATCCCCTAGGTGACTGTGTGAGGGATATTGACTCTTACACTGGGAGACCTGCACCTTGGATTTCAATCTCCAGCTATGGTATCATTTTTCAGTGTCTCCAAAACATGTCAGAGGCCTCCAGAAAAATGGAATAAGTCAGGACCTGATGTTTCCAATGCAAAATAAAACTCAGAAGTTTAAAACAACCAGAACACATATTTGAGAAAATCTTTGTACATTATAAAGGAGCAGTAAAGAGCTCAAAACAGTTATTTTCCATTGTTTTGCCATTTCCTTAATACTGCAGATGATACCTTTTATTCAGTGCCGTGCTACTCAGGGACAATGCTGAACAGTGAAATGCAGGGATCCAATACAGAATGTGGTGTCATCTCTTGTTGTTATTGGATGCATCACTCCTTGATGAGCTATTGAAATACAATATGGATATTAGGCACTAAGTGATTTGATAAGGGTTGAATTACTCTAATGCAGCGATACTCAAACTGAGGTTCCCAAGCCACAAGTGGCTCTTTAATGTGTCTCCTGCGACTCATTGCAGCATATGATATTAAAACACTGTGTGATTTAATTATTAAGCAATCAGGAGGCTTTTGCTGTGTTATCAACCAATTGTAATTGATAAAATAATAATACTTGGTCAGTCATTTTGCTGTAAGAATAATATATATATATATATATGCGCACACATTATGTGTGTACATATAGATAGATAGATAAAAGAGTAAATGAAATGCTGAATTCACACTACAGTAGCAATTTTGGGTAATGCTGATCGCTAATTGGGGTCCTGAACCACTGAGGTTTGAGTATCACTGAGTATCACTGCTGTGATGATTATGGCCAATGACTGTTTGGCCAAAAGAACCAACTATATGCGTCACTACCTATGGGGCTCCAATCCTATTAACTTTGTCGCACCTGCTTAACTTTAAGGATAGGACTAGTCTTGTTGTCTTCAGTGGGACTGCTTTTTGCTTAAAGTTCAGCACATAGATGAGTCTTTTGCTGGATTGAAGCCAGGGACATTACATGGCCAGTAAAACCGTACACCAAGTCCATTGCTCTGCCAGTTGGAGCATGCAGCCCTTGGATTTGCTGGCAAGTGAAACAGATTACAAGATCCACATTCAGAATCTTGTTCCTTCTCAGGTTTTGTGACAAAGTGCATCCAGCTGTATGAAACCACTGTGGTGCGCCACGGCCTCATGCTGGTGGGGCCAGCAGGCTCGGGGAAAACAAAGGTAAAGGTGATTGAGACTCTGCATTGGGTACAGTGAGCCATTGCATGTATATGAATAGCTAGATGGGAGTGGAATGGGGAATCATAGAAGAGTGTTAAATCTTGCAAAAAACACTAATGCTGTAGCATTTCCAGCTCTCTGTGCATAGCAGCTATGGGAGTGAGAGGTTTTTGTTCTGACTTGAAATATAGATGAAAATATGGATTGTAGCAGTGGTGAAGTATATTAGCAACCTGCTCTTCTGGGCTTTGCAATCAGTCTCTGAGGCTTACTTGCGGTGTCCTAAACTTCAGAGTGCCATACAGAAGTTTGAATATGGTTTTGAGGCTGGCCAGCTTCAACTACTATCATGTAGGGTCTCCAGATACTTCACCAGCCACTAGTATTGGTGATTTAAGTTCCTTCCCTTCTTTTCTGTGATCAGCCTCTTTCTTACAGATCCATTTCCCAGGCTACTTCCAGACACTTGCGCAAAATCCTTCATTACATCTCCTCCTTCCTCGCTATCTTCGGAATCATGTCCCTGCAAGTTTACTTCCCCTCTGATTGTGGTCATAGAAGCCATAATATTTAATTCCCTTCCTTTCTGTCTCTGCAGTGTTACAGAGTTCTGGCAGCTGCAATGACCTCTCTGAAAGGTCAGCCTTCGGTCAGTGGTGGGAATTATGAAGCAGTCAACTACTTTATACTGAATCCGAAATCCATCACTATGGGCCAGCTTTATGGAGAGTTTGACTTGCTAACGCATGAATGGTAATGGACAAAACCCATCATCCTCTTTCTCATCTGGTCTAGGGCTTCTTGTCATCCCTCTAGGTCTATGAACTCTCTAGGATACAGCACCTTGAAGAGCTTTACTTGCTTTAGAGGAAAGAGTGAAGAATGCCTTTTGTGCTATGTAAATCTGGCTTGTGCTGATGGCCTTCTGTAACTAAGGGAAGACAGTCAAAAAGAAGTTAGGTTCCCAACTCTCATTGCCTGCCATTGGGAATTAGGAACCTATCTTTGTGCTTGAATATCTCCCCTATACTACTTATTTCAGTGGTTTTCTCCATCCTCATTCTGCAGACTCCTTATTGAGAGAGACTCATCTCCCTTCTCGACAGCCCACTTATCACTGGCTGGGCTTCTAAATATTCCTCTCTGAGGCTGGCTCAGAAGGGCTTGGTGGATTGATGGAGATCCACATGCTGTAATGTAAGATCCACTTGCATTATTGTAACACTTCCTGTCATACCAGCCAGATGCTTAGGAGCAAAGTTAAAGAACATGTGTTCCAGAAAACTATGAAAACCAATAAAAGAAAAAACCTCTGATAAAAGCGAAAGCAAATAAATTTCTCATACTGTACCCTGAAGCTCACTAGCTCTGGGCTCTAGTGAATCTTTATTGAAGGATATTTCTATAGTATATTCCAGTTAAGCTTGACAGCTTATTTACGATGTGGTTCCTGCCCAAGGGCAGCACATAGACACATCAGCGTGACAAAAAATACAGTCTCCATATAAAACACATTTAGAGACATAAATCTATCTCTTTTAATCAGCTGGGCTTCAGACTAGTCTGTTTTCTTTTGATCTCGGTAACAATGGCCATGAACATCTGTGGTGCTATATAAATAACAATAATTATTTAATAATGGGAGTGCAGTTGAGAATCTGAGCAACAATTGCACTGTAGACATTCACGTACAGATTAAATCCCAGACATCAACATCCATCACTTTCTCCTCCACTATCCCACTCATCACCAGCAGCACCACTGGCATTGTATGGATGCATTATTAGTGTCTATGTTGTGCTATGTACATAGGAGCAACAGGAATCGGGATCTTCACTCACAGAGTGGAGTATGTTTCCTAAAAAGGTTATGCTAAAAAGATGTGCAGATTCTAGAGATTTACTGGGGAAGGAGAGAGACATCTTTATCTGCTCACTTTAATAAACTTGCGAGGCATTCAGATACACAGTATATGAACCCAGAGTGAAATCCCGCTCCAGGGAAGTTGGTGGAAATTTTGCCATTGATTTCAACAGGGTCAGAATTTCACTTGGAGATAGATATAAAGAAAGCAACTGTTACAGCTTCTCTTGCCTCTTTCCTCCCATGTTACAGGACAGATGGGATTCTTTCATCACTCATTCGGGTGGGAGCAATCGCCAGTGATACAAATAAGAAATGGTATGTGTTTGATGGACCAGTCGACGCCGTCTGGATTGAGAATATGAACACCGTGCTGGATGATAATAAGAAGCTGTGTCTTAGCTCTGGAGAAATCATTAAGCTAACAGAGGTGACTAACCTCTCTTCTCTTGCTGTCCTGTTTCTCTCTCCTCTCTAGTTGTTCTCTCCTCTGTTCGCTCGCTGTAACTTGGTGCAGAATTGCCTTTGCATTTCCAGTTAACGTTAAGTACAGGACGGATTCCTGCGGAGATTACCATCTGTATAGCAGTAATAGCTAAGAGCCCTCATCTTGAACCAGGACTCCAGTGTGCTAGGTGCAGTACAGACAGAGAACAAGGTGGCCCCTGCTCTAAAGAGCTGGCAAGCTACATTTGGTTCTTTCTGTTTGACTGCAGTATATGCGCCATACTTCTGCAGACAGGCACTGAGCCTCAGATTTTCAAAGGAGGGCTAGGCCAAATGCTACTGACATTCAAGGGGTGTTGGGAATTCTAACTTCTTTTGCTTCTTTGACAATCCCAGCTTAAGTCTGAGTCCACTGAAGTGAAAATTCCAGGGAACCCGAGCATTCACTTTATTCCCCTATGGCATTACCTGCTTCCCTCCCAACACCAGAGGCAAAGAACTGCATTATTAGAGCCAATTCCTTTGAGCCGGATAGGTGACCTTATTGCTGAGCCATGCTGAAAGATCCTAGGAGCCTGTCTTTCCTAAGGCTGAGCTATGCTGACAGATCCTTGTTTTCCATTCATGGTTTTCAGATGATGACCATGATGTTTGAAGTACAGGACCTGGCTGTTGCCTCCCCTGCCACAGTCTCCCGGTGCGGCATGGTTTACCTGGAGCCCAGCCTCTTGGGGCTCAAGCCCTTCACTGGGTGCTGGCTGAGGAAAATTCCAGACATCATGAAGCCTTTTTCAGAGCAGTTAACATCCCTCTTCAGCAGATTTCTAGAGGTGAGCTCCTGTCAAGTTCCAGATCTGTCCCAGTCTGTCTGACAGACCTAGCTTTAGGATGTCAGTTGCTCAGAATCTGTTGGGTTAGTTTTAGAGTAGTCTGTCCTTCTAAAGCTCTAAGATTTTAGCCGCATCTAAGATTAAATGCCTAAATGATTGAATACTGCCTGTACCCAGAGTGAATCTGCTGGTCTTAATAACTTATGTACTCACTAATCCATATAGATGTGACTTCTTCAAACTGGCCCAAAGGACTGTGTGTTTTTTTATAATCAGCATGCCAAATTCTTTCCTGCGGTAACTCTGTTTCCTTCTGTGGAGTTATTCCACAGAGGGAAGTAGCTCTGAATTGTAAAACTGAGCCTTGCTATTTCCATCATTTTGATGGAGAACAACAGAGCGCTGTCAGAAATATTTTAAAAGCTATTTATCAGCAATGATGGCAAAAAGAGCAGGACTGTTGCTGTATTATAATCTATTCAGTATTAAATAGAAGAGGTTTACTCAGACTCTCTCCTCGGCCTCCATTCTCTGGCTGAAGCGAATGGTATTTGGGGCACAGCTTGAAATAGCAGAATTTTCAGCTGTGACCTCCCTGATAAATGTAACATGCAGTGAGAAAAGGGGAAACTGAAGCCCTAGGAGGTAAATAAACTCTTGAAAGGAAGATGACACAGGAGCTGAGCTGTGTCTGCCTGATCCTTGCAGGAGTCCATCAGCTTTGTCCGGAGTTCAGTGAAAGAGATAATTGCCTCAACAGACAGTAACCTGACGATGAGCCTTCTCAAACTACTGGAGTGCTTCTTTGAACCTTTCATTCCCATTGAGGTAGGAATTTTTGTATCATCTGTTTGTTGCTTTTGCTGCTCATGGCAGTAGAGCGTTAAACTGCTGAGTGTAGGAGGAACACACAGCTACCACCTGTGCACATTACAGGATGGAAGTTACAGGGAAACAATGTGTTCTATGCATAGTGCTGGAGGGAGCTTGGTCAGTTACTCTGAAGCTCATCTACATACAGCATTGCCCTGACTCATGCTGAACGCATGGTTATGTTGAGGACTATCTGCAATACACCAGAGAAGGATGACTCTAGCTCTGTACACAATAGAGGATTATACTATAAAGCAAGAGGATGGTCTGCTAACTAGAACAGCAGCTCCACAATTATAGTACTGGATGAAACAGGTTGCACATTTATATTTAGGAATACACCCGGGATGGTAGTTTCTTTGTATTGATATTGAATGAGACATGCATTAAAATCCACAGGTCAAATTCTGCTCTCATTGACAATAACAAAAATCCAGAGTAACAATGGAGCTTCTCTGGATTTACACCAATGTAACTGAGAGCAGAATTTGGCTCACAGTCTGTAATGAATGGATTCATCTAAGAATCATTCAGAAAAGCAGTAAATAAACTAAATGGAGGCATCAAGATTTTTATTGAGGTGCAAATATTTAACCCCCAGTCCAATTGAACTGTGTGTAAGGATTAAATTTGTGCTGCTTATTGGATATTCAGGGAATTAGGAAGGTTCCCCGTGAGAAGGCTGACCGACTTGGAGAACTGATTGAACCCTGGTTCATGTTCTCCTTGATCTGGAGTGTGGGTGCAACTGGAGATGCCCAAAGCCGTGTGGCCTTCAGCTTGTGGTTGAGAGAGAAGATGGCAAGCGAACAGGTAAGTGGATGTAAAGGTAATATTAGCTCATGATGGTAGCACCTGGTGACAGGAATAACAGAGCTCTCTGAATTTCCAGAAGACTTGTGTAAGGGTCCCTCATGGGATATTATCTACAGGGGGAAAACTTCGAGCTTCATCAGAACAGCTACATCAAAACCTCTAGGAAAGAGGATAGAGAGAGATAAGCCCTATGGACTGGACAGAATTTCATTGCTGAAAAGTAATGTTCTCCATATTAGCCTGGTTCCTGTTGGTCAGTTGATCTGGACCAGAACCAGGTGTGACATTCATGCTCTGCTTTATTCCCCACAGATCCAGTTACTTTTCCCAGAGGAGGGGCTGGTTTATGATTATAAACTGGATGATGCTGGGCTCAGCAATCCCGAGGAAGATATAGATGAAGATGTTGTCAAGGAGGTAAAGACTTTACCCGCCTCTAACTTGTGGATTAAAAAGCTGAGCAATTCATCAAACTAAAGAATAGAAGGGAGGGACCAGCAGCTAAGGCTAAAGTATTGCACACACAGTAAAATCTACTCACCACGGGCAAGCAGGAGCCTTCCATACTGGGTGGAGATGTCTAAAGAGAAATTGAACGTTGTGTTTAAAAAAAGGTTTCTTACCCTTGTGATTGTGAAGTAGGTCTTCCTAATGCAAGTCTGCAGACAGTTGCAGTGCCTCTGCCATTGCTTAGGGCTTTCCCCATGTTGGGAAATGTCCAAAGTCTGGTCAATTTCACTGATGTTATTCAGAAGGCTGGAAGGGAGGGAGAGAGAAGTAAAAATAAGAGGATTTGTGACAGTTTCATGGTGCTGGTGCTTGGGATAGCCATGAGCAAACTGAATATGAGTCCTCAATGTGATGCAGCTGCGAAAAAGGCTATTATTATTTTGGAGTTTAACAGGAGAATTGTATGTAAGACACAGGAGGTAACTGTCCTGCTCTAATCGGCGCTGCTGAAGCTCCAGCTGGAGCACTATGTCCAATTCTGGGCACCACAATTTAGAAAGGATGTGGACAAACTGAAGAGAGTTTAGAGGAAAGTAACAAGTTAGAAAACTTGATCTATGAGGAAAGGTTAAAAATAACGTGCATATTTAGTCTTGATAAAAGAAGACTGAGACCTGATAATAGTCTTCCAGTATGTTGAGGATGGTGATCAATTTTTCTCCATATTCACTGAAGGTAGGACAAGAAGTAATGGACGTAATCTGCAGCAAGAGTGAGTTAGGTTAGATATTTGGAAAACCTTTCTAATTATAAGGGTAGGTTAGCTCTGGAATAGGCTTCCAAAGGGAGGTCATGGAGTCTCCATGATTGGAAGCTTTTAAAAACAAGTTGGACAAACACCCGTCTGGAATGGTCAAGGTTGACTTGGTATAGCCACAGCTCAGGGGGCTGGACTTGATGACTTCTTGAGGTCCCTTCCAGCCCTGCATTTTTCTGGTTCTCTGAGCAGTGGCAGAGGCAGCATGGGAGCTATTTGCACTAGGGAAAGACCTCAGAAATGGAATCTGGAGGAGGATTCTCTGAGCCTCACTGATGGACCCATTCCCTAATCTTTGGGCTGGCCTTGAGTTAGTAGATTTTGGCCTCTGGCTTTTTTCAAGTGGGATGTTAATTCATTTCATGCACACACACAGCCTCTCTGCCCCATACATTTCAGGTGAACACAGGAATGGAGACTGCAACAAACATAGAGAAAGGTCTTCCTCCTTTTCAGTCAGATCTATTTCCCCCTTACGATTTAGGTCTCTGTCTAATGATACCATCTGTTCTTGCAGTTATCTCAAATGTTCTGTCAACATTTGAACCAAGTTTTTGGAAAGGATTCAAGAGTGAGTTACTTTGGGGGCAACAATCTCTAACCCTCAGGCTGCCCTTAGTCCATAATAAAAGTGTCAGCTGGTTTGGGGGACAATAATATATATATAGAGATGTTGTAGAGAAGAGAGCAAAGGACCAGGAATCAGGTCACCTAAGAAATCCATTCCTACTCTATACAAAGAGCTTTGAAGAGGAAAAGCACAGTGTAAGTGCTGACTCTTATTATCACCATTTTACAGGCGGTTGCTTCTTCCAGTAACAACTCTGTCTTTCAGGTGGGCTGGGTGAATTGGATGGATTCCACTGTACAGTTCACTATAGTTCCTGACACAAGCTTCTGTGACATTATAATCCCCACAATGAATACTGTCCAGATGGCCCACCTGCTGGAAATGCTGCTCACCAATCGAAAACCAGTATGTGTCTTGACCTTGCCTTTGCTTTTGGATATAACCTTTGTCTCTTTGGCTGTGGTCCCATTTTCTGTATGGTGATAGGTGCCTTAGAAATACCTAATACAGTTAAATTCTCCCCCTGCTGCAGACATTCATTCCTGTAGTTGGACGTGGTACTTGGCTTACAAGCATCTTTAGTCTTTTTCCTCAGCAACTGAGCTGATGCCAGCTTTACATGGATAGACCGAGGCAGTGCAGATGCTGGATTCAGCCTCACTTGCTCTAATAGGTCGACCAATCATCATCCAAGATTTCCTTGCTCTCTAGGGCTCCCTCCCCTACTTCTCCAGTTTAGTTCTTTTCATTGTAAGAGAGATCTGTTATCCTGATCTGCCTCCCTAACGAAGAGAGTAAACTTTTTGTCCTTGACTGGTTTTGGTAAGAGTCTATGTTGTCCCATCTGAGACAGTGAAAGCAAACCAGTTGACAAATGGTTATTCTATCTACCTGGGTTTACACTGCAGTGATGACTGCCTTTCCTTTTTCTCACTGCAGGTTCTCTGTGTTGGTCCAACTGGCACTGGGAAGACTCTCACGATTTCAGACAAGCTTTTGAAGAACTTGCCTCTAGAATACATCACCCACTTTCTAACATTTTCTGCTCGCACCTCAGCCAACCAAACCCAGGACCTCATTGACAGCAAACTGGATAAAAGGCAAAACTCTTGTGCTAGCGAAGGCAGTACTCCTGTCATTGACATACCTCTCTGTTAATACCTTTGTCCTTCGGTTCCATCCCGAGCACTGAAAGGACACAGTCCAAATGTAACTCTAGCTGAGGGAAATAAAGGGAACTCCAATCCTAACTCTGGATCAGGGAGGGCTAGAAACATTGGATGCAATGGACAATAAAAGACAGTAGTAAGAGTCTGTTGATGTTGCACCATTCCTTGTTATCCTTTAAATGCTACACAATTTGGCCTAACTAGCAGCGATCATTCCCACAATCTGGGTACTGGATCTTCAAAGAAACTGGTGAGGGGAGGAAATGTTAGCTATTGCATGCCAAGAATCATCCAGCATGGGCTAGCAGCATTAATTCTTAACCCCAAAGAGGCTTGCTTCACCCTTCACCATTCACAATCTGATTTGATGCATCCAGTGATCTATTGTGTGAAGTCCATATAAGACATTCTCTCTGATTCACTTCAAGTTCTCCTGACTGACAATATAACATTTAGGGGTATATTTCGCTACTTGAGATATGCAGGTGACTCCCATCATCATTAATGGGTCACAATGCATTCATCAAGGAGGGCAAACAGACTGATGGGGCCAAATTCTGGTCAGTCTTACACCACTGCATCTATACGGGCTTCATTGGGATTGGATAGGTGTAACTTGAGACAGAATTCTGAAGTAACCAGAGGACTTCACCTGAACACTGTGTTGTGCCTTTTCGGGAGATAGCGGGGTTGGAATGCAGATCCACAGAAGGGGGGTGAATCCATAGACAGCTTATGCAGTGGGTCCTTTGGACTGGGTTGTGTCAGGAGTCCTTTGGTAATAGAAGTATTGGGCTGTGCTCCCTTCAGCCATCTCCATTCTCACATACTTTCTCCATCCTTGCAGGAGAAAGGGGGTGTTTGGTCCTCCTCTTGGGAAGTACTTCATATTTTTCATTGATGACCTAAATATGCCGGCACTGGAGACCTTTGGTGCACAGCCACCCATTGAGTTGCTTCGGCAGTGGATGGACCACCGGGGCTGGTACGACAGGAAACAGATTGGTATGATCCAGGTTCTTTGCCTAACACTGTTTATATTCTCTAGGGTTGGCATGCTGACTAATTAGGCTAATTCAGAGTAACCAGCCTCCAGTGTGTATACATAGCTAGCGAGTGAGACGTAGGATTCATAGAAAACATTTCTGGTTTAGGCTTGGCATGCAGCTACACCATTACTTTCCTCTGGATTATTTCCCAGGTACCTTTAAGAATCTGGTGGATATTAACTTCGTCTGTGCCATGGGCCCCCCAGGCGGAGGAAGGAATGCCATCACGGCACGGCTCACCCGTCATTTCAACTATCTTTCCTTTACGGAGATGGAGGACAGCAGCAAGAAGAAAATCTTCTCCACCATTCTTGGCAGCTGGATGGGTAAGTTCTGAGAACACAAAGCTTTTCCTCTTCAATTCTCAAGTCTCTGCCCATCTACATCCCCCCTTGGTTAAGAATTAAGCTAATGAGGGGATTAAGAAATGCTGGAATCTGGAATGGAAAGTGTTTCTGAGAAACTATCATTTGACTCTGAGCACCAGGGTAAATTGGCACATTTTCATCATGTTCAGTGGAGATGTGCCAATTTACCACCATAGAGAATCAGGCCCTGAAAAGTGTACATAAAATCTGACATAGGCTAGTCCTCTTAAAAAGGATTTTCTGTGTGCTGGACAAAGTGCTGTGGGTATTATCTATCTTTGCCAATAGAAAACAATCTTTGTTTTTCTTCCTTGATTTTCTAGCCGGACTCCTTGGAGACAGAAGTTTCAGAGATCCAGTCCGTAAGTAAGAGTGACTGAACACAAACCATACATTGTGAACAGGACAGGGCTCACGGAGTGCTGAGAAGGATTCAAAACTATGAGTTACCTGTATCTTTCAGTAGACTCAGACATTTGCCCAGATGACTGGGCAAGATGTGTTGCATGATCTCTGCAGTTGGCTTCAGACGTTGTAGAAGAAGCAGGGGTTTCTTTTATTTTCCAACAGCTGTAGCCTGTGAACAGCTGAGCAGTGAGTACTGGAGTCTGTGAAGGTGCTGTAGCCACCCATGGAAAAGATTTTCAGAATAGAACAAGTCACTTAGAATTGATTTCATTTTGTGTTGTAGTCTCATCATCATTTGTCCATTTCTAGTTGCCTTTTATTCCCATCCATGGGCATGACCTGGGTGGTTTGGGACCAAGGTGTGAATTTAAGGTCACATCCACAGAGCTGAGCATCTGAGTGTAAACACTGGAAAGGAGTATGAACAGCAAGCTGTAACCAAGGGCCAGAGCAGAGATTTCTGGGCACCCGTGCAGGGATTCTAAGCAATGACAGGAGATGTTGGCTCCTAGGTATGAACTTGGGGCCAAAGCGAGGTCTGTGGGTGTGAGTCAAAGGTACAAGCAATGAATTTGGCCATGTTTGGTGGGATCTTAGTCAGCTTCGTAAAAAGTGGGCATGATTATAGAGTGTGACAGGGCTGTTACAAAGCTATTTTTTTAATAAGAAACTGGATTAGGATAAAAAATGTTTTGGTAACTGGCATGCTTTTAATCCTGCCTTTCACCACCCTCCTAGGAAATCGTTCTTTGAGGACCCCACGTTAACTGAGTTTGATGTGTGACAAATGTATCCCAGAAATCCAAGATGGCATAATGCTCATTAGGCGCCCCCCTATTCCCTTATTCGTGACATCCTCCATTACTTTCTACGCTCTCTTCTTTAATCTGCCCACGCACATAAGATACTTTTTTGTACATGTTCAGTCTTTACAGATGCTTCTGAGTGTGACCTTTGTACTGCAGCTGCTGCTTAGTAGGTCAGGGTTGCCTTGTTGGTAGGACAGGATTGATACTCGCTACTGAGCTCACGTGTGTGGACTAGTTGGACAAAGTCTGGCTATGACTGGTGAAGAGTCTCCCCTTGAGTATTGGTCAACACTGAGCCCGTTGGCTTCAGATTCAACAAGTATGGCAAGCTGAGGGGATGGCCAGGGCCTCAGGCAAGGTCCACAACGAGTATTACTGAACAATAGCAATAGTGGCATCAGTGTCAGTCTGCCTGTCTATTGTGCTTGAATTCTGTCAGTCCTTCGCACCCCAGAAATGCCGCTGCCTTCTGTTCCTGCAGCTGGAGCCCCTGGAGTCGAGCACTTGAATGAGCCCCTTGTTGATGCCACCATTCGTGTGTATTCAACCATCACGTCCCAACTGTTGCCTACTCCAGCAAAGTCGCACTATACCTTTAATCTGAGGGACCTCTCCAAAGTTTTCCAGGGGATGCTCATGGCCGAAGCCTGCAAGATCGAGGTGAATCCTCCCACCATTTTATCTCACATCATTCTGTACTGCTTGGGGAATTCCAGATCTCACTGCACGCAGGCCAAGGTTCAAAAAGGGACATAGAAAGGGAAGAAGCTGCCAGAGGCCTTACATTATTAGTAGGGGCTTGTTGCATTTTCCAGGTTACTCAGACTTGTGCATTTTGACACTACCCAAGTGTAATAAATGCACAGAAATACCCTATTTGTTGTGTCTTTTTGCACAATTCTAAATATGAAATCACGTGTAAACTGGAATGGATGCTGCTAGAGGAGTTCCAACACCCAGGATGCTGTCTTGGGTCAGTTTCCTTTGGGGGAAAAGACAGTTTACCTAGGGATATTGTGGGTTCTCCACCACTTGAAGTCTTTAAATCAAGAGTGGATATCCTTCTAAACTATATGCTGTAGCAAGATATGGACTTAGTACAGGAATTGCTGGCAGAAGTTCTTTGACCTGTATTCTGCAAGGCAGTTTAGATTATCATAATGGGTCTTTCCAGTCTTAATCTCGGACCTGGTGAAAATAGTAATAAAGGAAAAATTAAAATCTAATAAGAGATGACGGATTGAACTCTAACAATGTGGATTTTAAAGTTACCCTGGCCTGGGGAATAATCACAGATGTTTATTGCAGTGTTAATTAACTCCTCTGTAAAGCACATGATTTAGCATGGAATGCTGCTAAGAAAGGGGTTTAGCAGTGTCCTTCCAATTTCTTCTTTTTCTAACTGAGAGTTAGAAAATGACCACATGTTCTGGAGGTAACCTAGCAATCCTGCAGGAGGGACTCGTAGCCTAATGGACATATCTCACTGGGATTCTCTGCCAGGACAAACTGCACCTGCTCAGGCTCTGGTATCATGAGAGTTGTCGCGTGTTCCGCGACCGCCTGGTTAATGATGAGGACCGCAACTGGTTTGATGATCTGATGAAGAGCATGATGGCAGAGTGGGACACCACTTTTGAGGAGGTTATTCCCTACCAGCCCGTTCTGTTTGGGGATTTCATGATGCCTGGTGCTGATGTCAAAATATATGAACTAATTGATGACCAGGAAAAGGTAGGATGCTTTTGATTTCTCTCCATTTTTATGACTTTCTTTTCCTTGTATTCACTCCTGTTGAACACTAAAAAGGCATAGCTGATACAAGCTATGGGTCTTCTCTAGCTGAGTGTTTGTTTAGAATGTGTCTCCTACCCAGTGTTAACATTGCTGGGCTATGTTGAGGTGGTTAGGATATGATCCCATACCCAGTGCCAGCCATGTAATGCTCTACAAAGTCAGGCTAGCCTCTAAATGCATGATGGACAAAATATGAGAACCTGAATGGAATTGAACTAGGAAGTGATGTCTTTCCAAATTCCCCTACTTCTTCTCGTGTTTGGGCAGGTAATAATGATCCTGCAAAGAGCAATAGGCAACCTTCTGTGCCAACCCTCCTAACCTGAGTGCAATACTCAGAACTGGAGGATGGAAGTGACTAGGAGGAATCCCAGCTTTATGTTCAATAGGACAGTGCTAGCCAGTAAGATCTTTACAATTGACCTTTACAAGTAATTATCATTACTTCAGGATTCCCTGTTGGAGGAGAGTAGTACTACCAGGGCCAGCTCCAGGGGTTTGGCCGCCCCAAGCAGCCAAAAAAAAAAAAAAAGCCGCGATCGCAATTGCGATCGTGATCTGCGGCAATTCAGCGGGAGGTCCTTCGCTCCGAGCTGGAGTGAGGGACCCTCCGCTGAATTGCCGCCCAATACATGAAAGTGCCGTCCCTCTCCAGAGTTGCCGTTTGATAAGCTGGTGCCTGGAGCCAGCCCTGAGTACTACTGTGGTAATGTTAATAAACAAAAGGTAAAATTATAAAGATTTTATTGATAAGCAATGTAGTTTGCACTTACTACTAGAAACAAATAATATCATCACCTCTCATCTCATGATTGCTAAATGAAGTACATTCATTAATTCAGCCTCCTCTCTGGTAGGTAAATGTACCCATGCCCATTTTATGGATGGACAAAATACACGGTGAGGCCCAGATCCATAAAAGTATTTAGACTTCTAATTTCCATTGATTTCAAAGGTATGAGAGATTAAGTTACTTGCCCAAGTTCCCACTGTGAATCCATGGCAGAACTGAGAGTAGAACCCATAAAATATTAACCCCAGGTCCATTGCATTAACCTCTGGGCAACACTGTTGAAGAAGATCCTGATGGAATTGGCACAAGATACTGTTTAAATAATCGTGTTGGTGAGACGTTTTGGCTAGGGAGGTTAAACTCAATATAGTATTTCCTCTTTTCTGAAGGGGTGGATTCAGGTGATTCTTTGTCTGGTGTGACAAAGTTCCTCTTCTACCTTGGTGGGTCCTGCGCTTATTGGCAGATTTGCTCACCTCAGTGATCTTCCCCACAGTCTGGATCAACTCCACTTGTGTCTGTTCAGGAGTTGGGAGGTTTGGGGGGAACCCGGGCCAGCCCTCTATTCCAGGTTCCAGCCCAGGGCCTTGTGGATTGCAGCTGTCTATAGTGCCTCCTGTAACAGCTGCATGACAGTTACAACTCCCTGGGCTACTTCCCCATGGCCTCCTCCAAACACCTTCTTTATCTTCACCACAGGACCTTCCTCCTGGTGTCTGATAACACTTGTACTCCATAGTACTCCAGCAGCACACCCTCTCACTCTCAGCTCCTGGTGCCTCTTGCTCCCAGCTCCTCACACGCACTTCCTCTCCTCTGGCTCCTTCCTCCCTGACTGGAGTGAGCTCCTTTTTAAATCCAGGTGCCCTGATTAGCCTGCCTTGATTGGCTGTAGGTGATCTAATCAGCCTGTCTGCCTTAATTGGTTCTAGTAGGTTCCTGATTACTCCAGTGCAGCCCCATCTCTAGTCACTCAGGGAACAGAAAACTACTCAGCCAGTGACTAGTATATTTGCCCTCTACCAGACTCCTGTACCACACTGGCCTGGGTCTGTCACACTGGTTTATTTCTCTTTTTCAGCAGCTACTCTTTCCATCTTGAGTCCAGAAAATGAGACCCACGTGGCCTCTAATAGACCACTCCATGGCCTAGTCAGCAGGAGATGATTAGAGGTAGTGCTGGTGGCCCCTTCTTGAAGTGAGCACCACATCAGATGTACGTTATTTTGACCTACATGTGGTTCTCAAGGATCATTCTGCCATGAGGGGCTGGTCTTTCCCTTGGATTGCCTCTGGGAAGCTGCTGTGCTTGCCATGTTGTTGTTTTTACCTGTCTCTGTTTGCCTGCAGCTTATGCGTGTGATTGAGGAGTACATGGAGGAGTACAATCAGATCAACACCACCAAGATGAAGCTGGTGCTCTTTATGGATGCTATGCAGCACATCTGCCGGATCAGCCGGATCCTTCGCCAGGCGCTGGGGAATGCTCTCCTCCTGGGCGTAGGAGGAAGTGGAAGGGAGTCTCTCACCAGACTGGCATCTCACATGTAAGAAAAAAGACTTCTGTACAGCTAGCACCGAGCAGCTGTGCCAGGGCTGCCTTTCTATTAATCTCATAGTCTGTTAATTAATACCATAGCCGCTATGGTAGTGCTAGCTCTCAACACCTCCCATTCTGTCCCATGAGAAAAACACCAAAGACCAATCCATGCCCAGCGGCCTAGTGATGTGCTCTACACAACAGTATGAAACACACAGGTTCAATTCCTGGTCTCTCTCCCATGCCAGCAGGAGCTCTGGACAGCAGGAAGGCAATGGCATAAGTTACAAAGTAGTAACCGCTTAGTAAGGCATGGTATTGGCAGGCTGTGAAAGCAATACCAAGCCGTCCTTCAGAGCCAGGGGCTGAGAGGTATGGATCTTGAGAACAGAGAGGTGTAAACTTGGGGGGAAAGGGTCCTGGGGACTGATGAATATAGAGAACAACTCAACAAAAATACACACATTGGTGTTTCTAAGGCAGAGATGGACAAAGTACGACCCAGGGGCCACATCCAGCCCTCTAGACATCTTAATCCAGCCCTCAAACTTCTGCTGGGGAGCAGGGTCGGGGGCTTGCCCTGCTCCATGTGGCTCCCAGAAGCAGCAGCATGTTCCCTCTCCAGCTCCTACACATACGGGCAGCCAGGGGGCTCCACACGCTGCCCCCGTCCTAATCGCCGCCCCTGCAGCTCCCATTGGCCGGGATCCACAACCAATGGGAGCTGCAAGGATGGGGCCTGCGGACGGGGCCGCACCTCCATGTAGGAGCTGGAGGGGGGACATGCCACTGCGTCTGGGAGCTGCTTGAGGTAAGTGTCCCCCAGAACCTGCACTCCTGACCCACTCCCATGCTCCAACCCCCTGCCCAAGCCCTGATCCCCCTCCTGCCCTCCGAACCCCTCAGTCTCAGCCTGGAGCACCCTCCTGCACCCCCAATCCCTCATGCCAACCCCACCCCAGAGCCCGCACTCCCAGCCAAAGCCCTCACCCCCCCTGCTACCCAACCCCCAATGTTGTGAGCATTCATGGCCCGCCATACAATTTCCATACCCAGATGTGGCCTTTGGGCCAAAAAGTTTGCCCATCCCTGTTCTAAGGGGAATGGACTAATCCTCTTGCAGGGTAAATGCAAATTTTATTCCAACCCTCCCTTTCGTTTATCTCTGATTGCACTACAGTACTATGCTCCTAGTAAAATGTGCATAAGGATAGCAACATGCTCATCATTAGGAGGGATAAGAAAACACATGCAATATGTTCCATTTCACATAAAAAAATCCTAGAGTGGTTGGAGTCTCTTATGAAAGAAGCAGAGTCCTGTTTAGAGCATGATTTTTACTTTGAGTCTCTCTCCCTCTTAGGGCCGATTATGAATGTTTCCAGATTGAACTTTCCAAAAACTATGGGATGGGAGAGTGGCGAGAAGATGTCAAGAAAATCATGCTGAAGGCTGGCCTGCAGAGACTGCCCATTACCTTTCTATTCACAGACTCACAGGTACCAGAGTGTTATCAGAGTGAAACGGCTGTCTCTCAGCACTAGTTCCTTCTGGTTCCAAGGGCATATTTCAAAATTTCACCATGGATTGTGAGCTTTGCCAGATGGTTCTACATCCTCAGGAAATGGTTGAACATTGTGTTGTAAATGTTGATACGTGCCATAAATGTTGATACATGCCATGCATTGTAGCACACTCCGTTGGAAGCCAGACAGCTTTGCAAGGGATCTCCTATCATGGAAGCTGAGATATTTGGGGTGGGGGGTGATTTATATGATGTCTGGACAACCAGCTCTGTTATTGCCATGGACACTATTTTTATTCTTCCATCTAGATTAAAAGTGAGTCTTTCCTGGAGGATGTCAACAATGTGTTGAACTCTGGAGACATTCCCAATCTGTATGCCCCAGATGAGCAAGATCAGATCATGACTACTATGAAGCCCATCGTTCAGGACCTAGGGCAGCAGCCCACCAAAGCCAACCTGATGGCAGCATATACAGGACTAGTTCGCAGTAATATCCATATGGTCCTTTGCATGAGGTATGAACCCTCCCAGCCTATGAGTCAAATCGTGAAATGATGTTGGGGACCATAGAGCTGCCTAGACTAAGCACAAGGCCTCCTCTCCACTCGTGCACAATTAACCCTTTTGTTCACGGTAATAATGTCTCTAAATAACACACTAATGCATTTGGGGCTCAGTTCCACCACACCTACTCACATAAGTAGTACTTTATCCATTGATTTCAATGGGGCTACTTGAGGAGTAAGGTACTGTGCCACATGGTAAGGATAGCAGGATTGGGACTACAATAACTTGCTCCGGATAGACTTAACATCAGTTTTACTTCTCAGATACCATCTTATAGGCTGAATATTCCTGTACTGTTATACTTCAGTAGCCCTCTGACAATCAAAGGAGGTGGATTTCCCTGAATACACACCATAAACCTTCCAAAGAGATACCTATCAGTGTAGCCATTCCTGCCAAGGGGCCGGTAGTAACCGTAGAGCACTGTATGGAGTGATCTCACTCCTACTTCCTTTCTCCCCTCACAATTCATCCTATAATAGACTCCCTTGCTACCTGCATCACCTCTTCCTTACGCTGTAGGTATATAGTATGCATTTAAGTGAGAGTCAGTATTTCACCCAGCTCTTTGGAACCTATCATAATGTGCCGTTCTCCCTTCTGTCCCCCTCAACCCAATCCTTACTGTCTAGCCCTATTGGAGAGGTCTTCCGTGCACGGCTGAGACAGTTCCCCTCTCTAGTGAACTGCTGTACTATTGACTGGTTTAATGAGTGGCCTTCAGAAGCCCTGCAGTGCGTTGCATCTTCCTTTTTGCAAGAGATCCCAGACCTTGAAACCACCTCTGAAGTTATAGATGGAATGGTAAGTGACATCCTTAAAATATAAGGCAGGGGTCCTGTGTATTCAACATGTAGTTGTGCTGGATGATTGTTAGATTCAAGCAATGCTGAATGCATGTAAAAAGTCCTCATTTATCTTGTCATGGAGAAATATTTTCTGGTGGTCTGAGTGAAATCAGGAACTAACTTTGTTACGGTTGGAGATGGTCATCTCCTCTTCTTTTTTATACTTCTGTGCTATTGTGGCCTTCAGATGGGACTGCCTGGCCTTTCTCTCTCATTGTAGCCCAATTGTATATAAGGGAATAGTAGTTTGGTTACTTTTGTGCTCCTCTCCAAGTCTTGTGCCACTTACTTCAATTTTGCTGGTGCATATACCTATATAGGACACTTCTAATAGAAGATCATCTTTCCCTGCTCCTTGTAGATTCAGGTGTGTGTAGCGATCCACCAGAGCGTAGCAGTGAAGTGCAAAGTATACCTGGCGGAGTTGGCCAGACACAATTATGTCACTCCCAAGAGCTACCTGGAGCTCCTTGACATTTTCACAGCCCTGATCGGGAAAAAGAAACAAGAGCTGAACACAGCAAAGAAGAGGATGAAGAGTGGCTTGGACAAGGTTAGTTCCTCAGAATCAGGGAAGCTTTGGGCTACCATCATCTATTTAATTGGTGTACTCTTTACAACTAAAGCTCCTGCAGTGATATCCTCCATCCCGCAAGTTGCCGCACTGCTGTTTACTCATAGTTATGCAATGAGAGAAAACATCTACATCTAGCTCATGCTAATATAGTGTGGGGCTTTTTCCCCCTCCTCTAGTGGCTAGTCCCCATAGAGGTTATATGAGCCTACTATAGCCACTAAGCTGGTTCTTCAGCTCGGTTAGTAGGGGCTCATGTTTTTAGATCCAGAGGCCCCTGGGTTCAATCCTATCTGCCAGTGACCCATCTAGGATGCATACAAGGGTGTGTGTTAAGGCTTAGAGTTGGTTCTGAATTACCTGGACTGAAAACAGAACTTGAATGACTGTGGGACACAAATGTGCCTTTTGAGAACCCCAAGCCATATTACTGGGGTCATGGCTGTGTAGCACATGGACAGTAGCTGCCAGAGGCATTCTGCCTAGAGAGGAAAGCAGCCTCCGCTGTTGCTGGGAGGACTGCATGTAGCTGTGGCAACTACTAAACCTTTGCTAACATGTGGTGTGTTCTCCCCTGGCCATGTAACCCCTCTGGGGGTGTTTAGCACTGTGGGTGCCGTTACCTTGCTCATGTGGAGTGCAAGCACATCCATTCTGGCTATGCTTACTTTGTGTGGAAAGGACAAAAGAAGAACATAAAAGGGGCTTTCCTTTCCCATTCACTCCCTGTGCAGCTGTTTGGGGTAGCTAGTATCTAGCCCTGTGTCCTCCCACCCCACCACTGTGTGTATAAACTTTGTACAATTCTGGAGCAGATTCTGAGCTTTCATGAGCACACGCTTGTCCTGTAGGCTTGAAAATAGGATCAGCATTTGGACTAGAAACATCCCCCACCACAGCTTCAGCTCATTGCTACTCTTCCTGAGAGCAATACTGCTTGCAAGGTGGGAAAATTTTGCCAAATTTTCATTAGGGCCCTTTCACATAAGTTGTGTACCTGCGCAACAGACAGTTGCTCACACAAATGTTCATAGTGCCAAACAGATGTGAATATGTGCAGCAGGACCACACCCGTTTTGCAAGCAGCACTAGGTGCCTAGAGCTGAAAACGTGACCCATCCGTCAGATACTGTGAAGTTATTTCACAATAAGATTTTTAATTAAAAAGGGCATTCGCGAGCCCCCTGCAAGCACCCACTCATTGTCAGACACTATGCAGCCAATTCCATCCCTAGGGGCAGTATTCCTGACCTTCACTTCACCTTCTCAAAATCTGTAGCATCATATTACCTTGGTATTCACTGAACACGGTACCTAAGGGACTGAATTTCTCTCGCTTCCTCTAGCTACTGCGAACAGCAGAAGATGTAGCAAAGATGCAGGAAGAGCTAGAATCAGCACGTCCCCTTCTGGCAGAGGCAGCCAAAGACACACTGGCAACCATGGAACAAATAAAGGTACAGGATGCTTATATAGAGACACAGCCTTTCCCCCAGCAAATGGTGCAGAGAACACAGGAGAAGTTAGGTTTATACTTTAAAAGCAGATTCTTCTCCTTTCTCCCTCCCCACTCCCTGTAACATGGTGTAATTGACATGGGAAGCTGTGCAAAAGAACCTATTGTATGGAGTCATCGATTCTAAGGCCAGAAGGGACTATTGTGATCATGTAGTCTGAACTTCTATATAGCACAGGCCAGAGAACTTACCCACAATAATTCTTAGAGCAGAGCTTTTAGAAAAACATCCCGTCTTCATTTCAAAATTCCCACCACCTTTGGTAAATTGTTTCAGTGATTAATTACTCTCACCATTAAAAATGTACATATTATTTCCAGTCTGAGTTTGTCTAGCTTCAACTTCCAGCCACTGGATCACATTAGACCTTTCTCTGCTAGATGGAAAAGCCCATTTTTAAATATTTGTTCCCCATGTATGTATTTACAGACTGTGATCAGGTCACCCCTTAACATTCTCTTTGTTAAGATAAATAGATTGAGCTCCTGGAGTCTATCACTATAAAGCAGGTTTTCTAATCCTTTAATCATTCTTGTGGCTCTTCTCTGAACCCTATCCAATTTATCAGCAGCCTTCTTGAATTGTGGGCACCAGAACTGATACAATACAGAGGTAAAATATCTTCTCTACTCGTACTCGAGATTCCCCTATTTATGCATCCCAGAATCGCATTAACTCTTTTGACCACAACATCATACAGGGAGCTCATGTTCAGCTGATTATCCACCACAACCCCCAAATCTTTTTCAGAGTCTCTGCTTCCCACAATAGAATCTCCCATCCTGTAAATATGGCCTACTGTCTTTGTTCCTACATTTACATTTAGCTGTATTAAAATGCATATTGTTTATTTGTACCCAAGTAATCTAGATATCTCTGCATCAGTGACCTCTCCTCTTCACTATTAATACTTTCCCAGTTTTTGTGTCATCTGCAAACTTTATCACTATGATATTACTATTTTCTTCCAGGTCATTGATAAAGAAGTTAAACAACATAAGGCCAAGAATTGATCCCTGTGGGACTCCATTAGAAACAGACCTGTCAATGCCTGTTCTCCATTTACAGTTACATTTTAAGACCTATCAGTTAGCCAGTTTTTAATTCATTTAATGTGTGCTGTATTAATTTTGTATCATTCTAGTTTTTTAATCAAAATGTCATGCAGTACCAAGTCAAACACCTTACAGAAGTCTAAGTATATTACATCAATACTGTTACTCTTCTCAACAAAACTTCTAATTTCATCCAAAAAGGATAAAGTTAATTTGACAGGATCTATTTTCCATAAACCCCTGTTAATTTGCATTAATTATATTACCCTCCTTTAGTTCTTTGTTAATCGATTCCTGTATCAGCCACTTCATTATTTTGCCTGGGATCAATGTCAGGCTCACAGGCATATAACTACCCAGGTCATCCTGTTTATGCTTTTTAAATATTGGCACAATATTAACTTACTTCTAGTCTTCTGGAAATCCCCCAGTGCACCAAGACTTACTGAAAATCACCATTAATGGTCCAGTGAGCTCCTCAGTCAGCTCTTTTAAAATTCTTGGATACAAGTTATCTGGACCTACTGATTTAAAAATGTTTATCTTTAGTAAGTTCTGTTTAATATCCTCCAGAGCATCTAGTAGAATGGAAAGAGTGTTATCGCCATATGATGAGACTGCATCATCTGTTTTTCCCCAAATACAGATAGAAATATTGATTGAACACTTCTGCCTTTTCTGCATTATTACTGATAATTCTCCCATTTCCATCTAGTAATGATCCAATACCATTAGCAGGATTCTTTTTGTTCTTTTTAAAAACATCCTTTATTAATTGAATGTGTATTGTCGGGGACAGTCAGCCATTTGAGCATTCTATCAGTGCATTCCCAAGTGCTTGGTACAGAGCATATAAAGTGTTTTTTCCCTTGACCATGTGTAACCAATACCATGCTGAGCCAGGCACTTTACAGTTAGAAGCCTTGAAATTCACAGTTGTCCTCTGCTGGAGGGCCGCATTGATGCTAATTCTGTAATTGTGGCTCACCCTTTCTTTGAGAGAGACAGGTGCTCCTCACGTGGCTGTGTCCCATTTTGCCTAAGGCTATACCCAGCAAGATATGGTAAATCAGCCTGATCACTTCTAATAAGCTGCTCAAGTTTGCAAACAAGCCTAGATCTATAGTAGCCCTGTGAGACAGACATTTTCAATCTATTTATTTTCTCCACACCTCTTCCTTTAATTGATCCACTCATAAGAAAACCCTGTTTCCATTGCATTTCCCCTCTTGGACTTCCCAAGTGTTTTTTTAAACCATGCAAGACTGAAGCTGTTAAAAAGCCTAGGTGTGGTCAGAAAAGTGACTTAAAAAAGAAGCACCTTATTACTCAGAACTGTCACTTAGGTGTGTCCCAATTCATGTCTGCTCACTGCGCTGCCAAAAATAAACATTTACTGCAGTTTATGCCTTCAGAGCTAATGCAGCAACTATGGGAGAGGGAGCAAGAGTCTCTTCCGGCTCATCCATCAACAGAGCAGTGACATAAATGTCAGCTGAAAAATCTGTACTGCTAGCAGCAATGCACAAACTAGAATAGACTCCCATGCTGACGCTCAGATCCCGGAATGAGTCTGTGATGCTTGAGTAGGACAATGCATCTTGTACCCTGTGCAGATTTCATCAGGCATCAGTGACAGACACACACACATAGTAGTGGGAAACACTGGATGTTGTCAATGAAAACAAGGCTCTGAGCCAAACAGCGCAGGTGCATCGATTCAGGCCTTTGGAAAATGGTGCCCTTGTTCTGAGTCTGTGTCTGGACCTGCAGGTGGACACGGCCGTGGCAGAGGAGACTCGAAATGCTGTGCAGGCCGAAGAGATGAAAGCCAAAGTGAAAGCTCAGACAGCCCAGGCCATTGCAGACGATGCCCAGAAGGACCTAGCCGAAGCTCTCCCTGCACTGGATGCTGCTCTAGCCAGCCTAAGAAATCTTAACAAAAATGATGTCACAGAGGTAATAGAAGGTGGAGGGATTAATGCTTTTCGTGAGTATGTCTTTCTTGTGCAGCCCTCTCTGAATCGTTGTGTCATTGAGTGCCCCAGGAACTGTATTATGGAGCAAGGCTACATCATAGCTGTAAAGGACACTAGCAGGAGAATCTGCAATCTCCTTTCTGAAGCCAGGACTGGGTTCTAGCATTCAGGATTCCTGGTCCTTTAAAAAACTTTAAATTACATTTTTGTAGAGCCTTACCATGCTGAGACGCCAAGCGGCTTCACAGTAATGTTTACTAATGTGAATCCATATCATTAGACAAGAGGGGCCAGGGGAATAACAATGGGTAGGGCCCTACCAAATTTACAGTCCATTTTGGTCAACTTCACGGTGGTAGGATTTTAAAAGTCATAAATTTCATGACTTCAGCTATTTAAATCTGAAGTGTCACAGTGTTTCATAGATTCTATTAAATAGCTGAAGTAGATGCAGTGTAGATGCAGGCTTGAGAGGCTGGACACTAAATATCTTTTTAAAAAAGGGAGTGAACAGAATTAGTGTGGTTTAATGGAATGCAATAAGTGTCTTTGCTTTAGAGTTAACCATGGAGAAAGGAGGCCCGTTCCTGATTTCAGTAGGTGAGCAGTGCCAAGCAAGCCCACCGTCAAAAAAGCTCTGAGCTAAACCCCACATTTCAGCTCTGGAGCAGTACAGGAAGGAGGTCTTTAGCAGATGGCCTTGGGAAACAAAGGGAAACAAGCTCACCTTGAAACCACTGCTCCCCCTTTCATTCACAGGGCTGAGTTTGGAGCAGCAGGGAAGATGAGACAGGTGAAACCAGGAAGGACAGAGACAGATGCACACATGCCCCTGCCCCATGATTATGAATCAATATCATTAGGGAAAATACCATGAAACATGTCTCTTTATATTTTACCTGTCCACTGCTGCACCACTCACACCATCCTTCCAGCCAGCTGTAGCCCACTGCACTGGGTGAGGAGTGGAGAATTCCAGGCACTCACCCTTCCCCTAGTCTGCCCACACAGTTCACTCTCCTTCTTACCCGTCAGCCTCTGAGGGCATAATGCAGAGTTCAGTGAGGTTTCCCACTGTGAATCATGGAAGAGTGTTAACTTCTCTTCACAGTGGCCTGTGCACCATTAGAAACCCACCCACCCTCAGTGTGACAGATTTTATACATGGTAGGGGAAGGTTTCCACTCCAGTGTCAACCCCAGGTACTAGCCTCATGGGGGGATTTGATCTTTTTATTGTGAGGAGGAGGACAGGACAAAGTAATGTGCAACTTATCAGCATAGCAAGGATCTCTGCGATTCTCCTCCCTTTGGGGCAAACACTTCCAGAACAGGCAGCAAAAATCTGCTCAATCTGCCCCCTTGGGTGCTGGGTGAAGTTGTTCCCTTGCTGAGCCCTAGGAGAAGGCTAAGGCCTGTTTCTCCAGCTGCTGCACCACCTCCCTCAGCTGGTTGGCATCACGGAAGAAGTGCACATAGAGATTGCGCTCCGTCTGCTGGAAGTGGGTCTGCAAGGATTTCCGTTTGGCCTTGAGGTCACTCAGGAGGTCCATCAGCATCTGATAGAGTTTGGCCTGTGTAGCACAGAGTTGCTCCATAGGCTCAGCCAGCTCCTGCAGAGAAAGGGGAAAAATCGAAACAACTGTGTTGTGGAAGTGTAGGAAAGGAAAATCCTCCTGTCATTACATTAATGAATCATGGAGCTTTAGAACAAAGCAGCTCCACACCAGCCTATCAGGATCCCCTATAATCCAAAGGGGATGTTGCAAGTAAAATACAGGTGCCTCTGCAACATGACCCATGGCTGATTGGCTGGCAAGGTCACATGATTTTAGAAGGCCTCTAGAGAGACCATGTGGAGAAGAAAAGCAAGTGATGACACCACCCTAGGCGTTGGAGGTCCTTGCACACCTGGGCATTCAGCAGTAGTTGATTGGAGTCACTATACATCATCTTATAGAGCATCTCATCATCAGACTCCAGCATGGGGAGCTGGGCTGGGGACACTGCAAGCTGCACCTCCAGCATCCTCTGCTCCTGGCGCAGGCGTGAGCCACGGCTAGCCAGCGTCTCGTAGGTGCGGAAGAGTTGCTTCTCCTGGCCCTGCTTCTCCAGCATCTCCCAGAGCCTGAGAGAGGGGAAAAGACAACACAGAGTGAGGGCAGCAGCCAAAGCTAGGGAGCAATGATTCCCTTAGGGACTGGATGGAGCTAGCATCCCCACATCTCTGGGAGCCCATGGTCAATCCACTCCATTGTCTTGTCACTAACAGTAGTCCACACCAGGTGCTTCATATACTTCAACTATCCAGAACCAGGTTATCTGCCCACAGAGGAAGTTTCTGTGTCAGCATAGGGGTTCCAAATAGCTGTAGTACCCATTGGCTGGAGCATGGCTGAACATTTGCCCTTGTTGATCCATAGAGAGTGAGATGGGTGTGGAAGGTCCATGCTCCAAGCTCTGTATCTATCTGGCTGAAATGTCTGGATCATTGGTGCTAGAGACTATTTTTGGTGCAAACCTCCCAGAGGTTTCATTTTGTAAGACTGGTAAATCAAACAAGCAACTTATCTACCCAGTTTCTGGCACTTTCCCTTGTATTATGAGAGGGGGAAAGGAAGCAATAGATTTTCCTTTTCTAGACTATTCATTATTTTGGATCCATCATACCCCCCCTCTTCTCCATCTCTTTTCTAAAGATTTCTTCATATGGCAGCATCTCCAGGTCTCTAATAATTTCTGATTTACTCTCCCACTGATGGGCATCACGCCTCCTCCCCAGCCCCAAGGCAAAGCCATTTTTACCGTATGGTGGTGACATCACTGGGATCTATCAGAGTGCGTGGACAGATCTTGGTGTACAGGCTGGAATCCTCAAAGCAGGCGAGCCGCCCTTGTAGATTGGCACTGGCTTCCTGCAGGGCAGCTACCATCTTTTCCAGACAGGTCCCCACTTGCTGCTGCTCCTTCTTCTCCAGCTTCAGTTGCAGCCCCAGCAGTTCCAGTCGGCTATGCTGGGCCATTAGCTGCCCAGCAACCTCTTCCTGCTTCAAGGTGGTATACCCAAGGTGAACTGCTTCCCTATCGAGCTCTGCACGCAGGACAGGCAAGTGAAGGAGGTGAGCAGTGGCCTGAAGGAGGGGCACAAGGTGCTGGGTTTGGGTCTGGTCTATGTCACTTTGGAGGGCGCACAGCTGCTCCTGGAAGGTGGCTATGCGAAGGCTGAGCTCATCCTCCATCATCTGCAAAGCAGAGCACAACCAAGAGACATGCACTCACAGATATGAGAGGTCTTCCTGAACTCTGCAGAAGCAGACCTGCCTGGAGCTTTTTCTCCCCTTGTAATATATACTGGCTCCTACCCACACCTAAATCAGAGGCTTTCCCATGGCCCATGTGCCACTGCTACTGGAAGGGTGGAAGACAGGAGCAGGGAGAGAGAAGACCCCTACCTTGTTCTCTTTGCTGCTCTTCAGGGCCCTCTCTGCCCACTGCAGTCCAGCCCGGATACCATCAACTTCTGCTGAGGTGGTGATTAGCTCTTTCTGGCTGCAGATGTAAGCCAGTGTCATGCGTTTCAGCTCCTCCTGGTAGCTGCCTAGGCTCTCCAAGATATTGACTTCAGGACCCCCCATGATCTCCAATAGAATTATGTGGGCAGCTTCTGCTAGTCCCTTCACCATTTCCTGGCAGCTGTCATGACCATATAGGGCTTCCACACCCGCAGCCTCTGCTTTGGAGCGGTTGTCCTCTTCTGGCAAAGATTTCTGGGGGAGCCCTGCCACTGTCTCCCTGACCAGATCCTCCTGGGTCTCTACACCCACTTTGGGACCTACCTTACACTCATTGACACGCCCCATGTTTTCTGGCAGCACAGTCTGAGCGAACCTTGCTGGGGCCTGAGTATCCGGCTTTGCTTGGGAGCTTCCCTGTCTCTTCACTCTCTGTAAGCCTGCCCCCTCAGCATCTGGAGCCTGAGTGGAGCCTGGCAGTGCCTTCTGGATGAATGCCACTAAAGCCCTTGTGGCCAGCTCCTCTAGCTCCATGTAGTGGCCTAGATCTGCCTCAGACATCAGCACCAGAAGCCTCCCATTCCCAGCTTCCCTGTACCACTCCGCCAGCTGGTTTGCTGCCTTGCAGACCTGGCTCAGAACACTGTTGGTTTGAGAGTTCTCCCTCTCTAAGTCCAGCTGGGCCTTCCTCAGCACCCGGCCCACCTTCCTTTCCTTGTCTGCCAAGTGGCATAACTCCTGTTTCAAGCTAGCTGCACGGATCTGGAGCTTGTTGCGCCGTCGCAGCTGACAAGCACTATGGCTATGCAATGCCTGTGCCTCTCGCTCCAGTGCCTCTAGGGGCAAAGCCTCATCCTCTGACATGGCCCCCTTCAGCTGCGGGCATTGGCGGCAGGTTTGCAGCACCTGCTGTAGGGCTTCACCTTCCAGAATAGGCTTCCCTGAACTGAGCAGGGTCTGATAGGCTTCCACTTCCCCAGGACTCAGTACATTCTCCTCCCCCACGGTGTTACAGAACCACTCAAGGAACTGCTCTGTCTCGGGACAGTCAAAGAGCCAGTCAAAGTCCTTCTCGTGAAGGGCATCAGCCATGGGGTAGACAGTCTTCAGGGTCTCCACGAACTCCGCCCCTCTGTTGACCGTGTCCAGTAAAAAGCCTCTTGAGCGTCTCCGGGTGAACATGGCAAGAGTAGTTAATGCTGAAAAACAACAACAAACAACTATGGCATATTTCTGTTGTCCCTGCCATGGAGGCACAACACTCCCACAGCTCTGCTCAGCAGCCACCAGATCTACCCTGTGCAGCACTCTCTGGCTCCAGCTCTGGGGAGGACACCAGTCAGTCTCTTCTCCAGCTCTGAAGACAAAGCCCTAAATTCAGGGGACACCTTCCAGCAAACCAACCCCCAGGGCAGCAAGAGATCAATAGGAAAACCCAGGGAGTCAAGCAAGTGAACTCACCCTCACTGCCCATTGTCTCAGGCCTATTGGCTGAACCCATCTGAACACACCAGGTCTGTGGGGGATCCAGGGGTTTTCTAATGAAGGCAGATCATGTAGCTACTGTGCAGTAGCATTTACAGCCCTAAGGAAAGTGGAGAGATACCCATCCCAAAGGATCAAGGACAGGCTCCTGGTAATACTCACCAGCACTATCGTTCCTACTCAAATCTACCAGCACTTGAGGGCCTCACTTAAATGTGTCTTTCCTCATCAATCATGCTGATTTCACCTGTAGCCGTGAGAGCCCCCAACCTGCTGGCTCAGGTGAGATGCTTTACCAATCACTGTATTCAGTAATAATTTTGCTCATGGCCTTAGCACTGAAAGAATGACAAAGCAGAAACCCCAAAGCCTGTAAGGCAGACTGCGTAACCTGAATAAAAAGGAGGGATAATTACCTAGGAGTAGGAAATCATAACATGCATGCTAAGGTTCTGATCAGGTATAGGCAGTAGTTACGTTATATCCCACCCTACACACCACTGAGATCACTAGCTAGTGATATCAGGTGCCCCACATCGCTATTTTACAGAGTGTACAAATGACCAGTATGCATGGCATAAAATCTGCTTGTATGTTAAACACAAGTCAGCACATGGGTGAGAGATCCTGAGTTGGGGGAATGGCTATAGCAATGATACAGAGAATACTGCCAAATAGAGACAATCAACTCTTACATTGCTGGGAATCAGCAAACCCAGATTTAAAGGGACATTGTAGAGTTCACCATCATGGGGGAAGTAGTGTCTGGCAATCTGAACAGAGAACTTGGTATTTCCCTGGCTGTGGTACTGACTGGCTCTGTGGCTTTGTGCAAGTTTCTCCACCCCTCTACGTGCACTGTATGGAAGGTTGTGGTAAGAAATTCCACTTTGGATAGTATATGACAATAATACAGGATTCAGTCCCTTCCCTGTGTCAATAGCTGGGCTGGGCAAGCTGGTGTTCCCTAGTGCTAAGGGAAGGAGTTACATCTCTACATTGGTGCGGTGAAGGGACCCTCACCACCCCTGCGAAGAGGACCCTTCTGCAAACACAGGGACCATATAAACAGAGACCACCTTTTTAGGCCTACACACAAGGAGACAGACTTAAAGCTCCTAGTGCTTAATTGCTTAGCCCTTATGTGACATCAGCACCATCTTTTTTGGCATGCAATAGTTGCCAATATGCAGTGCAGAAAATCAGGTTAAGGGCTGTGTTGACCCAGTCCCCAACTTACAGGGACACTTATTTTTTCTAGGTGCGAGCTATGCAGAGACCTCCCCTTGGGGTGAAGATGGTGATTGAAGCTGTCTGTATTATGAAAGGAATCAAGCCCAAGAAAGTGGCTGGAGACAAGCCAGGCTCTAAGGTGGATGACTACTGGGAACCGGGCAAGGGCCTTCTTCAGGACCCAGGGAAATTCCTGGAAAGCCTGTTTAAATTTGATAAGGTAAGTAATGGCAGAAGGCAGAGAGATGGTCATGCAATTGGAACTCAGGGATCTGTCCACCCCTGAGTGCCCAAAAAATGAGAGGGGATGTGCTAGTCCTATAGGTAATGAGCTGATGGTAGTATGCCAGAAACAGATATTTGGAGCCAACTTTCAACCCAGAAGCCAAGGGCAGTAAATTTAAGGAGTGTGAAGGGAAAGCTAGGGTACATGGCCTAGGATGGGGATTCACTTTTGCTAGATAATCAGTAGTTCTTGCATGGTTTTGTTGTTTGATCACCTTAGGCAACAAGAAATTATTAAAGACACAATAAATTTCCCCCTTCTGATTCTCTCCTTGCCTTGCTCAGGAGCAGTGTTGGAGCACACACAACTGCAGTTCTAAAAGGTGGTTTCCTAGTCTTGCACAAGGAGATTATAGCGATGCAGCACTCACCCTGCAGTGCCTCCTGCAGGTCATCCAAGGAATTAGCTCATCCAGCCTTTGGGGCACCCTCTGCAGGCCAATGTCCCGCTTGTCGCTGGCCCCTGTGTCCCTCCCAGACCCCAGTGCCCCTTTAGCTTGGGTGCTGCCTCCTGGCAGTACCCCCACTCTCTGGGCTCCCCTCCCAGGGGAATCCACACCCTGCCTCAGTGTTCACTGCTAGTCATCATCTAGCCCCAGCACACTGGGGCAGACTGCAGTCTATAAACTACTCATCATCAGTAAGGCGGGTTTAAACCTGCTGCCTCCACCTACCCCCGGGCTGCACCCCTGCAACTCCAGTACCTATTTGGCCTTAGGCAAGGCCTGCAGCATGGGGATTTTCCAGGCGGGAGTTCCCCGGCTCCCTTGCCCTATTCCCCAGCACTGCTCTACTCAGTACCTTTCAGTTCCCAGACAGCTGGGTCATCCCCTCTCTACCACTAGAGAGGGACTACCTGTGCTCCTGGCTCACAGCCTTTTATATGGACAGCTGTGCCTGATTGGGGCGAGGCCTGGCTGTGGCTGCTTCCCCACTCAGCCCACTTTTACCCTACCACAGCCATCTCCCAGGGCTGTTTTAAGCCCTGCAGGGCAGGAGTGAGTGACCACCCCGCTACAGAGATGAACAAGTAGCCATCATGCCTCTGTGCTGCAACAGTTTATTTTGTAAAACTCTTTAAGTGTCAGCAACACAGAAGCATAACTGTCTAGTCCAGAGCTCAGTGGCTGCAGTGCTTGGGAAGTCCAGGCTCACAAGCAGTCTTAGATCTCTCACTACATAGCAAGTAGAGCAGAGATTCCATAGCTTTCTTGGGGCCTAGCAGGAGGACGATTATCTGCTCATTACCCCCAGGTCTCTGGTTAGCTGGTTCAATCAGCAGCAGTGACATAATAGGAGTCCATGTGTTCCTTCTCCTGGTGAGACGATAACTGTAGCACTTGTTGTGGTCTGACAGGAATGGGGGAGTCAGAGGCTGAAGAGGACTGTGTCTGAGGATATGGGAGATGCTTGCAGCCCTGTTTGAACTGGCCTGCATTTAGTACCCGACATAGCAAGGAAAGACATTCACTTACAGGGCTTGTGACCAGGACTAAGATAAAGAGATAGAGCCCCTTAATGCTCTCAGCCCTTTGCTCACTATCTCTCATCCCCACCCCATCATTCCTTCCAGGACAACATTGCAGATACAGTAATTAAAGCCATCCAGCCGTATATTGACAACGAGGAGTTTCAACCAGCAGCCATAGCCAAAGTGTCCAAAGCCTGCACCTCCATCTGCCAGTGGGTGCGCGCCATGCACAAATACCACTTTGTGGCCAAAGGAGTGGAACCAAAGCGGGTAAGAGCATTGCTTGTGTGTGACGCACTGGGGTTCATGGCACCTGGTGAGCCTGGAATAAGGGCTTGCCTACATTTACAGCACGGCACCCCTGCTGCTGTAGAGTGTAGTGAAGATGCTACTTATGCTGATAGGTGGAGGTACTACACCTCCCTGAGAGGCGGTAGCTGTGTTGACAGGAGAAGCCCTCTGATCCACATAGCGCTATCTACACCAGCGTTTAGATCAGTAAATCTGCATTGCTCAGGGGTGTGGCTTTTCCATTTAAGTAAATGGGACTTGCAGCCCTTCCTGATGGGAGATCATGAAAACTGCCAGCCACATGGGAGAGACCAGAGAATATTTAAAAATGAACAGAACAAAGAGTCTGAGCCCAAGCACGAGGAACCAGGTATGAAATGTCAGCCAAGAACAGGCCCTCTGGAGGAATACAGCAATCCCAGCAAAATCCCTTATCCCAAACATCCCCAAAACTAATACTTTGACAGTGCAAACTGTATTTAGAGGAGCTCCCCATATCCCACTCGTATTTTAACTTAATGCTCTCTACTGGGGGTGGAGGGCAGGGAGGAAGGGGAATGCAACCCAAGCCAGCTCCTCAGCTGAGTGTCAATCAACATGGCTCTACTGAAGTCAGAGCAGTGCTGATTTACACCCACTGAGGAGCTAGCCCCGGAATCCTGCTTTACTACTTGGCTTATGGGCTGCGGCAGCCATCTGGAGACTGAGCAGGTAGTTGGATGGGAATTGAAAAAAAGTGATAAAATCATTGCATCGTGGCACAAAGCTACTCCTCCATCCTCCTGTGATGGCAGCGAAGAACACTAGCGATCTTTCATTTGCTTGCCAAAATAATTACATGCCTAGGCCAGCTAGAGAGTTTGCAAGGTTACTCCAGAAACTTTGCCCTCCCCCCTACTCCATCCAAAGTTCCACCCCTTTGGAATTTGTCAAGTAATGATACAAGAGCATCTGAGCTGGATCCTCAGCTGGTGTAGCTCTGCATAGCTCTGATTTTACAGCAGCTGAGGAGCTGGCCTATGTCTCCCTCTAGCTGTAAGAACCAGCTGGTAGCTTTTTTCAGGAGTAAAGAGTTGATGTGGGTTTTGACTATTGCATTTTATGATTAAGTGTTTGGTGGTGAGGCAGACATTGCTCTGTGCCCACAGAGGGCCTGCCTTCCCCTCCTGAGCACATGGGCTTCTGGAAGAGGGGAAGGGCACAAGGCCCTTGTGTGATGTGGGGGAAAGTTTAGCTGCTGTATTTGTCATTGGATTTTTTGTACAGAAGGTAAAATGTAAGTTTGTGGTTTAGAGACAATTGTGGTGTAGGAGGTTAAACTTTCATTCTAATCCTGGCTCAGAGAGCAATTCTTTTGTGAGCTTGGGCAAGTCACCACGTATCTGCTTCAGTTTCCCTATATATCAAGGGGCGATAATACTCACCTGTCTTTAGGGGATTTGAGGAGTGATTCGTTGATATTTGTGTAGTGTTTTGAACCGTTGTATTATTATTATTTTAGTTCCTGTGGAACATTATCATTTTCAAGCACCTGATTGCACTTAGAGAGGTCTTTGGTGCCGTGTTTCCTGGTTAGAGCTCCCCAAACGTCTATTTGTCAACATTGTGTATAGTCTGTTTTCTCTGCAAAGTCAGGATTTGGGGGATGGGATAACAGTAAGTAACAGTGCTTAACTCACATCTGTGGCTGCTGCTACTAACAGCAAATCAGGTTCCTAGCAGCTAGTGGTTAATCTTGATAGATCTGACCCTGAAAGATACTGGGCCCCCAGCTATGTCCCCCAGTGGTTTCAGAGACACCTGGGAATGTTCAGCATCTTTGAACCTCAGGCTGTTTATTTGGGTGCCTAAACACTAAAGTAGGTTCTTAATGTTAAACACCCTATTAGCCCAAGTGGCTTGGCCAAGGCTGTGATGAATTAAGCTATGGGTTGGATAAGCCAAGGCCCACGGTACCTTGGAGATGGGATAGTGGGAAAGCAGTAGCATTCAGGGGTGAGGGTACTGAATTCTGACTGCATAGCATGAACAGCCTAGGTAGTTTCTCATGAATATAGTCCAGCTCTAAGCCCTCTACCTTGTGGGTGGAAGTCTGCTCTGGAGTTCCAGTGCATCTTCTCTTTTCACAGCAAGCCTTGCGGGAGGCAGAAGAGGACCTGCAGGTCACTCAGAAGATCCTTGATGAAGCCAAGGACCGCCTGAGAGAAGTGGAGGATGGCATTGCGACCCTGCAGGCCAAGTATAGGAGCTGCATCGCCAAGAAGGAGGAACTGGAGATGAAGTGTGAGCTGTGTGAGCAGAGGCTGGGCCGGGCTGACAAGGTGAAGGACAGAGCCAAATTCCAACATCAATTCCATGGCAAACATGCTTTTGGCATATTCCTCACTAGTAATGAGACTTGCTGCTTGCGGGCTCATGGGGCTAACAATAAAGGTCTTATCTCTACAGGCTGCTTCTAATGGCATTTTCTGCCACACAGCTCATGCCAGTAACAGGATAGACCCACTGGGCCAGATCCTGGCCCCAACTGTGACCACTCAAAGGGGTTAGGAAGCTGGTTTAAACACTCAGCTGCCGGTTGCTCTAGCATGGGAGAATCCCTGGGTGACAAAGCTGCCTTCCAACACCTCCTGTCCCAGCCCCAGTATGGAGGGTGTGCCTGAGATAGGCCAGGGGCATGATGAGAACATCACCTAAGCCCTGGCGATATGCAGCTCCTGGGTGGGGCCATTGTGGCTGATCATAGTTTAAAAGTGTCATTGGAGCAGTGGCACAGCTAGGGCACCCCTCGTAGGGATGTGG